>NW_006399772.1:17825312-17837727 GCF_000299155.1 Elephantulus edwardii | reverse complement strand
CAAATAGCCAGTTATAAATAATGTTGTAGAAGAGTATTAAATATACCATGGCCTGCTAGGAAAACAAACAGGTTTGTCCTGGAGAGAGTGAAGCTGGGCTGCTCCTTGGAGGCAAGGATTCTGACGCTTTGTCTGACACACTTTGGACATGTTGCAAGGAGGCACCAGTCCTTGGATAGGGACATCATGCTTGGGAGGGTGGAAGGACAGCTCAGGAGAGGAAAACCCTTGATGAGATGGATTGATTCAGTGACTTGAATAACGGGGGTGGGTGTGCCGGAGATGGTGAGAGTGGCACAGGATAGGGCAGAGTTTAGGGCTGTTATACATAGGGTCGCTATGAGTTGCAGGTGACTCGACGGCACATAACAACAACAACAACATCCATCTATAGACAAATGACTGAAGAAACTGTGATCATGCGATGGAGTATTATGCATCACCAAAAAATAACCAAGAATTAACTTGATCATTAATTACTGTTCATTTAATACTGCTCAGCATGGATGAAATGAAAACAAATTATGCTGAGTGACACAAGTCGGTCACTGAAGGACAATTATAGTATTGTTGCTGTTGTTGTGTACCATAGAGTCCAAACTGACCCAGGGTTGAGCATCCTGCCAGTTTTCGTCAATATTGGAGGGTTACAGAGATGAGAATTGAAGTAGAGTGGATAAAAATAATAAGATGAATACATCTTTAAAACATTTCAAAATTTGGCAAAATATATAAAAATAGAAGATGGAAACTATATCAATACAAAAAAGAGAGAATACACCTCCCTTCGTTTCTATTACTTATAAATTGAAGGTGTTAAGGGGATGGGGGGAAAAAAGAATTAAAAAACATCAGAAGCCTCAGAAAGCTGATGGAGGTTGAGACAAAAGTCGGCTCCATGATAGTGACTTTTAATCATCTGTGGGATAGTAACCACCAGATTGAATTGATTCCAGGTTATCTGGAAGGTTCTTTGTATTTATACTTTATAAATAAAGACCAAACCCTACTGTAGTCCAGTTGATCCTGAACTCTTGACCACTCTACAAGACAGAGTAGAACCATTCATTTTATGTGGTTTATAAGGCTGTGGAAGCAGATATTTATAGAAGCAATTGGCTGTATCTTTCTCACATATAGTGTGCTCATGGGTTTGAATCTGACACTTTGCAGTGAGCTGAACCACTTAACCACCATGGATCCAAACCCACCTGGGGTTATCTTATTAGAAGTCTTCTTTTTCCTTTTTACTGAGATTCTGAAGGATACAGTCTCTTATAGAAAAGGTACCTTTGAGAATCCTTGATTAAGACAAAGAAAGCAGAATGTAGGGAAACTTCTTGGGCTTTAGTTTGTAAAAGGCTCTACTGCTGCTAACATATTATACAGAGCTGAGGAAAAGAGAATAATGATGATAGGTTAAAAGCACTGTTAAAAATGGAAATGGTAGTGGATTTGAGAGAATGGGATGTTGATCTGATCTATGATATGGAAAAGAAATGATACAATGTGAATTTCAAATGCACATAAACACCAAGTCACAAGACTGAGACTGATAGTGCTTCTTTGCATGCCCCAAAGACACTTGATCTGCAATATTGCATTCATCTGTGTGCACCTCATTAACAGGAAACTGACATGTGAGAACAGATTAAAAAAGATGAAATCACTTTGCTTTAGCTAAGTGGTGACTAAGGGGGAACATGTCAGCCGTCTACAATTATGTGGAGGTTATACACTCCCAAAGAAAGGCAGTGATGACTGGGAATCGGGGGAGAAGTGCTCTACTCTACTGAAAGAGACAAATGAAACAGGGAAACATTTGGATCAGATAACAGGAACATTATCTATTATTGAGCGCTTTGCTGTGTTAAAAAAAGACAAAAAAGAGACAAATTATAAATTGTATTGTATATGTAAATTATATATAGTCTTTCTACTGTCTCCCTGCCTGTCTTTACATCTATCTACCTAACAAGCTAACATTTGCTCTTAGACATAAGTTTTTCCAATCTAGGAATAATATTAAAATTTATCAGTTTTGTACAGTTTTTAACTGATATATTATTTCACTATCGGCATTGCTTGTTAGAAAATTTGAGCAACATCACCAAAATTTCAAAACCAGTCTATAGCAAAGACAGGATATGAACATAATGGAATTTATCTATTTATATACCTCTGCTTTTAACCAATGGATAATTACTGTTGTTGTTGTTGTTAGGTGACACTGAATAGAATATGACTCATAGTGACTTTATGAATAAAAGATCTGAACTCAGTTCTATCCTGTGCCCTCCTCACAACTCCTGGCACACAAGAGACCACTGCAACAGTAACCTTGTCAGTTCACCTGGCTAAAGGTCATCCCCTTCTTCACCGACCCTCCACCCTTTCTAGCAACATGCCCCACTCCAAGGAATAGCACCTTCTAGCAACATACCCGAAGTATGTGAGACAAAACCTCATCATTCTTGTCTCCAAAGAGAACAGCTGCACCCTCTCCAAGACATAGCTCTTTGTTCTCTTGGCTGTCCATGCTTTTCTCCAATACCAAAGCTCAAAAGCATTCATTCCCCCCCACCCCAGTCAGCTTAATTCATTGTCCAGCTCTCATATGCATAGCAAGTGGTTGGAAAGACTAAGGCCTGATTCAGACCCACCTTTGTCCTCAAACTGACATCATTATTCCTCTTGAGAGGTCCCTAAGTGCAGATTTTCCCAGTACAATGCATCTTCTTTTTTCTTGACTGTTGGTACCAAGGGTGTTAATTGTGAACCCAAGCAAGATGAAGGTTTTGAAAGTTTCAATCTCCTCTCCATTCATTATGACACTGCCTATTATTATTAATTAGTATGTTATTATATAGATATTTTTATATTCTAAAATTTTCATTATTCCATTATTTGCAGGACTATATGTATTATTTTATTAAAGTATTTGTTACTTATTTCCTTGACTAACTATACACTTCAAGTATTTTGGAATATGATTACTTATGTTTGTAAACTTTGTGAGTGGTGGCAATTCTCACAGCCATTTCTCAATCTTCAACAGCTCATGTGGTCATTACCTATTATAGCTCTGCGAGTGAAGTAAAGCCTATACGATTACCTCTTAGACACTACTCATTTATAATATTGAAAAAAAGATTTCTCCAACCACTGATTTCTGTAAATCAAATTACCAAAAAGTTATAATGTCTTTAAAATTAATAGATAAGTTGGGTGAAGGAAAAGACATTATACATAAGGGTTTAATTAGTCATTAATCAATTTTTAACTAATGCCATAAAACCCAATGTCTACAAATGGCTGAATGAAAACATTATATGATAGGTAAATTATCACTTTAAAAAGTGTATAAATAAAACTTGTCATTTGAAAGAAACTATGCTATTGTGGTTTCTCTCTTTTTAAATTAGGGACCTCTAGTAGCCTCCACAACAGTGACCTAGTGGTAAGAAATTATGCTGCAATCCCAAAGGCACAGGCTTCAGATCCACCGGCTTCTCTAGAGAATGACGGGAAATCTCCTTTGCTGTGATTAACTGCCTCTGAAAACCTGCTGAAAGGTCAGCTCTTGGTCATTTCTGACCAGACAGTATACAACAACGCGCTATTGGAATTTCTCCTTTTTAAAATTCCTTGACTCTCATACGTTATGGTTTTACATTTAATTTCATTCGTTTCATTTTAAAGATATTATTAAGGAAATCATGCTAGTGGCTAATCCTACAGACAAAACATAAAACGAGAAAGTGAAGCGTCCCATAAACAATTGCCAATTACCTTGGTTAGAGCTAACCATTGAGAACTCTTTGTTTTGGATGCTTGTGGACAATTCCTGTGCACACACCTATGCACTTATTTTCTTAACTTTTAATCTTGAATATCTTTTCCATGTTTGCATACATTGTGCTACTTTACTTTTTACAACTACATATTATCCTGTTGTGTGGGTGTAACATTATTCATGCAGTCTCCTATTGATAGACACTTAAAATATTTTACCCATAATTTTTAATAAATAATTAAAAATATTTCTACAAGATAATTTAATAATATACTTCTACATATATTTTTGAATACCAACATTTCTATCTGGGATGTTTCTGGGTCAAAACCACATGTATATTCACTTTTAAAAAAATGCATATAGTTAGTATTTATTGTGTGCTACAAAACTTAAGTACATTTTTAAAAATTGTACTTTGAATTAAAGATTACTAAGTACATTGTTTTTCCAATCAATCAATTCTTCATGCATATTTTGTTCCATAACATTGATGAAAACACCTGCACCCGCAATATCACATCATTCATACATTCTATATTTTCTTTCCCTTTAACCATGCTATAAATGGTTATTACCCATTAATTTATTTTCTGGTCCCCTTCCCTTCTCTGGTAATGATACTAGGATAATTATTCCATGTGTAAACAGTTCAACAGTTCTTTAGCTTTTAATAATAATGGTCTTACACAGTATTGTCCTTTTGTTATTAATTTAATGAATGTTTACAGGGACTTTGGATTTCCATTCGTTCATTGTTGCATTTTTCTCCCTGTCCACCCCTTCCCCCAATTTACTCTTCTCTTTGAAAATTAAAAGAAAAATTCTTTCATTGGTATACAATTTGACCCCCCCCACACACACACCCAGTGTTTTCAGTACACTCCACTATGCAGCTTTCATTCTGGACTCTTGCCATGACCTTAATACCCTATCACATATTGCTTTTAAACAGTTCTCTCCCTCATCTGTTTCAATGCAATATACATAATTGTGTACAATATTGTTCTTTTATGACTGACTGATTTTACTCAGCAACATGTCTCCTAGATTTATCCATGTTATACAGTGCTTCATGAATTCGTCATTGTATGAATATATTATAGGTTCTTTATCCATTTCTTCTTTGATGAGTACTTGACTTTTCCCCTGTCTTTTGCTATTATGAATAATGCTGCAAAAAATATAGATGCACATTTTATCTTTTCTTTCACAGCTCTTATTTCTTTAGGTTATATACCTGGTGATAGAAAATTTATGCCTTTGAGCTGTGATGATGGAGAAGAGTGTTGAGTACACCACAAAGTGCCAGGAGAACAAACAGGTTCTTCCTTGAGAGGGTGAAGGCAGGATACTCCTTGGAAGTAAGGATTCTGAGGCTTCGTCTGACATAATTTTGGCACGTTGCAAGGAGACACTGGTCCTTGGAAAGAGGCATCATGCTTGGAAGGGTGTAGAGATAGAGAAAGAGAGGGAGACCATCAACGAGATAGACTGATACAGTGGCTTGGGTAATGAGTGTAGGTTTGTTGGGTTCAATAAAGTTGGCACAGGATAGACCTGGTTTCAGGGCTGTTGTACATAGAGTTGCTATGAGTCACAAGCAACTCAACGGCACATAATAACAACAAAAATAACAATAACATATACCTAGTAATGGAATCACTTGTTATGCATCAGAGAGCTGGACAATGACTAGGGAGGACAGAAGGAGAATTGACGCCTTTGAGCTGTGGTGCTGGAGAAGAGTATTGAATGTACCATGGACTGCCGAGAAAGCAAACAGATTCATCCTAGAGAGGGTTAAACCAGGCTGCTCCTTGGAGGCAAAGATTCTGGGGCTTCGTCTGACATACTTTGGACATGTTGCAAGGAGAGACAGGTCTTTGGAGCGGGACATCATGCTGGGTAGAGTAGAGGGACAGCGCAGGAGGGGAAGACCCTCCATGAGGTGGATCAATTCAGTGGCTGGGGTAATCGGGATGGGTGTGTTAGAGGCAATGTGATTGGCACAGGATAGAGCAGGGTTTAGGGCTGTTGTACATAGGGTCACTATGAGTCGCAAACGACTTGATGGCACATAACAACAACAACAACAACAACAGTAATGGAATTGCAGGGGCTCTGCTGGTAAGGGGTTGCCAGTCTGAAGATATGTGATTCAAATCCATCAGCTTCTCGTTAAGAAAAGATGAACAGTCTCTTACTCTGCAATTTTCTACTTCTGAAAACCCACAAAGGGTCAGTTATGAGTTGGTTCTGACTTGATGGCACTGAGTTGGTTCTGACTTGATGGCACATAGCAATAGCACAACAGTGGAATAAGAGAATCAAGTGACATTTCCATTTACAATTATTTAAAAAAATGACCAAAATGCCTTCCAGAGAGGTTGCACCATTTTACATTCCAATTAGGGCATTTATTTTTTAATAGATTTTTATCCAAATAGTCATACACTAAGTGGATTTTATTTTATATATATGTATACACACACAAATATATATACATATATACACACACACATATAAGCCATTATATATATACACACACATATACTGTTATATATGTCTTTATATATACACACACATATATGACTATATATATATGACAGTCTGAACAGAATGCCTATACTAAAACACCAAGTTCCATATGCTTTGGTGTCAATTCCTACTTTATGTAAAATGGGATTTTGTTTGGAGATAAGCCATTTATTCTGCAAAATAGTTTTACTTTGAGTCTAGTTAACATTTACCTACAGATATTTTTAAGCTACTATCACACTGTTGTTTGTTGTTAGGTGACATTGAGTCACTTCCAACCCATAACAACCTTCTATATTACACAATGAAACCCTGCTGAGTCCTGTGCTCTCTTTACAATAGGTGTTTTGCTTGAGCCTGTTGTTTAAGCCAGTCAGCATCAGTTTACCTTACGGAGAGTCTTCTTCCTTCAAGTACTAATACAGTATTTATCTGTATTTTCCCATGAAGCCTTCCACTCACTTTTGTTGAGGTGATTCTGACTCAAAGAGAATCAATAAGGTAGGATTGAACTGTCTCGTATCTGGCATTTCCGAGGCTGTCATTCTTTAGAGAAAGCAACCACCACATCTCTCTCCACAAAGAATGGGTCCACCTCTCAGTTAATAGCTGAGTGCTTTAACAAATACACTACCAGGACTCTGCAAAAGAAATATACTATATTTACTGTGGTTATATTTTCAGGTGGACCCAATCTTTGGAGGAAATTATCATGTGTGGAAATGGAGAGAGCCAAAAATAAAAAAAATAAAAAATAGAGTCAGATCTTCAACCAGATGGGTTGACAGAGCGACCTCCATAATGGGCTTGAGCAAAGATTGTGAGGTTGGTGAGGACAGGGCAAGGTTCAGGTCTACTGTTTACAGTGTAGCTAGGAGGTGGTCAACTCGATGACACTGAAAAACAACAACAATGTTTAAAATAACTAACTTGACTAATTTGTTGTTCCACCTTTTGGCTCAAGCTATTTCTTCCACCTGGCAAATCTACCCCACTCCATATCTATCCTGACTATTATAATTGTACCTACTCACCCTTCACTGTTTGTTTCCAATAACTTACTCTTCATCTAAGTCATGCATGTTCCTTCTGAACATGGAAGAGTTCTTGCTCACTACTGTATAGTTCATTTTACAGTCTGCTGTAGCTGTGTGCAGTCAAGTTAAAACCAACCTATACTGACCCTCTAGCAGGTTTTCAGAGATTGTTAATGTCACAGGTGAAGATTACCAAAGTTGCTGGTGAATTTGAACTATGTGCCTGTGGGATTGCAGCACAGCTTCTTACTACTAGGCCAAGTCCCTTAAAAAAGGATAGCTATCATAGGCTCTGGAGATATTCCTCTCTATAAATATTCTTGTCTTCCTCTCTTTTCTCTTGCCTGTTGCAGTATGTTGATCTAGTTTAACCTGTGCAGCAAATATTGTGGAATTACTTTTATTTTCTTTTGAAAGAATGTTTAATACAAACTGGTGAAATGATAATATTTTTCTGTAAAGTTCAGAATTTCTAATACAGCAAACACTGATTTCAAAATAATATATTTTTTAAATGTCTCATTGGAATTTATAAACAAATGTAGCTTTAAAAACTGGGGCTAAATCTGAAGCATACTGGTATGAGGAGCAGGGATGCTATCATATTAAAGGCCTTTGGAGAGAGGCTAGCATAGTTTACACGCCATTGGACCTATTTATAGCGCTAACTCCTTTTTGCAGTGTCAACTGTAACATTATACTTATTTTAAACCACAGTATCTCAAATATCAGCCTCTACTAGTTGTACAGTTCTCTCTTATTTGATATCAGAGAGCCCAATGGAGCCTTCTGAAGAACTTAGTCAGATTAGCAAAGATAACTTTTTAGAAGTTCCTAATTTATCAGACTCCCTTTCTGAAGATGAAGAAGTTAAAGCGACTTTCAAACCTGGTTTCTCCCCTCAACCTAGCCGACGAGGTTCTGATTCTTCTGAAGATATGTACCTGGACACCCCATCTTCAGGTACGCGAAGAGTTTCTTTTGCTGATAACTTTGGATTCAATCTTGTGTCTGTTAAAGAGTTTGATTGCTGGGAACTGCCGACTGCTTCGACCAATTTTGACTTGACAAAGGACATTTGCCACACAGAAGAATATGTTTTGTCTCCACTCTTTGACTTGCCTTCTTCAAAAGAGGATGTTATGCAACAAGTTCAAGAACAGAAAGCGATACTGGAATCAACTGAGTATCCTCCTGATTCAACAAGTATGAAGGGAATTATCCGAGTTCTGAATATTTCTTTTGAGAAGTTAGTATATGTAAGAATGTCCTTAGATGACTGGCAGACACATTACGACATCTTAGCAGAATATGTTCCGAATTCATGTGATGGGCAAACTGACCAGTTCTCCTTTAAGATTTCATTGGTTCCTCCCTATCAAAAAGATGGCATTAGAGTTGAGTTTTGTATACGTTATGAAACTTCAGTGGGTACATTTTGGTCAAATAACAATGGCATAAATTATACATTAGTTTGTCAAAAGAAAAAACAAGAACTGGAACTTGTAAAACCACAGGAAGAAGTGCCCAGTAGACAAATAAAAGGCTGCTTAAAGGTAAAATCAAGGTGAGGATTTATCTTACATTTTTTTGCTATTCATAATATTAAAGCTTTTAATGTCATTTTTAAAATTTCACATGTTATAAGAAATAGCCATTTTATTTTAAAATGTTCTGCTTGCTGCGTAAAACACAATGGTACTAGATTTTAACAAAGTAAATTCTAATCAATAAATGTGTTATGCCTTCTTCAAATATGAGAAAAGTGTTGATATAATGTAAGAGATGGAAGTATAATAATGTGTGTATTTTTCTAATCAGTTATAAATTGCTTAAATGTAAATAATAGAATTTAGATGCTTCATTCTAAAAGTAATTCTTGAACAGTTGATATATATGTTTTCAGTAATTTTAAAATGATCTCTGTTCTCCTTTGAAACTTTAGTGATTAATGTAGAAACTGTGTCTCAATAAATACCATGAACTCAGAAATATATTGACTTCTCTGAAGAACTACAGTAAACTTCTTAATGATGGATTGACAGAAGAATGTTTTAAGTGATGTGAGTTAAGTTAAATCATAAGACTTCAGTGACATAAGCCTTAAGTGATAAGCTAGAAAAAAAAATACACAATGCTTCTGAGTATAATGTATGAAATCTGTATATAACTATAGAATTTATAACCAAATATACTGTTATTGAAAACAAACTGGCACAATTTAGCAAGTAAAGGAAGCAGAGTTTCTTTAAAAAAGGAACCAAATAGAAATATATTTAGCTACATAAGTTAGGCATTTGAAATCTGGTATAACTCCTTATCTTGATCTCCTATAACTATAAAAATAAGGAAATCTGTTGCTAGACTCTCTCTGTAGTGTTAACATGGGCTAAATTCCATGACACTAGGTTACTAGTTAAGCCATCCTGGCTGCTACAAAGTCTTTCTGCTCCTCTGACTATCTCAATAGGAATGTTTTCATTGCTCCACTAGCTCGAAGTCAAGGTTTGATTAGACTTTGGTAAGTACTTACTAATTATCCCTAAATGCAAAGATTCTACATTAATAGCCTATGGAGAAGGGGGGGAAGATAATCAAGACATCCAGGTTTTACAAAGAATTCAATGAAAATATACTAGATGGCTCTCAGAATACTTTAATTTGTTTCTGGTTTAATGCCCTGTTATAGGACAACTCACAATACCGACTAAACTACTTATTCTAATGTGTTGATGAAGAATACATATTATAGGTAAAATAATCCAATAATTTAAAATATTTCTATTTTCATTATCCTTTTTTCATTTGAAGGATTGGCATAATTTTGTGAATTGTCAAATTTCTTTAGCCAAATTAAACTTGTTGATATTTTAGTTGATGCTATTGCAATAATATAAACATAATTTCTTTGTAGACTACAAACATAATACATATGTTTATAAATTTTTAAATTATGCATGCAGGCAAAAATGAGTTCAAGCTTATTTAATACTGCTAATCTGTGCAAAGAAGCATACACATACCCAATAGTTTTTCAAAGGAAGATATCATCAGTGACTGTCTCTTAGACATATCGCAATTTGCTTTGTATGTGATAGAAAAGTCGAATTTAGGAAAGAGAATTACTGTCAAACTTCTTATAAAAGTTCCAACCCAACTGACCCACTGCTGTTGAGTCAATTCCTGCTTAAAGTGATCCTACAGGACAGAGCAGATTTGTCCCGTATGGTTTCCAAGGTATAAACCTTTATGCAAGAAGCCTGCTGCATCCCTCATCTACCAAGTGAGCGGTGAATTCAAACCAGTTATCTTGATCAGTAGCCAGTCACTTTAACCATTATGTCACTGGGTCTTGCTGCTCATACAAGAAGTAGTGCTTAACTAGGTTTTTTTCCTGCATGTTAAAGATGTGGCCTTTGAGTTGGCAGAACAGCTCTCTGAGGACTGCACCACTAAGCTCTCTGGCCTGACCTCAAGGCAGAACTTCTCAAATGATAATGCCTTCATGGTGCTGTTGTTAGGTGGTACTGTCTAAACCAAACCAAAACAAAAAACAAATGCTAAACTACAGTATAGATAGGGAATTCCTTTTGTAGAACAAACTTGACTTGATATCAAGAACAAAGAAGAGAATGGATAATTGAGAGGCCAAATCTGCACTAGTCATGATATATTGGAACTTCTACTCGTACGAGATATGTATTACTGTATCTATATCTATATATCTATATGCACATTTTTATTCAGAACAGTAATCATCAGATTCATAGCAGACACCATTCAAGGTATAATATTGCTTTGGGGAAAACCTGAGAAGAACAAAACCACAAAATGGTCTAAAGGTCTGTAAAGTTTCCTAATGAGTTATAAAAATGGAAAAAAATCTCTCTCCTTGAAAACCACAAATACATTTTCTGCACTTCTATAACTTAAAAATGACCAACATAATTCAAACCACATTTTGAAAAAAGCAGTTGCCTCTGGAGGAAGCTTTTTGGGCTGAGTTTCAGTCCTACATGAATTTTTACATCTGATTTATATACCACTCAAAACGGAGTGTATAAAGGAAATCCTGACAGATCCTCTGAACAGCGTGGGCCATAATAGAATATTTATACAGCTTTTCCATGATATAATTTATATGCAATAGGGTTTCAAATATTCCTAAAACTCACACAAGAGAGCATTATCAAGTTTCTATATGAATATTGCAGTTGGAATTCATTGTGAAGAATTTGGGGAGAGGGAAACAGCACACCTTACTAGTGTTATTTTATGAAATGGGTACTTGGCTAAAAGGAAAAGGAATTAATACTTACTTGATCAAAAATTGTAGCTTTTAAAATATCTTTCTTCTTTGTCCCTTACCTCTCCCAAAATAGTTACAGAATGAATCTTGCTGGAATATTCTTCCCAAACCTTATGTGGCTTAAATTGTAGATATTTATCCCAGAAGAGAAATAAATGGACATTTTTGCTTCATGCATATAAGCAGATTATTAATAAGGTATACTATAAATCACAGTCAAAATAAAATTTTCATGATTTAGACTGTAACATGTAAAATCAATTCCTCCTAATACTAAAGTTAATTTCCTCTTTTGGTGCCTGAGATTTATCTCCTCAAAGTGTCAATAATCCCTTCTAATATGTGCAGAATGAATGGTGGCAGCATATTTAGTGAGTCGGAGTTTTGGTTACATCACTCACTCATCTAGGTACAATATTTTGTCTATGGAAACTTTTTTCAGGTTGATGTTTGCAAATCTCCACTTTGGTGTGGCTAGGCTGTCTATTTTCTTCTGAATCTTGTCTACCCACTTTGGCCAGAGAGAAATATCTAGAGGGAGCAGCATGCCACTATGGGCATGTGACTGAGAGTGACCCAAAGGCATTTAATTGCTCTGGAAGGCATGCATCATGAGATACTTGTTAAGTGTCATCACGTACATGGCACTGCGGTACGTGCTAACAAACAAACTAAGTAGACTTCTGGTCTACATCCCATGGTTATAGTTAAAAATAAATGACACTGATATAA
>NW_006399772.1:17817704-17825142 GCF_000299155.1 Elephantulus edwardii | reverse complement strand
TTGTTGTTGTTATGTGCCATTGAGTTGCCTAGGAGTCATAGCGACCCTATATACAACAGCTCTGAAGCCTGCCCTGTCCTGAGCTAGTCTCACTCACTCCAACATACCTACCCCCATTGCCCCAGTTACTGTGTCAATCCACCTCATCTGGGATCTTCCTCTTCTGCACTGTCTTTCCATCCTTCCAAGCATGATGTCCTTCTCCAAAGATTGGTCTCTCCTGTCCATGTGCCCAAATTATGTGAGACAGAGCTTCAAAATCCTAGCCTCCATGGAGAAACTTGATTTCACTCTCTCCAAGATAGGCTTACTTGTTTTCTTGGTGGTCCATGGTATACTCAAGACTCTTCTCCAGCACCACAAACAATTGAAAGGCATTGATTCCTCTTCTGGTGTCCTTAGTCATTGTCCAGCTCTCTGATATATATAGATATATCGATTAAGAGATAGAAGGATGGAGATAAAAATCTCACAATAAATCACCTAAATTTAGTATATAAATGAATCCTTAAAGTAATATAATTTTAATGTTAAGACTATGGGTTTCAGTGTGAAACTTACCTGAGTTTGAGCCCAAGCTCTCTCATTTCTAGCTGTATGAATTGGGCAAATTAGGCTTTGTAGATTTCCTCATCTTTTTATTGGAAATCGTAATAGAACTACTTCTGGTTATGAGTTTTACATGAGATAACGCACCTAAAGTATTTACACAGTGTCTGGCACATAGTAAGTTCTCAGTACATGTGGACTTTTACAAAAATGGTGTGGCCAACTTGGATAATACCTGCTAGAAGGCTCAACCAGTCCCAAAGTTACTTCCCCCTTTTTTATTTTTCTCATTGTTGTTGTGTACTGTCAAGTCAGAACTGACCCATAGCTGACTCAAGGGGACATCTCGAATTTTCCTTTGTCTCTTGAAGGATTTTATTCATCATTCAAAACTAAGGGAACTATATGCTTTTGAAAGGTGTATCACTTCATGGAGAGAATAGGTTAAAAGCTCAAAGAGATCTTAGAAACCATTGATAGTTTCACCTTTAGTAGATGATGAATAAAGCACAGAGGGGAAGGGAGAGACAAAGCCTTACCTCTGATGTTGAGTATATATGTATAATAAAACCAGTAAAACATTACTAATATGGTCATGATAGACATGCTACTTCAAGGCTCTCCGTCTCAGTTTATTAATATGTAAATCAGAGGTGATACGGCCTGTGGCTATATTGATTAAGTTAAAATGATTTCATGTTGGTTTGACTTTTATTTTATGACTTAAAGCTTTTAGTAGATTGTTGAAGAGGGTTCTGGTAGCCTAGTGGGTAAGGAGTTGCACTGCCAACTCAAAGGCAGGCAGTTTGAATCCATGAGCTTCTCAATCTCTTCTGTGCATTCACAATTTCTGAAAACTCACTGAAGGGTCAGCTGTGAGTGGCTTCTGACTCGATGACACATAACAACAACAAAATATAGTTTTGAGCATATGTAATATAATCATCAACTCAGCTGTCATAGTTATTATCACCATCACTACCAAATCTTGTGAAACTAATTTCCTGACTCTTAGACTTGCACATTTCCCCAGACTTGTTTGGTTTCCTTGTTCAGGTTCCAAAATATATTCAACAAATGTTTGCTGAAGGGGGTGTGTGTGTGTCAGGTGCTGTGTTAGGCACTGGTGTCCAAGTGAGAAACATGGCTTGAAAGAAGACCCTGGAAAGGACAGAGGCCAAGGGAAAGGGCCTCTGAGAAGCAGACAGGGCCAGAGCAGGAGACAGGGAAATAGAGAGAGAGAAAGAGAGAGAGAGAGAGAGAGAGAGGAAGGGATAGAGAGAGAAAGAAAACATGGTAAGAAAGACTTGGGTTTTTTCCTGACTGTCCCCTCTCCCCCATAATGAAAGCCATGGATGGAAAATGAAATAAGAACAGTTTACATTTTAAATTTTGCAGAATATGCGATATATAATTAACCTTGGATACTTGATCGAGGAGTGTCTTTCTCAGCACCTTTCCCCCCCCCACCCCTTTCCAACAGCTGCTAAATGTATGTTCCAAATTATTGAGTACACAGGTTGACTTCATCTGGTTTTATGTTTTATTGAGTGAAGCCAATTTACTATTTCAAGTAACAGCTCCGCATACGTGTTTGATGGCTTTTATAACTTGGCCAGGTAAATGCAAATAAATTCCTGAACATTTTTAATGCCAAAGGACAAAATGGATTAGTCTTCAATTTGTCTGAGAAGTAGAGAGAGAATAAATTAGCCACATTTGAGATTAGAACAGAGAGAAATTCTTTACAAAGCATGATATATAGAATACCATGAAATTTCTCTTTCAGAGTGGCAAAATACAGAGAGAAAAAAAATAAGGTCAAGAAAAGTATTGGAAAATGGGCCATAAGATGTAGCCCTACTGCCTAATTTAGTTAGAGCCTTTGGAGTGTAAGACTCCCTAATTTACATTTACAGTATATTCTGGGCTCTTGGAAAAAATCCAAAAGGGTGTAAATAGCCCTGTGAGGCTGTTGGGACCTAACACATTCTCTCAGTAACTCTTTCTGAGTCTATGCTAATAATGGAAGCCAGCCTTGTTTAACAGGCAGGACCCCTGGCAAGGCTGTGTAGAAACATAAAACACAGCTGCATATGACCCATCAAGAGGACTGTTTAGAATTTGACAGCCATTTGACAGCAAGAAGCCAACTAGCTCACAGTTTCCTTGGAGGTCTACCAGAGCTTCAGAGTATTGTGGTTTTGTGGCAATCTATATCGTTATGACTTTCCTGAGGGCAATTTTGAACCATTGCTGAGAGAAGAGATACAAGAGGGTTATCATTACTCACGGCTTTTCTCAAACTCTGGAGCTTCAGGAAATCACTATGGATCTCATAGCTCTCCACAGTGAGACCTCAATGAGCCTCATTTTCCCACTGAAGCTGATAGGCTGGCTGTAGAAGTGGAGCAGGTCCAAGTATTGGAGTCAGACAAGATCTCGGCAAAAAGGGGGTGGGGGGGATGAGGCGTCATTCATTGTGAAGCAGAACACTTCATTTTGACCTTCTTCCAATTCTGCTGACTTTGATTCTTGTCCCTGTGCTGTGTTTTCACTGCAACACTTCAACAAGAATAACAAAGAAGACATGACCTCAGTGGCAAACACGTAAAGTGGACCTGATTCCAGGGCCCTGCCAGACTTTAAAAAACTCTCTAGACTCATGTATTCTGACACCATGCTGTAACCTTGCCTAGGGTGTGTGTGTGTGTGTGTGTGTGTGTGTGTGATTTTTATGTACTGTTGAGTTGGAAGCAACTCACAGCTGACCCTCTAGTGGGTTTTTCAAAGCAGTAAATCGCATGGAAGGTGATTGTCCATCTTTCTCATGTGGAATAGCTGGTGGATTCAAATGATACCTTTGTGTTGGCATCACAGTTTCTTTGTAGTGAGACTCCAGAAGTTCATATATGCACGTAGTTGGAGCCTAGTGGTTGAAGTTATATATGTAATATGGAGTGTTGTTGTGTGTCATCCAGTTGGAACCTCCCCATAACTGATCGATCCTCCAGTGAGTTTTCAGAGGCAATAAATCACACAGGAGGAAAATGCCCATCTTTCTCCAGTGGGGTAGCTGGCAGATTCAAACCTCCTGCACTAGGCCCCCAGATAGAAATAGAAATATGTGAACATAGGTCATGTGTGACTGCATATACATGCATACACATGCACACACAGTCATGTATTAGTTAATGTCCACAAATAAATCTCAACAGGGGCTCTGTGGCATGAAGATTGCACAAACACCATTTTGGACGCTTGTCCTGTTTCTTCTTTATACTTTTTCAACAAGCTTCATGCTTTAGCAGCAGTTTCCTTTGTCCAGAGAGAGATTTGCTTTTCTGTTTGGTCCTTGGTTCACATCAATAGAAAATGTTTACTAGTGGATACAGATCCCTGTTGCATTTTTGTGAACCTTGTAGTTCTCAGTAGAACAGCTCCTCTGAAACTTTGCAGGTATTTTCCTTGTTTGTGAGGGTCTTTGTGATGTGTGATGTGACTAAATCCTAAGCAGTAGCCTTCATTGATTTTCCACTTTTTAGGTATGTCCTAACCTTGTGTTTCACTTCCAAGTTGACACCTTTCCTTTGCTTCCTGGTCCTATGTTATGCCAATTGACCTAAATGCTCCCCAATGATATGGCCCTGAGGCCCTCGGCTAGAAACTCATCCCTTCAGGGTGTTGGCTTACAATGAATAAGTTTTTGTAACCTTACCACTTGTTAACTCTACCATATGCATGGATATTTTTGCTACACAGAACTGTAGATCCATCATCTGACGAATGAGTGGTCATGCGTACAGGTAGTACATTTCATCTGTCCAAATCTGTTTGTCTTATCTGCTTGTCTGTTCATTTGCAGATTAGCATTTGTTATTACTGATTGTGCAGAATTAAGCATATGACTGTTATCTTTGATGTCTGCACCTTCTGAGAACCTCTCCCTGCCTTCTTTCTCTAGAGCTGTGGCTTCTGTTGATAATCACCTTGTTGTATATTGCCTTTCTCGATCATAATAAGTATTGGTAACCTGGTGGCATAGTGTATCATATGTCAAACTAGTAACCAAAAACTTGGCATTTAGAGTCCACCAGCTTCTTTGAGGGAGGAAGATAAGCTGTAAAGATTTATAGTCAAGGGAATTTGACTTTGGATTTCAACAGTCATCACAGCTATACACATGGCTGTAGAGTGGAAAGTGCTATAGGGGACAAGGCAGATTTGAATACAAAGCCATATTTAACGCCTCCAGAGAATCACAGGAACTCTGAGGCAGTGGTGGGGAGTTGACTGGAGATGTTTAGGTGTCACCGAATTATTTCCCGCTCCTAACAGCTCTATGTACAACAGAATGGCACACTGTCCTGCCCTACCCTCTCCCGACAATTCCTTCTGTGCTTAGAGCTCAATGCTACAACCTCTGTACCATTCAATCTCACTGAGAGTCTTCCTATTTTTCACTGACCGTCTACTTTGTCAAACATGATATCTTTCATCAACGATGGATCCTTCCTGCTAGCATGCCCCATGTATGTGAGATTACACTTTGGCTACACATCTTCCAAGGTAGATTTGATTTTTTAAGCAACTCGTGGAATATTTTATTTCCTTCACCAACACAATTCAATAAAACCAAACTGAAAATGCTATGTCTTGAGTTAGATTCACCTTTGTCTTCAAAGTCTCAGCCTTGCTCTTTAGTCCTTTAAAGTGCTCCTTTCCTGTGGTTGTATCCATTGTAAAAATGCGAAGGCCAATTTCCAGAACAGCAAAGTGAGATTGTTATGAGTAAGGAGCTGATTCAACAGTAGCTAAATTAGGTTTGTAACCATCTAATTTTTTTAAAAAAGAAAATAGAAACAAGGGATTTCTCTCTATTTGTTCCCTTGTGTGCCTGATCCTTTCTCTCAGATACACAGTTATTTTTTGCCTTTGGTATTAAAAACCAACCATAAACAAGATTTTACAGCATGGAATTTGTTATAAGGACAGGAGAGGAAAAAATAAGCAACTAGAAATGAGACTTTGGTGTAATTTGTTTCATTTTATGGTAAAATATGTTGGATTGACAAGAAAATTTTTTAAAAATATAGCCATAAATCTGTGAAATTGTACTCTTAAGGGTCATGTTTATCATTTCATGTATTTGTTGTCTCAGGTTCTAGATGTTTTAAGTAACGTTTGGCTTCTCTTTATCTCTGCTGTTTTATCTATATATTTAAGTAAACTACTATTCCACATCTCATTTTATTTCATTCAGAGGAGACGAAACTCTGAATGGTTATGTGGAAATATGGCAATTGGTCTTCTTATTAATTAATTGTTGTTAATGTACCGTCAAGTCAGAAGCGACCTATAGCTGACCTTCAATTAACTGCGTCTGAAAACTCCCGGAGGGTCAGTTCTGACTTCAAGGAACACAACAACAGCAACAAATGTCACAGAAGGAGATTGCCTTTCTCCTGGAGAACAACTGTTGGATTTGAACCATGTGCTTTTGGGTAGACAGTGTAACATTTTACCACTAAGCTACCAGAGCTCACTTACTAGTTCATCATCTTGATAAAATATTAATGGAAGAAATAAATAATTGCTAAAGCTTTTAAATACCTGTTGATTGCAAATTTGATACACTTTGGTTCTTTTAGCCCAATAATTAATCTGGTTAAAAAAAGACAAACAAACCTACCAAACTCAATATGTATTACATATCTATGAAAAAATGATAGAATTAAAGCTAATGTAATTTTTTTTCCTCTAAGAGTGGTTAAACCATTACATTTTGGTTGTTTCAATGCATTTTCTACTCCACATTACAGTTAAGAAAAGGCAAAGCTACTCAGGATATAACTCTAAAGCCATTTCTGATTTTATTCAGTTCCCCTCACAGCTCTATTTGGTTTAACTGGCATGGAAGTGTTATTATCTTTTATATAAATAATAACTGGTTTTAAAGTCTTAATTGTGCCATCCTGCTGTTTAAAGATTTTATGACAAATAGACATGAATTGCTAAATTGCATGGTTATACTGCATTGTTTAGTGACAGAGACCAATTGTACATTAAACAAATCTGTCTTAGCAAATTTCACTATTCCCTCCTCCTTGAGTTATTTTGAAAATGGTCCGTGTTTTACGTCAAGAGCTGCTCAAGTCACGATTATAAATGGAATTCCAACATCTATAAGACAGTAATGAATGTCATATATGCAGCTGTAGATTTTAATTTTACTTTGCTTTGTGAAATTTGCAGTAGTAAAAGAAAGATCAAGACACCTCCCTCCTCCAACTTCAAATTTTAAAGTATATACAATGATGAGACACTTTTCCTGATCATGTGAAATTGATTTTATAATCAATTTAACTGGTTTATTAACAGAATTTGTCCATGATACAAATTTAACCTATTGACTCTGAATATATAAGAAAAAGTAGTATTTTCATTATTCAAAATTATTTTTTATATCTTAATGAAATGAATAAACCACACATAATTGCTTGCATAAAATCCAGTGTCATACACGATAGATGAAATAAAACTGAGCAAAATTTTATAATATCTCCCTTTGAAGATTAATACTTGCAAATAATTTTATACTATAACAATATGTTTTGATATACTGTCAAGTTGGAATTGACTCACCAGTGTGCCTCCTGCAGGTTTTAAGAGGGGTAAATTACATGACAGGAGATTGCCCATATTTCTCCTGAGGAGAAGCTGACGGATTTGAACGGTCTTACTTCAGATTGGCAGTGCAACTCATTACCACTGGTCCACCAGAGCTCCCTTATTAGAACGTATCAGTGCTATAATATACTAGCATGTATTGTTATGTTGTCATAACTTAAATCTTTTAAGTATAGTAACATAGACTGCAGCCTGAACT
>NW_006399772.1:17814710-17815939 GCF_000299155.1 Elephantulus edwardii | reverse complement strand
CCTTTGAGCTGTGGTGCTGGAGAAGAGTATTGAGAATACCATGGACTGCTAGGAAAACAAACAGATTTGTCCTAGAAAGGGTTAAACCGGGTGGCTCCTTGGAGGCAAGGATTTTGAGACTCCGTCTAACATACTTTGGACATGTTGTGAGGAGACACCGGTCCTTGGAGAAGGACATCATGCTTGGGAGGGTGGAGGGAGAGCGCAGGAGACGAAGGCCCTCTATATGAGGTGGATTGATTCAGTGACTGGAATAATTGGGATGGGAGTGTCAGAGACAGTGCGATTGGAACAGGACAGAGTGGAGTTTAGGGCTGTTGTACATAGGGTCGCTATGAGTCGCAAGCGAGTCGACGGCACATAACAACAACAACAACAACATAGATTGCACATATTTTAAAAAATCATTTTTGGTGTAGAAAGAAAAAACCCATTTCTTTTTTTGGGGGGAGGCCCATTTCTTTTTAAAAAAAGTTTTATACTAGTTTATTTACCAAATTTGAATATATTATTTTCGAGAACACATTCTTTAAATTTCCCTCACATCGCCACCCATCAAATTGTTCAACTCCATGGCTAGTCGCTCCCTCTCCCTGCAAATCCTCATCCCTCTGCTTCCACCCTCTCCCACCCCTCTTGGATCCTTGTACTCATTCTACAGTAATGGTTTTATATAATATTTATCCTTGTGGAACTGAGTTAGTTCACCCAGTATAATGTTTTCCAATCCATCCCAAGTTAGGTAATAATTTACAAAATCATTGCTCCTGTGTGCTACATAGTGTTCCATTGTGTGACTGTACCATAATTTCTCAATTCATTCATTTGTGGTTGGACATTTGGACTGTTTCCATGTTCTTGTGATGGTGAATAATGCTTCTATGAGCATCGGTGTGACTCAGTTCTCATTTTCTCAAGGTATATTCCAAGTCATAAAGAATTTCTATGTTCAGCTTTTCAAGGAAGCAACAAACTGCCTTCTAGAATGGTTATACCATTTTTACAATCCCATCAACATTTATTACTTGCTGCTGTCAAATTTTGAACTCTTATTACTGTTGTTATGTCCCAAGTAGGATCAACTCTCAGAAGCTGTAAATCCCATGGGAGGAGATTGCTCATCTTTTTCTCACATAAGTTGGTGGATTCAAGCCTCTTTACTTTGGGATGGCAGTGCCAGACTGTAACACTAAGCCAGCAGTGCTCATTATTATAATCTATGTAGTAAT
>NW_006399772.1:17787430-17814195 GCF_000299155.1 Elephantulus edwardii | reverse complement strand
AAAAAAAACACACACACAAAAACACAAGTGTATCTCAGAGAAAGTACAAGGTGGCCCTCAGAAATAAGAATGGTGACACTTCATCTCACATACTTTGGACATTGTAAAAAGAGCAAAGGCTGTGTCGGAACAAGTATATCTGACCTTAATTAACTCCACAAAAGGGAACTGTCCCTATCAACAACACCACCATCACAAAGAATATTCTTATGGGGTCAGACTTGTCTCCTCTCCTCCCATGCCTCTTTCTACTCATCCCAACACCAATCTAACTTCTTTACTTGGTTCAAAATCCACACAGAAATATATTAGAGACGTCAAAGGGCTTATAATTCAGGATAGTAGCAGAATACAATCATTCAGTCAGGGCAGCATCCAAAATATGTTTGCAGGCACCTCAGCCTTAAGCTTTGTGCCTTTAGGCCACTGTTAAATATATTGTCCTATTTATTTGTTCTGCCACTTCTGACTCTTCATCCACTTTCAGTTGTCCAGCAAACTTGAACAAAGGCTCCTAGTTCTGGTTCCATGGGGTAGTAGCTGGTTCCATTTCATGTCAGGTCTCTGATTCTCTGTTGCAGTTACTATGGCTAAGGAGTTTCACTGCCAACCCAAAGAGAGGCACTTTGCATCTTGCTCTGTGGGAAATAGGTGGACAATCACCTGTATGAATTACAGCCTCTGAAATCTCACTGGAAAGTCACTTGTAATTTGGTTCTTACTTGATGATTCAAAACAAAAATAGCAATGTACATATAATTGTTGTTGCTGTTATTATGACTGTCAAGTTGCCAACGATTCATCGTGACCCTATGTACAACAGCTTTGAAGCCTTCCCTATCCTGAGCCACTTTCACTGACTCTGACACACCTATCTCCATTGACCCAGTTATTATATCAGTCTATCTACTCTGTGTCTTCCTCTCATCCACTGTCCCTCCATCCTTCCAAGTATGATTCCAAGGACTTGTCCTTCCTGGCCATGTGCCCAAAGTATATGAGACAGAACTTCAAAATCCTAGCTTCCAACTTAGTTTCACTCTAAGACAGACCTATTTGATATCTTGGTGGTTCATGGCATGTTCAAGACTCTTCTCACACACTACAACTCAAAAACATCAATTCTTCTTCTGGTATCCTTTGTCATTGTCCAGCTCTCTGATGCATGACAAGTAACAGTTAATGCCATGGCCTGGATCAGACGCATCTTAGTCTCTAGACTTACATTGTGGTTTCTCAGTACTCTGGAGAGAATCCTGACAGCAGATTTTCCCAAGGTAATTCTTCTTTTGATTTACTGACTGCTGTTGCCAAGAGTGTTGATGGTGGAGCTGAGCAAGCTATAATTGTTAATAACCTCAATCACTTTTCCATCTATCATGGTGCTGCCAATCGGCCCAGTGGTGAGAATCTTTGTCTTAAAGTTGAGCTTCAATTCATATTGAAGACTACAGTCCTTGACCGTTAGTAACAAGTGCTTCAGGTCCTCCTCAGTTTCAGTAAGCAAGATTGTGCTGTCATCTGCAAAACATTGGTTGTTGGTGAGTCTTTTTCTAATTACAAAATTTCATTTTAATTTAAAATAATTTTCATTGAATTATACTATTGTAGAAGTTGTTGTTCAACACTCTTGAGTCCAGTATGACTCATGGAAAGAACATGTATTTCTGCACCTTTGTTTAGACAGAAATATTCCCCACATCACCCTGACCAAATAATTGTTTCCTGGGTAGATGACGTTCTTCAGTAACGTGTTCTGTCAGGGAGTTCTGTTTCTTCAACCTAGGCCTTTACTTCCCCTGATTCTCAGTTTAGTTAAATGTTAGATATTTATATCCTTTAAAGTTAAGCAGGTGAAGCTTCATCTGACATACTCTGGAGATGTTTCAAGGAGGGACCAGTCCTTGGAGAAGGACGTCATGCTTAGGAGGGTGGAAGGACAGCACAGGAAAGGAAGACCCTCTATGAGGTGGATTGATTCAGTGACTGGGGTAATCGGGGTGAGTGTATCAGAGACAGTGAGGTTGGCACAAGATAGAGCAGGGTTTAGGGCTGTTGTGCATATGGTTGCTGTGAGTTGCAGGACTTGATGGCACCTAAAAACAACAAATTATTTCTACCTGATAATTCTATATTCTTTGCCAGATAACACCAATAACTTTATATTTCCCCCTTAAGCTTCTAACTAGTACGTTTGTTTGCAATGTTTCCAAGCAAAGATCAGTGGAGAAAAACCCATCACCAAGTGATTACTCTTAAAGAGCTAAGTAATAATGCTATTCCAAAGGTTATTTCCCTTCAGCGCTGATGTGTCACAAGCTACCAGATAGATTAATAGCAGTCTAGTCATTGAACTCTTCCCATCCTTGGCTCTTGCTCTCCCTCTCCCTCCGTCTTTTTTTGTAATTGCAATTGGAAGTAGTAGCACAATTAGTATGGGTACTTGTGGAAGACAGAAGAGGACTTTATTTAAGAAAAAAAAACCCTTAGAAAATTAAGCCATTTCAACTTACATCTGTATTGGAATTTGTTAAATACTTGAGCTAAACAAATACTTTAGAATCATAGTTACACTGTATTTTAGATACCTAACTTTCAAACAAAACTTATTCAAGAACATAATTGTATAAACCAGATCTTGACAAGAAACTGTGTTAGATCCCTAAGGCAGGTGGTCCCAATCCACCAGCAACTCTGAAAGAGAAGGGTGCACAAACTCCTCTATGACTCACCGCCTCTGAAAACCTGTTGGAGATTTGCTTAGGTTTCAAGTGGATGGAACACAACAACAACAACAGCAGCAGCAGCAGATGTTGAAATGACATTTAAGAATGAACTAAATTTTTACGGAAACCAAATGTGTTGCATTTGCTATTCGTGTATCCTTTTGTTAATGATGTTAGGTGCCAAGAAGTCGATACCCTGTGAACAACTGATACAAAAACTGGTCTTATCCTGTGCCCCATTTTCTCTGTAGCTGGACTCCTTAAGTATGACTGCTAAGAAAATTTTCCAAATGTACTTCTTCAATTTGGGTTCTTTATCCTGTTGTTATTTGCTGTCAAGTTGGAAGCAACTCATAGCTGATCTTTAAGCAGGTTTTCATGGGCTGTGTTTCACACAGGAGGATATTGCCTATCTTTCTACTGTGGAGCAGCTAGCTGGTGGATGAACCACGTGCCTTTGGGTTGGCAGTGCAGCTCCTCACCACTAGACCACCAGAGCTCCATTCTCCTTAAGAAAATGTAGCAAACCAGGCATCTGGGCTTTTCTGTGAAAGCAAAGAAAGAGCTTTATTAGAGAAAATACTTTACTAAAGAAGATATGGAAGAACAGGATGTCCCTACTTGATGCTTATTTTTTTCAATTTTTTTAAAAATTGTGATTTTAATGAAAGTTTACAGAAAAGTTGGATTTTCATTCATTCATTCATAGTTACACATTTTCCTCTCTACCCCTCCTCCCTGTAGCTCACTTAAAAAAAAATTATTTGTTGTTGTATAATTAGCACCCCCAACCCTTTTCTAGTACATTGTTGATCTGTCCTTGTAAAAGTATAGACTTTTTATCTTTCATTGCTTTATAACGTTTTCTTCAAATTAATTACATTGCTTAATATTTCCCATGGAGTAACTACAGCTAGGGCGCAAAATAAGAAACAAACCTTTCTTCTATAAAAGAGTTATTGTTTGCCATGACTGTGTCTTTTGAAAAAAATTATTAATTTTTTGTGTGTGTACCATCAAATTGGATCCAACTGGTACAGGTAGAGATATTGTCCCTCTTTTCCAGTGGAGCATCTGGTGGATTCAGGCCTCGGGCCTTCAGGATTGCAGTGCAGCTTGTTGCCACTGGGCCACCAGAGCTCTGGCCATGATGACAGCTAATATAATTTATTTATGGGCAAATAAATGAACAGTTAGCAAAATTTCTCACTGTTTATAAGATATTTTCATATCCAGAAGGAAGAAAACTTGTATCATACTGCCTTCTTTGTCTACTCAGAATAGTTACAAAATACGTATTCTTTAATCTACACTATGTATATTGTCATTTTTACATTGAAGACATTATTTTGGTTTTGTTCTTGGGAATGTATACAATCAGACACATCTTGGAAGGAAGGATAAAAGCACTTTATCTTATATATACTTTGAGCATTTTACTAAGAGGGGCCAGTCCCTGGAAAAGGACATCATGCTCAGAAAAGTGGTTGATAAATAAAGGCAAGACCTTCAGTAAGATGCGTTGACACAGTGACTATAATGGTGGATTCTACTATATCAGAGATGATGAAGATGGCACAGGATAGGGCAAGGTTCACATGATAGGGCAAGGTTCAGATCCCATGTTCACAGATTCACTATGAGTAATAGCCAAGTCCATGGCACTTAAAAACGACACAGATAATTCAATAGATTACATTTCCAGTAGTATATTCATTCTCATGACCACTTAAGAATAAAGGTCTTGCTGTCCATTTTTTTGTTAAATTATTTGCAGGGAGCTCTTGTGACCTAGTGGCAAGAAGCTGCACTGCAAACCCAGAGGTAGGTGGTTCGAATCCACCAGATGCTTTGCCTCTAAAGAGGGAGGGGCAATCTCCTCCTGTACACACACACACACACAAATAATAAAATAAAAAAATTAAAAAAGTGCACAAAATAATTTATGTTTCATTATTGTACATAGTTTTTATACAACCTTTCATTTATATTTGTGTTTCATACAGTCATATGCATTGTATTTTATATAATGAATTACTATTAATCAATGCCTGTAATTACTATGTCTTTTCACGTCCTCATTCAGTTTTTTCTTTCCCTTCACTCTGTGCCTTATGTCGTCCTCCATCCACCCTCTAAACTCTGCTCCCTTAAGTGACTTCCACCCTTCACATTTTCTGCCCTCCTTCTTCTTGCTTCTTCCCCTTTGGACATTTGTACAAATCTTACTAGTTATCCTTCTATTTTGATAATAGTGGTAACAATTATTGCAGTTTTTGTCCTTATGAGACTGAGTTAGTCCACTCAGCATAATTCTCTCTATTCTTTCCCATATTACACAGTATTTTGCAAAATCTGTTACTTAGTGCTGCATAGTATTCCATTTTGGGAATGTACCACAATTTCTCAATCCATTCATTTAGGCTATTTTCTTTTCTATTGTGAATAGTGCTGCTATAAACAGATGTGCACATGTGCATTACCATCCATTTTTGGAAAATTAACCAATGGAAATTCTTCGGACCACAATGTGTTCAATCCACTAACCAGTCATCAGATAATGCAGAACTGGAGAGTTTCATCAAACTGTGCAGGGATCTCCATAGCATAAAAAAAAAGGACCATCAAGAAACTAGAATTTGAATACTGAAAGAGCTCCTCAGTGTTTTTCAATACAATACAGTGATTATTACCGGATTTGCCTCACGTCTGAAACAATTAAAGATGAGAAGCAGTACTTCAACTTTAGAGGAATTAACAGTCTTCTCTTTAAAAATTGTAATTTACGTGTAAAGAGTCAAAGATAAGTTTCCAAAGCATCAAGTTGCAAAGACTCTAGCTTTTCCTGCTGCCTTCACTGTTTTTGTTCATGCCATTTACTAACTTGAAAAGTGTTCCTTCTTGTCTCTGACTATAATACTCCTACCTTCCTCCCCCTGTGGACCAGGTCCTTTCTCTTGTTGACTGTACTTTTCATGGCTTCTTCACTATCTTCACCTTCTCCCCTTGTCTTAGCCCTACATTTAATTGAAGCATGTTCATTCTGCCCACTATTTACCATTTTTTGCTTTCAAGTTCCCTGTGAGTTAACTAATCTGCAATCACAATAGAAGGTCCCTGATAGAGGGGGAAATGGGTAATAAAAGGAAAAAAATGAAAACAAAAAAGAAAAGATGAGACTTACTGGCCTGATAGAGACTCTATTTTCTTCAAACAATAATAATAAAGATAATAAATAATCTCGAAAGCAGGCAGCGTATAAGGTGAACAATGACATCTGGGAGGAGGAACACACCCCTAGAACTGTCAACTATACAAATTTAAAAGAGCAGCATTTTTCCAGGGTTAAAGCTCAGAAAGCAGGAAGGTTTAGGAAGGAAAACTAATGGAAATGAGAAACAGAGGGGGGAAGTGGGAAGAGTGTTGCCATAATGTGGGAGTTGTAGTCAGTGTCAGGAAAGAGAATATGTATATGAATGATTGAATGGAGAACCAATTTGCTCACAAAACTTTTACTCAAATCGCAAGAAAAAGTTCAAAAATGCAAACAAAACCAAAAGACTTGTATATGATATTTTCTTCCCACTTGGATTACATGTTTGTTGGGGTTAGAGAGTGGTGCATCAATCTAATGGTCATTCCTTGTGATTGTTAACATAGCACTTTGAACATAAAAAAAGATATCCATTACAGGCAACTGAGTGTTCTCATTGATAATTCTGGGAAAAGGGACACTGAAATCCAAAAGTACCTTCAGAATAATTGAAGGATGAATTAAGTTTACTGTAGTTTTTAATGATGAGATATTTTCTTGTTTTCACACTTTTTAAAAATCAAATACCTACTAGACATCTGTATGTGGATATCTCTTAAATCTCTTACATCCAAAACCAAAGTTACATTTTCCTTTCATCCCAGCCCTGCTTCCTTTTTTCTGTGTTTTGTTTAAAACCACAGTTATTACTGTCACTTATACTGTAAGTAAGGAATAAGAAAACTGTGTCTTATTTTTGCCAACATCTATTGATTCTACCATTATATGATATTCTGTGTTGATAGAGATATGGGTGCCCATTGGACTAAAAAAAATACAAATTAAACTGTAAAAATTAAAGATAGAAGGGAAAAAAAGAGACCATATCTACATATTATAAAAACAGCAGAGAAGATGGTATTTTTACCCCTGTAGCAGTTGAGTGGTAGTGCTGGAGAAGAGTGTTGAATATATCTACATATTATAAAAACAGCAGAGAAGATGGTATTTTTACCCCTGTAGCAGTTGAGTGGTAGTGCTGGAGAAGAGTGTTGAATATAACATGGACTGCTAGGAAAACAGACAGGTTCGTCCTGGAGAGGGTAAAACTAGGCTGTCCCTTAGAGGCAA
Organism: Elephantulus edwardii; assembly: GCF_000299155.1. Taxonomy (NCBI): domain Eukaryota; kingdom Metazoa; phylum Chordata; class Mammalia; order Macroscelidea; family Macroscelididae; genus Elephantulus; species Elephantulus edwardii. Next base: position 17,807,085 of record NW_006399772.1, on the reverse strand, counting down.
GGATTTTTAAGCTTTGTCTGACATACCTTGGTCATGTTGTGAGGAGGGACCAGACCTTGGAGAGGGACATAATGTTTGGGAGAGTGGAGGGACAGTGCAAGAGAGGAAGACACTCAATGAGATGGATTGATTCAATGATTAGGGTAATGAGAGTGAACATCCGAGACAGGGAGGTTGGCAGAGGATAAAGCAAGGTTTAGGGTTCTTGTACATAGGGTTGCTATGAGTTGCAAGTGACTCAGTGATACATAACAATAACAATAGTAACCACACAAGAACTCTGCTGTCTTTGTCCATGAAGAGTTTGCTAATCAAAAGACTACTTGCCTCTGTGGCTGTTCAACTTTACCAGAATCTCTGCAGGAGAAAATTGAGTCATTTCCTTCCATGTGATTTACTAAGCCACCGAAGCTCGATATGTTGTTGTTGTTAGGTGCTGTCGAGTTGAGTATGACTCATAGCGAACCTATGAACAAAAGATCTGAACCCTCTTCTATCCTGTGCCATCCTCACACTTCTGGACATACAAGAGCCCACTGCAGGAGTCACCGCATCGATCCACCTGGTTGAGAGTCTTCTTCTCCTTTGCTGACCCTCTACCCTTCCTATCATCATGTCCTTCCTGAAGGAATAGGCCCTCCTAGCAATAATCCCAAAGTATATGAGGCCAAGCCTTATCATTATTGCCTCCAAACAGCACTCTGGCTACACCCTTTCCAAGACACATTTATTTGTTCTTTTGGCCATCCGTGGGATGTTCAGTGCTCTTCTCTAACATCACAGCTCAGAGGCATCAATTCTTCTTCTGTCATCCTTATTCACTGTCTATCTCTCAGATGTACAGAAAGCACGATATAGATGATTATATACTACTCTCATTTAGTTGATTATAGAGAGCTCTAGTGGCCTAGTGGGCAAGGAGTGGTGTGCCTACTCAAAGAAAAATCCATGAGCTGCTCTGTGGGAGAACGATGGGCAATATCCTCCCATGCAATTTTTAGTTTCTGTAAACTCACTCGAAGGTAAGCTGTGAGTCTGTTCCCACTCAGCAGAACAGCAATTAGTCTTCTTTCTTGTGTCTCCTAAAGAGATGATTCATAAAGTCACGGTCATTTTGTATTTTAATAATATCAAATAATCCTACATTACAAAGAAATCCATTGATAAATCTTTAGCTTCCTTCTGACCACCATTGACCTGAGCCAGAAAAAAAATCTAACAAGCTGAATAATAACAGTAACAGCAACTGGTTTTGTTGTGTATCGTACCATTGGAAGTGACAATAGCTGACTCTTTGACAGGTTTTCAGAGGCAGTTAATTGTAGGAGAGGAGAAAAGGTAGAAATTTTCTCTTCACTGAAAACTCGATTTTTTCATTTTGTCTTCCTGCCAGGGCAAGAGTTGGTGCTAGTTCAGATGTTAGTAGAACTGTTGTTGTTCACATAGTGTTCAGTGACTGTGATAGCTGCAGAATCTGGGCTTGGTTATTGTCTGGTCTGCTCTTAATGACATTCCTTTGCTTTATTTTTTGCCTATCAAGATCTTTTCTCTCTACCAGATTCCACCATTGTAACTAAGGACTCTATTAAGACATCTCTATCTTGGTCTTGCAAAGAATTGGTCTTGCCCCATAAGAAATGGAAGAAAAATTTAGAGAATACAATGCATTGGCTTTCCCTTTAAGATCTACCTAAAATAGTGTTCTATGTCTCTAATACATTCTTGACTAGAGTCTATATTCTCAGTTCTGATTTTGTTATAGATTCAGATTTATATAAAATTACAAAAAATGTTAAAAAATTCCTGTGGCATGGGGGGGAAAAAGCATCCCTGATTATCAGTTTCATTGATTCCTATGGACTTTTTTTTCTGGTAAGTTTGTATAATTAAAACTTTCTAGTTTGTAGATGATTCCTGATTTTGCAGAATATAAAAGGAATGCCAAATGTTTTATGAAATATTAACAAACTTAAATATAGTTCGTTCTAGTATCATTAATGTTTTAGTTATCTGGTGTTTCTATAAATAGTTACACAAGATGTTGACTTTAACAAACTGGAATGTATTTCCTCCCAATTCAGGAGAATAGAAATTAAAATTCACCAGATGCTCTGCTGGAGAAGGAGGGACAATCTCCTTCTGTACCAGTCAGATCCGATTTGATGGTACACACACACACACACACAAAGGGAAAAAAAAGAAGTTAAAATTTAGGAAGTTGGCTCCAGGGAAAGGATTTCGTTCTCTTTTTCTGTCAGCTCTGCATGTAGAACCTTGCCTTTTCTGAGGTTTTGCTTAGAATTTTCAAATTGCTTGCATCTCTCTCCATTTCCACTTGCTCCTTTGTGTTTGTTTGCTTCTGTGGTGTTGATTAAATATATTCAGTGTACCATTGATGGCCAGAAGAAACAAATTCTTTCTAGAGGAAGTACAGCCAGAATGCTCCTTGGAAGTGAAGCTGACAAGACTTCTTAGATAGTTTGGACATTCAAGAGAGGCTAGACCTTGGAGAAAGGTAACAGACTTGATAAAGTAAAGGGTTGGGGGGAAAAATGGAAGATTTTCAATGAGATAGATATTTACAACAGATTGACATGCTGTTGTTGATTGCCGTCAGGTCAAGTATGACTCATAGCAATCCTATGAACAAAAGCCCTGAAGCATTTCTATAACTATTGCTGTTTCTCAAAGTTTGTAGAGTTTCCAGAGGCATGTTATTTACGAAGTGGATGCCACTCCTGATTCCAAACCTGACATAGAGGGTTGAAAAAGTAAAGGGGTGGGAATGAAAAAAATGGAAGGCCTTTAGGGTAGATTCAAACCAGAGCTCCTGCTGATTAATTTTAACCAAATTCAAAACCTTAACTTTTTTATCATACTATGTTAGTGAGTATTCTTTAATCAGTTTATAAATGTGCATTCATATAATGTAAAGTAAATGATGTACGCTTTAAATATCCACATATTTCTGAAGAGATGCAATATTTCCCCTTAGATTTACCAATACACGTCATACTGAGACTGACACTAATCCCCTTTCACATAAGAAATTTGAGAAAAAGCAATCTATTGGTCCCCAAATTAGAAAAACAAAACTACATTGCAATAGAATTGCTTCTGACTCATATTGACCGTAGGGATAGAGTAGAACTAACACCTAGGGCTTCCAAGGCTGTAAATTCTCTATGGAAACAGACTGCCTCATCTTCCTCCCTTTAAATAACTGCAGGTGTTTTATCGAAATATTAGTAGTAATGTGAGTATTTTGCCTCTCTGCTTACACATTAGCAGAGAGTTAAATCCACATGAACCAAGATTTGACCTTGAGTCTATCCTCTTCAAATTCCATCTCAAGAACAGACTTGATGCCTTGAACACTAATGAGCAAAGACCAGATGAGCTGTGGGAGGATTAAGAATATCATCCATGAAAAATGCAAACTGTCCTTACAAAGACAAAGGAGGAAGAAAAGACCAAGATGGATGTCAGGTATGATTCTGAATATTGCACTAGAATGCTGAGAAACAAAGAGAAGAAATTAAAGAGCTGAAGAGAAGATTTCAAAGGGTAGTGGGGGAAGACAAAGGAAAGTTTCATAATGAAATGTGCAAAAAGCTGCAGTCAGAAAATCAAAAGGGCCAAATTTACTTGGCATTTCTTAAGCTGAAACTGAAGAACAAATTCAAGCCTCAAGTTGCAATATTTAAGGATGCTTTGGGCAGACTATTAAATGACCCAGGAAGCATATTAAAAAAAAAAAACAACGATGGAAGTACACAGAATCCTGTACCAAAAGGAATTGGCTGACACAGAAGAATTTCATGAAACAATGTATGAGCAAGAGCTTGTGGTGATGAAAGAAGAAGTTCAAGCTGTTCTGAAAGAACTTGCAGTAAACAAGACCTCAGGAATCAGCCCCCTACCAATTGACATATTTCAACAAATAGACACTGCCCTGGATACACTCACCAAGTTGTGCCAAGAAATATGGAGGAAGACCATCTGGCCAACTGACAGGAAGAGATCCATATTTGTTCCCATTCCAAAGAAAGGTGACCCAATAGAGTGTGGAAATTCTCTAACAATATCATTAATACTACATGCAAGCAAGATTCTGCTGATAAGTATTTTTAAAAAATGACTGGACCAGTATATCAACAGAGAACTGTCTAATGTGCATTCTGGATTTAGAAGAGGCCATGGTACTAGGGATATTATAGCCAATGTTAGATGGATCTTTGCTAAAAGCAGAGAGTACCAGAGGAATGAATGCCTATCAGTGTTTCATTGACCATGCAACGGCATTTAATTCTGAGGATCACAACAAACTGGCTATCTCGAAGAAGATGGGAAATCCCAGAACACTTGAATACGCTGATGTGAAACTTATCCTTGGACCAAGAGGCATTCATCAGAACAGAGCAAGAAAACACAGCATGGATGGGTGTATGCCAGGGGTGTGTCCTATTCCCCTATCTTTTCAATCTATGTGCAAAACAGATCATCCAGGAGACTGGGCTCTATGAGAAGGGGTGTGGCATTGAGTTTGAAGGCAGACTCATCAATGACCTGTGTTATGCAAATAACACAACCCTGCTTACTGAAACTGAGGGGAACGGGAAGTGCTTGCTGCAGAAGGTTAAGGCCTTCAATGTGGATAGAAGCTCAACATCAAGAAAACAAAGATTGTTACTAATGGACCAACTGGCAGCATCATTATAGATGGTGGTGATTGCTAACAACTTCAGTTTACTTGGCTCTACTATCAAAACTCTTGATATCAGCAACCAGGAAATCAAAAGATGAATTTGCTGTCAAGGACCTCTCCAGAGTCCTGAAGAGTAATGATGTCAGTCTGGAGATTAAGGACTTTAAAAGATCCAGGTCTTTAAAATTACTTGTTATTGTGCAGAAAGCTGAACAATGACTAGAGATGATAGAAGGATAATTGATGCCTTTGAGCTGTGATGCTGGAGAAGAGTACTGAATATACAATGGACTGCTAGAAGAACAAACATGTTCATCCAAGAGAGAGTGAAACCAAGCTACTTCTTGGAGGCAAGGATTCTGAAGCTTCATTTGACATCATTCGGGCATGTTGCAAGGAGGAACCAGTCCTTGGAGAGGGATGTCCTGCTTGAGAGGGTGGAGGGACTGCGCAAGAGAGGAAGACCTTTGATGAGATGGATTGATTCAGTGACTGGGGTAATGAGGGTAAGTGTGTTAGAAACAGTAAGATAGGCACAGGATAGAGCAGGGTTTAGGGCTGTTGTACAAAGGGTTGTTATGAGTCACTAGTGACTCAATGGCACATTACCACCACCACCACAACAACAGAGAGTTAAAAACATTATAAGAACATTATCATGTGCCAGGTACCTCAATGAAATCGTTATAGCACTTGTTTTCTTGTAACTTGTACTTCAGTGGAGGGGAAACTAACAAATTTATAAACATAAGTAAATCATGCTGAAAATGAGAAATGTTACTGAGGGGGGAAAATGCAAAGTAAGAATAAAGGAAAGAGTCCTGGTGGCACGGCATGTAAAGTCTAAGGCTAACAGAAAGGTGGAGAGAGTAAGTTGTTGTTGTGATGTGTTGTCAAGTCTGAAACAACTCATAGTTGATCTTCCAGTGGGTTTTTTAGAGACAGCAAATCCCATGGGAGCTGAATGCCCATATTTCTCCCTAGAGCAGTTGATGGATTTGAACTCCATACCCTTGGGATGGTAACACTGTTTAAAGACATATAGCCTCTGAAAGCTGGCGAAGGGTCACTATAAAACAGAAAAACTTCATGGCGGTGGGTGGTTCTTTTCTTAGAGTAGTTCTTGGTTTTGAAAATTCCTTGGTGTCTTGTGATTTTTCCTTTCTACAGTCCTATTAGGCCATTGTTATGTACCATCTTGTAGAAACCAACTCACAGCTGGCCTTCTAGTAGGTTTTCAGAGGTAGTAAAATGCACAGGAGGAGATTTTTCTCCTAAAGTGCACCTGGTGGATTTGAACTACATACCTTTGGGCTTGCAGAGCAACTCTTTGCCACTATGCCACCAAAGCTCCTTATGCAATGTAGAGATTGGTTATCTCTATTACACAACTTCATAAAAAGGAGTAGAAAAATTTACATACTTCTTTGAAATCCTAGATCATGGGATTTGGGGGGGGGACTTAAAAAGACTAACTCTAGTACATATGACCTTTCCTGTATGCCATGGCCCCACACTACACCCAGCTGAGCCTGACCAGTGCCTCATGCTACATTCCATGTCCTTATTTACTTAATTTGAAATAATTTAATTATAAAAAAGATCTGGTTTGCTTAGTTTTCTTACATTTATGTTATTGCTGAGAAATACTGAATGAGAAAAGAAAGAAAAATTCACACTACATTCTGTCATTTTCTTTGTGAAGTCCCTACCTTCACACATTTATTCTTATTTCCTTATGGGGAAATTAACAATGTGAGGTATCATTCACTATTGTTTTCTTCCAGTGTTTATATATGTATATATACACACAAACACTCCCCCTACACTTTTAAAAAAGAAGTTATGCAATTTTGAGCTGCAGCCTGCTTTGATTACTCATCAAGATTTTAGATAAGTGGATCAAAGACATTCTGTAGAATTGGAGTTTCAAATTTTGTTTTATATTGGTGTACATGCAAAATCCATACATATTTTGTTTCATTCAGGGACGTTGTGGCTCACATATTTCTTCATCCACTGTATGTTTCATAGAGTCATTCATATACATTGTGTTTTATAAAATTAACCACCATTGATCTATGCCCCATCTTTTCAGATCCCTATTCCTTTTCTGTTTTCTTCAACTCCCTATTTGCTCACTAAACCTTTCTATCCTAGTGATTTCCTGCCTTCCAATTTTCTACTCCCTTGCCCTCCTCTCTTTCTGTTTTTGGACTTACAGTTATTCCCCCATTTTTACAATAGTGGTCTTAGGCAGTATTAGTCCTTAATGAAACTGAGTTAGTTCACTCAGTATAATCCATGCCTGAAAACAATGTTCTACTGGTGGAATTTACCTTCTTTACTGCCTGGGTTCGCATGTTCCTTCCTTCTCTTGCAGACTCTTGAATTCATTTTGCAAAGGCAGGAAGGGAAAGTGCTGAAATGGTGCAGATGAAAATATGCAACTACTAATTGTGGTTGTCCTCTGATTGCCTCTGGCAGCCTAGATCCCCAAATGCTGTCTCTTAGGTTTGTTATGTCTTCTGAAGGAACCAGCTGCAAACTTTTGCACTAATGTGAAGTCTTGTTACTGTTAATCTAATAGAAGGAGGAATTCTACATTGTAGCCCTCTTAAAAAACACAAAATGATCGTACATACTATTGTTTTTAAATTTTCAAACTATTTTTGCTATTTTGAATTTACTAGAACTGTTCATATTGAAGATGTTCTTAGAAACTGACACTTGACAGAAGAAAATATTTTTCATCAGATCAACAGTGTATATACATAAATAAAGCAAGCCACTAAAAAAGGATTACTTAGAAAGATTAAAAGTGTAATCTTGCAAGTTCTTTCACTTATGGACCACATCTGGAAAAAAGGAAAGATGAGAACACACATGGTTGTTGAATTTTTATATGAAATATCTCTTACACATGATAAACTCCAAACACATTAAAGTATCAGAATTATCCACAGACTTGCATTTAAGCTATTAAATTGTACACTCTACCTTTTTCAATAACTGTCATTTTGTCTTTCTTATTTCCACCTCGAGACTCTAATTGTTTCTTTTATGGGATCTAATCTACTAATGTCCTTTGCAATACACTTTATGGTGCTTGCATTTACAGTAATTGTTTGGGCAATTTGCCACATAGTACAACAACTGGAAGACATTCTGCCTGTCCAGGTCTAAATCTCCTCAAACATCATCAGTTTTAATAATGGGCAGTTAACATAAGAATGAGGAAAGTCTCTTGCCCTAAACAGTATCCTTTTTTCCTTTTAGTTCAAAACAATAGCAAACTTAAATTCACTGAAGTATCAATAGGTAATTTCAAAGGATGGAATGAATTGCTTTATATACTCCAAAAGAAGAAGTACAAAACATAAAGAATTACATTAATGTTAGTTTATTTTATTATATAAATGCACACCCTACACCTATATATAGAAAGAGAGACAGAGAATCTTAAAACACAGAATATTTTACTGTCACACTTAATTTCTAATAACTATACTTTCACTTAATTTTCTAATAACCATACTTTCATATGGTAAAAGCCAGTATAGAATAGTAGTACAAGTACCCTATCCAGACTGCACTATAAAGATTCTAATTTTTGTATATGCTGTGAGATGTGGTTCCTGTTTTCCTGTTTCAGCTTTTTGCAGGTTGAATTCCAGTTTTGCTAGCACCATTTGTTGAAGAGGTTGTCATTTCCCCATTTGATAGCTTTGATTTCCTTGTCGATTATCAGTTGACCATAGATAGCTGGGTCTATTTCTTAGTTCTCAACTCTGTTCCATTGGTCTATGTCCCTGTCATTGTACCAGTACCATGCTGTTTTGGTTACTACTGCTGTTTAGTAGGTTTTGAGGTTAGGGAATGCTATGCCTCCAACCTCATGGAAACAGCCCAAATATCCAACCATAAATAAACGGATTGAGAAATTATGGTACATTCACACTATGAAATACTATGCAGCATGCAGAAGCAATGATTTTGTAAATTATCACCTAACTTGGGAGGGACAGGAGAGCATTATGCTGTGTGAACTAACTCAGTCCCACAAGATTAAATATTGTATAAAACCATTATTGTTGAATGACTATAAGGATCCAAGAGGGGTGGGAGAGGCTGGAAGCAGAGGAATGAGGATATGCAGGAGGTGGGGGGATTAATAATGGGGTTGCACAATTTGATGGGTTGAGGGGTGAGGGAAATTGAAAGAACTTGTTCTTGAAAACAACGTATTCGAAGTTTGTAAATAAACTAGTAGAAAAAGAAAAAATAAAATATTTTAAAACTTAAAAGATTCTAATTTAATTAATTTGGGGACAGCTTCAGACATCAGGATTACTAAAACTTTGCTCAGTTGATTCTGATATTCCCAAGAGTTGAGGATGGATGACCATGATCAACAAAGGCCATAAACACACAATTCTGAATTTTAGAAAGATCATTTAATAAGTCTCCCTATCCACCAACTACAATCAGGTGTGAACTGTTTGGGGTGTGTTTTTTTAAAAAATTTCATTAACAATCAGGTGTGAGCTGTTTGGTCTTGGTTATTAAAGTTGACAACCAGGTGTGAGTTATTTGGTCCTTTGATTCAATTAACAATCAGGTGTGAGCTAGTTGGTCCTTTGATTTAATTAAAAATTGTGGGCTAGAAGCCTTTTGTTTAAACCAATTAGAACCTGATGGGATTAAAAGTTGACTGATTTGCTATTAGAATTATAAACTAAATTGTCAGCTTGTTGTGTTTGTGGAGAAAATTGTTACCATTGGAACAGCTTTTGTCAGTTTGCTGTACTGAAATAACTTTTGGGCCATCCACTTCTCAAAGAGGAGGCCTCTGAAAACCCTATGAACAGTAGAGGAACATGGATAGGAATAGCGGCAGTGGTGGAGTCCAGATTGGAAGTCAATTGAAATGAGGTAAGTAATGGCAAGCATCTTTTAATAACTGGAGCATGGAATGTATGTAGCTTGAATGTTGGAAAACTAGAAATTGTGAAAAATGAAACAGAACATACCAACATCAAGATACTAGGTATCAGTGAGATGATTTGGACTAGCTTTGACCCCTTTGAATCCTATAACCATATGGTATACTATGCTCGAAATTAAAAGCATAAGAAGAATGGTGTTACGCTCATAATCAAAGTAAATTTCAAGTTCTATCCTGAAATGCAATGTTGTGGGTATTATCAATCCACATACAAGGAAGACCCTACAAGAAGCTGTATTAACTAATACAGCTATTATTAACATACAGGGCATCTGTATCAAGAAAACAAAGATTCTCACCACTGGGCCGATTGGCAGCATCATGATAGATGATGAACAGATTGAGATCGTTAACAACTTCAGTTTGCTTGGCTTTACAATCAACACTCAGCAGTCAGGAGATTAAAAGACAAATTGTATTAGGAAATTCTACTAGACCTCTCCAAAGTACTGAAGAGCAACAATGTCAGTCTGGAGACTAAAGCGTGCCTGATACAGACCATAGTCTTTGCCATTACTTTCTATATATCAGAGAGCTGGACAATGACTAGGGATAATAGAAGGAGAATTGATACCTTTGAGCTGTGGTCCTGGAGAAGAGTACTGAATGTACCATGAACTGCTAGGAGAATAAACAAGTTCATTCTAGAAAGAGTAAGAACAGGGAGCTCCTTGGAGGCAAGGATTCTGAAGCTTTGTCTAATGTACTTTGGACGTGTTGTAAGGAGGGACCAGTCCTTGGAGAGGAATGTCCTGTTTGGGAAGGGGGAGGGTCAGTGCAAGAGAGGAAGACCCTCGATGAGATTGATTTATTCAGTGACTGGGGTAACAGGGGTTGATGTGTCAGAGGCAATAAGATTGACACAGGACAGAGCAGGGTCTAGGGCTGTTGTACATAGGATTGCTATGAATCGCAGGGAACTTAATGACACATAACAACATCATCTAGAGACAAAGAGAAAGAAATTGACCAAACATACAGTCAAGATGTATTCATAATAATTGGTGACTGGAATACAAAAGTTGGAAACAGTAAAGGAATAGTAGTTGGAAAATATGGGCTTGGTGATAGAAATTAAGTTGGAAATAGAATGATTAAACTTTGTATTTTCAGTGACTTACTCATTGAAAATGCCTTCTTTTTAAAAGACACAAAAGATGACTTTATATATGGACCTCACCTGATGGGCTGCATAGGATTTAAAGTAACAACATCTGTGAAAGGAATTGTTGGAGAAGCTCAATATTGGCAGTTCGAACTAGGCTGGGGGCAGACTATCAATTATTCATGGCAAGTTCAAACTGAGGCCAAAGAAAATGAAAATAAGTCTATGAGAACTAAAATATCATCTTGAACCTATCCCATCTGAATTTTTAAATCATTTTAAGAATAGGTTTGAAGTATTGAACACCAATGATTGAAGAACAGATGTGCTGTGGGATGATATCAGGAATATCAGCCATGAAGAAAGCAAAAAGGTCATTACAAAGACAGATGAGAAAGTAAAAACAAGAATAGATGCCAGAAGAGGTCCTAAAATTATCACTAGAGTGTCAAGAAGCCAAAACAGAAGGAAAACATGATGAAGTAAAAGCACTGAACAGAAAATTTCAAAGTACAGCTTGAGAAGACAAAGCAAAGTATTATAATGGAATGTGCAGGGGGCTAGAATTTGGGAATAAAATGGGAAGAAGATGCATTTCTCAAGATGAGAGAACTGAAAACAAATTTAAACCTCGAATTGCTATATTGAAAGATGCTATGGGCAATACATTGAATGACCCAGAAAACATCAAAAGAAGAGGCAGGAAATACACAGATTCATTGTACCAAAAACAACTGACTGATACAGAAAAAATTCAGGAAGTTCCATATGAGCAGAAGCCAATGGTAATGAAGGAAAAAGTAGAAGTTGCATTGAAGGCATTGGCAAAAAACAAGGCCCCAGAAATCTATGGGATGTCAAATGACTTGTTTCAAATAACAGAGGCAGTCCTGAATGTGCTCACCAATTTGGAGAATAGCTGTTTGGCCAATGGATTGAAAGAGATCCATATTTGTTCCCATTCCAACAGAATGTTGAAACGATTGAACAATATCATTATGACATGCAAGCAAAATACTGCTGAAGATCATTAAAAAATGACTAGAACAGTACATAGACAGGGAACTGCCAGAAATTCAAGTAGGATTTAGAAGAGGGCGTGGCACAGAGATATCATTGCCCATGTCAGATGGATCCTGGCTGAAAGTAAGAATCCCAGAATGTCTACTTATGCTTCATTGACTGTGCAAAGGCATTTGACTATGTTGATCATAACAAGTGATGGCTAACATTGAGAAGAATGGGAATTCCAGGACATTTAATTGTGCTCATGCAAAATCTACATTTAGACCAGAAGGTTATACTGAGAACAGAGCGAGGGAACACTTTGTTGTGTACAACCGAGTTGGAACTGACCTGTAGCTGACCCTCCAGCATGTTTTCAGAGGCAGTAATCTCATGAGAGGGAGCTCTGGTGGCCTACTGGCAAGAAGCTGTGCTATAACCCTGAAGGCAGGCAGTTCGAGGCCACCAGATGTTCAGAGGGGGGAAAAATGGGTAGTCTCTTCCCAGGAAATTAACTGCCTCTAAAAACCTGCCAGAGGGTCAGGTATGGACCAGTTCTGGCTAGACAGTACACAGCAACAACAAAAATCTTTGAGAGGGACATGACATTTGGGAAGATAGAGGTCTGCAAAGCAGAGGAAGACCCTCAAACAAGTGAATTGACACAGTGACTGCTGCAATGGGCTCTAATGTGTCAGGAAGTGTGAGGATGGCACAGGATAGGACAGGGTTCAGATCAGGGTCACTGTGGGTCATACTCAATTTGACGGTACTTAACAACAACAGCAGCGAACACCTACCCAAAGATGGAATCACACTGTTTTAAAAAAGGACTAGTAAATCCAAATTAAACAACTTTTGCAAATGTGGTAAAATAAATTGTTAAAATTAATAATAATACTAAAGGTTATGATGAATTGAGATACAAAGGATAAGCTTTATAAAATATTTGGCAACGAAGTGTTGCCCCTGACTGAGGGTTGGAGAAAGAGTGCATCAAATAACATCATAAGGTTAATCTCAGTGTTAAAATGAGGTAAACGTTCAGAAACTACCTTAAAAACATATGTTTTGCAGTTCAAGACTTCAAACCTTTAATTCCAATTTCTGCCTTCTTTATCCCCTGGCTAGTAAGAAATTGTACTGCCAATCCAAAAGCAGGCAGTTTGAATTCAATAGCTGCTCCTCAGGAGAAAAAATGGACAATCTTCTCCTTTGTGATTTTCAATCTCTGAAAACCCACTAAAGAGTCAGCTACGAGGTAGTTAGCACTGTTGTTGTTATGTGCCAGTGAGATGCCTGCTATTCAATGCTGTGCCCAACCGCTCTGGACTCTGCTCTATCGTGAGACAACCTCATTGTCTCCAACACACCTGCCCCCGTTACTCCAGTCACTGAGTCAATCCAACTCATCTAGGGCCTGCCTCTCTTGTGCTGTCTCTCTACCCTTCCAAGAATGATGTCCCTCGAAGGACTCGTCCCTCCTTGCAACATAACCAAAGTTTGTCAGATGAAGCTTCAAAATTCTTGCCTCTAAGAAACAGCCTGATTTCACCCTCTTTAGGATGAACCTGTTTTTTTTCTCCTAGCAGTCCATGGTATGTTCAATACTCTTCTCTAGCACCACAGCTCGAAGGCATCGATTCTTCTATCATACCAAGTCGTTGTCCAGCTCTATGATGCATAGCAAGTAATTGTAAAGACCATGGACTAGGTCAGGCGCACCTTAATCTCTAGATTGACATCATTGCTTTTCCATACTCTGGAGAGGTCCCTAACAGCAGATTTTCCTAATACAATTTATCTTTTGATTTCTTGTCGGCTGGTATGAAGAGTGTTGATTGTGGAGCCAGGCAAGCTGAAATGGTTAATAATCTCAATCACTTCACTGTATCATGATGCTGCCAATTGGCCCAGTGGTGACACAACACAATTGTAATCCATGCTCATCTTTTTGTTGTTTTTTGGTTTGTTTTTTTTTTTTTTAAAAACAGGCATACACAGCTCTTATACTGTTCAGTATGCTTGCAATATCTCCTGTCTTTTTCGTCTTCGTCTTCATAGTGACAGTCAGCCTTCATGTCTCAGATGAAAGGTTTTCTCCTCTGGAAAATCTTTGCTAGTCACCTCTCTTTCCTGTTATTTCTGCTTTTATTCTGATTGTAGTCACTCTGTACTTTCCCCTTGTCCTCCAAAATGAAACTTAAAATTTAACTTTTAAATTGTTCATGTTTTTAGTTTGTTCAACCTCAGCTTGTCCTAGTGCTTTAACTTCCAGTCCAATGGCAAACGCATGTGAAAGATTTGCGGATAAATACCCAGAGAACTTTGTCCCACATTATTCGGAATTAGATCCAAGAAGACTGCTCCATTTAAACGTGGTGATAGGAGTGTTCCTAAGAGTGCTGCTTGCAAACTGAGATTCTTACATCTCAGTAGAACTCAGCTCCTGCAGCTGACTTGTTTAGCAACCACAGTTGTGGTTGTGGACTGGAGAGTCAGAACCGAACCATAGCTGACCCTCCGGCATGTTTTCAGAGGCAGTGTGATTACACAGGAGATTGCAGATCCTTGTCCTAAGGAGCAGCTGGTGTATTTGAACCACATGCCTTTGGGATTGCAGCACAGCTTCTTGCCTTTAGGCCACTAGCTGATACCTAATTGCCAACTTCTGCTTGCCTAAGTATAATATTTGCTCTGGAAGTAGTTCACAATAATAGTTTGGCTCAGTGTGACCTTCTCATTCCATCTTTTAAAGAGGTTTTATTGTTCTAAATTCTGTTCTATTTTATTAGGACTAAAAAACCTGTAAATGAGAATGCCATTCTGACACTCAGGGTTCTTCTCCACCCCATTCAGGGTGAGATCTAGAGAAGATTAGGTGTTTATCTGTTGTAAATGTCTTAAACTTAGTGTGCTTTCTTTGTATCTAAATACTCTCTGAATCTCCTTCTATCTATTCCTGTCTATATCCTAGATAGGACAATAATTGTTGGATATCTTAGAATATTGAATGTTGAAATCGATGTTAGCCAGAATGCTTGCCATAATTATACTAAAAATAATTATTTATGCCAAAGACAATATTGCCTCCTATTTTAAAAGTTTTAATCAAAACCATCTTTGAGATAGCAGTCATTAAGCTAATTTCTGCCATTATATTACTGATTTTATATGGAAATGTGAATATTTTGTGACAAATAGTTTCAGAATTTGGTAGACCCACTGTAGAGGTTAGTGTATATTTAGCTTATAGGGGTTGTAGTGTTTTATTTTAAAATATTTTTTACTTGTACATTGTGTTTTATAAAATCATTCCTATACATTGTATTTTACAAAATTACTCTCACCAAGTCCCCATTGTGTTTTACCTATACTTTCACTCACCTATTCATCTTCTTTTTTTTTATTATTTTTTTTTAAATTTTTTTTTTACCTATTCATCTTCTAACCTCTCCTGTCATAGTGATTTCCACCCCCTTCTCTTCTGCCTCCCTTCTCCCCTCTATCTTCCCCCTTTGGGCAGTTAGACAAATCTTGTTCTCATTTGCAATAATCCTTATGCCCACTTTTTACAGGTTAACTCTTCCTTGTCCTGGCCCTTTATAGTGTTCTTATATGTTCTGTATAAATGAGTAATTAAGAGTCTATTCCTCTTGAAATTTAGTAAAGAGAAAGTAATAGAATATTGACATTTGTGAGTAACTCAGTGGCAAGAAAGTGAATATTGGAAATATTGAAAATATGAAGTCCTGAGTGGAAAGTTATACCATAGTTCATTTTTGATAACACAATCTGTATATAAGCTTCAATAGATGCTTTAATATTGTCCATGAACTCTGTAGTGGATTTTATTGCAGAAATAGAAGTGTGGGATTCTCCTTAATGTTAAGGATTCCTGGTGGCACAGTAGTTGAAAATACTTATCTATTAACCAAAAGATTGGATATTGGAACTCACAAAAAATCTACATGAAAGCTTCTATGCAGATCACAGCTTTGGGTTCTGATGGGGCATTTTGCCTCTTTCTGACTGAGTGACCCATGAGTCTGGATTAACTCCATGGCAGTGGGTATGGTTTGGTTAGTATATTAACTCAAAGACTGAACAATTCCTTGTTTGTAATATTTTTCTTATTATTGTGAGGAATTGAGGTATTATCTTTGTTTTGTTTTTTTTACCATTAATGCAAAACACTAATATAATAATAGCAGCCATCGCTGATACCTGCTGACTACTCTCTCTGTACTGGGGTCTTACAGTTTACTCTCATTACCTCACTTAATATCTAGGTAAAACTGGTATGTTACCTTCCCTAGCCTTATTGTTTTTATTATTATTATTTATTTCTGTCACACTTTTCTCTGCTTTTCTTTTCTCTACTTCAATACCTCACCCACCTTTGGTCCAAGTCATCCAAACTACTGGATATATGACATATGTTTCTGTTTCATTTTTTTAAAACATTAAGTGGTTTTTATTACTCTGTCTTTAGCCAAAGAATTTCACACAGAAGAAAAAAATAAATCAGAGTTTATGCAATTAATGTTGGATTAATCAAGTGATGAAAACATTTTTTGTTGTAAACTGATCCTAAATTGGGAAAACACTGTCTGCATGGGAGGAGGCATTAGCTAGCAAAGCCGTGGGTTCTCTCCAAGTATAGAGTTCTCTGTGAAGAAAGCTGCTACAGAGGATAGAAGAAAGAAAAGAGTTCACAAAAGGTGTAGGGTGGGGTTGGAAAAGGAAGCGTATAACACAAAATGTGGACAGTTGTGAGGTAAGCCTCAGTGCGTTGCTTTAATAATTTGCATATTAAGAAATCACGAGTCTTCATGTTAATGAACCCCTAACTAGTCTCTGACACAATAGATGGATACGTCCCTGGAGGAGTCATTACGGCCTATCATGTCGATGATCCGCATATTAATGACTCTCTTACATGCTCATCAACAGGTAGCCTAATAGGTTTCCATTGAGTTCTTTTTTCATTTGCTTTTTAAATGTATCCTCTCCTTTCTTCCTTTTGTAATACTATTGTGAAGAATTGACAAAAAGGTGCATTAAGATGATTTTAATGTGTGGTGTAAGTTCACAAAAGCATCAAATTTAGAAATAATGCTTTAAACTTACCCAGCCTGCCTAGAAAACTTTTCAAATGCAGTTAAATACAAATCCCCTTTGATAATGGAGCTCTTTTTTGGATTTTAACACAAACTATCCAACCCAATCCACTACATTGTTTCCCCTGATATACCAGTTTCAGAAATGATTAGCACAGGTAGAAAAGTCAGCTTGAAAATATGTTTATGTAGCTGAATTGTGTAAAAATGGAAATGAATGCCATTGGACTTGACATTGTTGAAGTCCTTGAACACTTATTAAAACTAAGAAGTGGTAGCTGACAATGTTAGAAATATATTTTGTTGCTGTTGTTAGGTGTTGACTCAGTGACCCTAGGAGCAACAGAATGAAACAGATCCCGTTGTTGCAGCACTGAAGCTCATTGCTGGAGCCCTTGGTTCAATCCCTCTCACTAGCGGGTCTTCTTTTTTGCTAACTCTCTACCTAGAATGACTTCCTTCTCCAAGGACTGACTGAACAGTCCTGATGAGATGTTTAGATTATCACATGACATTTCATCATCCTTGATTCTAAAGAACATTCTGGCTGTACTTTTTCAAGACAGAGATGTTCATTCACACAGGTATCAGGAAATCTACCAGAAATCTAATCATTTACACACACAAACATCTTTAAGTCTGTGATCTCCTATGTTGTTGTTATTTACCATCGTGTTGGGACTGACTCACAGTTGAGCCTTCAGTGCCTTCTCAGAGTCAGTCAATCATAAGGAAGGCAATTGTCCATCTTCCTCCCATAGAGATTCAAAGCTCATGCCTTCGGGATTGCAGGAGAGCTTCTCACCACTGGGACACCAGAGCTCCCTCCATCTCTTAACCAAGTCTGAACAATTGGTTTTCTGTTATTTTGACTTCCTTGTAGACCTGATTTATTCTCCTAATATCAAACAAAACCTAATGAATAAAATTCACAAATCCACTGTTGTCAAGCTGATTCCAACTTATAGCAAACATATAAGATGAAAGTATTGTTTCCTCTGCATTTACAAGCCTGTAGCTCTTTATGGAAGTATACTGCCCATCTTTCTCCATACAGTGTTTGCCTTCTTGGTTAACCATTGCCCTGGGAGAGCTCTTTTATTCTCTGGATAAAGAAAAGAATATTTATACATGGTCAAAGTCCTTGACTCTGAGTCCAGAGTGAGATAACATCTGCATCTACAGTTGGAGAATTTTGAAATCTCAAACCACCTCACAAAACCACAATCATCTCGGGAAGAAGAGTATGTACGTGCTAGACTGAGGCACTCTGGGATTCATACTTGTCACGTTCCATTCACTTTGCTGAAAACTGTAACTTCTGAAAGACTTATTTTGAATCTAGAAGTCTCATCCTCCTTATATTGGCTTCCTCAGTCTCCTAACACTTCCAAGTATCTACTGGAAATAGTGACTCCCATTTGAAGCACCCTTTTCTTCAAACAGTTGCACAGCAATAATTTGTGACATAAATTTTGTTAAGTTTGTTTTCTCAAAGCTCTATGTTTAACAAACCAGATAATTTTAGTGATTGTGACTTGAAGATTCCACAAAGAACACATGTTTAGCCAGAGTTTATTGTGATTAACTGACTCAGGAGTAATGACTGTGAGAATGAGTTTTTACACAACCACAAACAAATTGATGTTATAAATAAAACAACGCATGAAACTTAATATTCTTCGGGAATGAAGGAAAATATGCAAGGCAACACTCTCATGCTTTTTGTTTTTAGATGGAATCAATACCTAACTCTTAAAAATCACTATTAAGGTAATTGTTGTTGTGAACCATAGAGTCAAAATAGACCCATAGCTGTCCCGGTGCCTTTCAGAGGCAGTTAAGTACACGGGAGGAGATTGAAGGACCAGCTAGGCCTAGAACTGTGCGCCTTCGGGATTGCAGTGCAGCTTCTTCCCCGTAGGCCACCAAATTACAGAGAGAACAATGTCTTTCTCTGAGATAGCAAGACTCTCATCTGGACAGTCAGTAATTTCTTGTCATCAGCCTGCTCCATTGTTGACAGTTTCTTTCTTGAAAGGCTCAGGGTAAATATCTTCAGGCCAACAAATCTAGGGATTTCTTTCATATATCTCTCTGCTGTACACACTTTATTTTCCCCCCAGTATCCATCACTTAAAGACATTTACATGTCCTTCTCGATAGAATATAACTGGCACGTGTGACAGAGGAGTTCCTTGGGTCAGGTTTACCTGTAAGTCTTCATTAACTTAAAATTCATGGATTCTGCTTGTAATTACATCTCATTCCAAAGCCACCTGCAATTTTTTTTGTTGTTGTTGTTCACACTTGGACTTGCAGCATTCTACTAAACTATGTACAAAGCCCTCACCATTTAGTGCCTCTTCAAAAAGTATACATCTCTAGAGAATTGTACGTGGTCTTCAGACTCAAATACAGAATTAAATCCAGATAGTCCTTTTTCTCTCCCTGATTCCTTGGAAATCAGCAAGGGGAAAAAAACCCAATAACAAAGAAATACCACATTTTCCTGTGACGTGACAAAACAAATTTAGACCTGCAATCCTTGGTAGAAAACATTTAGAAAGTGAAAAAAACATTAGAATTTTAATGAAGAATTTATCAGAATTTCATCCGTCTTTCAGTTAGTACTTTTTTCCCTCTGAAAAGTATTATATTTTAGGGCATTATTTTTATCGTAGGAATATGCAATGAGGGTTGCAG
>NW_006399772.1:17785639-17786790 GCF_000299155.1 Elephantulus edwardii | reverse complement strand
GAGAAGCTGTGGTATATTCACACAATGGAATACTATGCTGCATTGAAAAACAAGGAACTCATGCAATATTATTAAAAATGGGTGGCTCTGGAGGACATTAGGCTGAGTAAAGTATCTCAGTCACAAAAGGACAAATACTGCATAGTTTCACTATTGTAAAACAGGACTGACCTCGGAGTTAGGGGAAGACTGAGAAAGATGGGCTCAATAATATATAATGCATCGAAACAGATGAGGGAGAAACTGTTTAAAAGGGATATGTTATTTGGTATTTTTGTCATGACAGAAGTCCAGAAAGAAGGCTGCATAGTGGAGTGGACCTGGGGGGAGGGATTGTAAAACAATGACATAATCTTTCTTTTACTTTTTCAAGAGGGTAGTGTGCTAGGGGGGAGGAGGGTTGGCAGGGGAGAAAAGTACGAGAATGAATGAATGGAAATCCAAAGTCTCTGCAAATTTTCATTGAAATTAATAATACATTTTTTTTAAAAAGATGAGAAAAAAAGACAGTATTTTAGCTGATTTAGATGCTAGGTAAAAGACTTGATAAGACTTAAAATAGTGGTTGGTTGTATTTTTAGTATGTGACCAGTATATTTTAGTGTGCGACCACAGTTTACACAGAAGCTTGTAGCTTGGTATTACATTTGAAAAGTAATTAACTTTCAAATTCTATTTTACTCAATATTTTCCACTATCCTAATAAATTGTATATATTGCTGATGTCCCATAGAAAGTTTTACTTCAACATTAATAAAATATTATAAAAAGAAATCATATGGACTGCATATGTTGTCATATGATGCATAGGTGCCATCAAACCAGTGAGTAATAACTACCCAATGAGCAACAGATCTGAACGGTGCCCTATTCTGCACTGTCCTCACAGTACCCGCTGGGCTGAAGGTCATAGTGATGGGCATCATGTCATTCCATCTCTCTGGTGTTCTTCTCTTTTGCCAACTCTGTATTTCCCAGAATGATGTCTCTCTCTAAGGACTGGTTCCTCTTGAAAATATGTTGTTGTTGTTGTTATGTGCCGTTGAGTGGTTTGCAACTCATAGCGACCCTATGTACAACAGCCCTAAACCCTGCTCTATCCTGTGCCAATCTCATTGCCCCTGACACACCCATCCTGATTACCCCAGTCA
>NW_006399772.1:17778800-17780261 GCF_000299155.1 Elephantulus edwardii | reverse complement strand
TCTGATTCAGGCCATGATCTTTTCTATTACTTGCTATGCATCTTAGAGCTAGACTATGAATAAAGATGACACAAGAAGAATTGATGTCTATGGTGTTGGAGAAGAGTGCTGAGTATCCCACGGACTGCCAAAAGAACAAACAGATACGTCTTGGAGAATATGTAGCCAGAGTTGTTCTTGGAGGCAATGATGGTGAAGCTTTGTCTCGCATGCTTTAGACGTGTTGTTAGGAGAAATTATCTCATGCAGAGAAACTTTATGCTTGGAAAGGTGGAAGGTCACTGAAATAGAGGAAGACCTTCAACCAGATGAATGAACACAGCAAAATGCAGCATCAGGCTTGAATGTGTCAGAGATTGTAAGGAGTGCCCTGGTTCAGATCTATTTTCCATAGAGTCACTATGGATCCTACATGCTTGATTGACTCCGTGGTACTTAACAACATTTCATTTATTTCTGTTCTACTTTTTATAACTTCTTTCAGAGGTTATCAGGTTTGCTTGCTGTCCTTTGTATTTTGCTGGTGATATTGGGTTAAAGAGTTGATTTTCATTTTTTTTATCCTTTTGATATGTTTGCTTCTTGCTATGAGTTGACCTTTAAGAACTGCTTTTTCTATATTTTAGAGGTTTGGTAAGATTTTTTCATTCTCATTTATTTCAAGAAACTTTTTTATTTTTCCTATTACTCATTCATGTTTCAAGTTGTTGTTTAGCTTCCAGGTGCATGGGTTTTTTTCTCTTTTATCTTCATGTTGTTGATTTCTAATTTTATAGCATTGTGGTCTGAAAAAGTATTTTTCAGTATTTCAATGTTTTTTACTTTATTGAAATTTCCTTCATGACCTAAAATACGATCTATTTTATAGAATGTTCCATGAGTGCTGTAAAAGAACGTATGTTGTTGTTGTGTTGTTGTTATGTGCCGTTGAGTAGTTTGTGACTCATAGAGACCCTATGTACAAGAGTCCTAAATCTTGCTTTATCCTGTGCCAAATGCATTCATTGTCTCTGACAGACCTACTCCCATTACCCCAATCACTGAATCAAGCCATCTCATTGAGGGTCTTCCTCTCCTGCACTGTCCCTCCACCCTCCAAAACATGATGTCCCTCTTCAAAGACAGGTCCCTCCTTGTAACATGCCCAAAGTATATCAGACAAAGCTTCAGAATTCTTGACTTCAGAGAGCATTCCGGCTTCACCCTTTCCAGGACAAACATGTTAGTTCTCCTAGAAGTCCATGGTATATTCAACACTCTTATCCAGCACCACAGCCCAAAGGCATCAATTATCTTTCTACCATCCCTAGTCATTGCTCAGCTCTCTGACACAAAACATGCAATTGTGAAAACTATGGCCTGGATCAAACACACCTTAGCCTGATGTTGTTGCTCTTCAGTACTCTGGAGAGGTCCCTGACAGCTGACTTTCCCAATGCAATTCGTCTCTTGATTTCCTGG
>NW_006399772.1:17764793-17778700 GCF_000299155.1 Elephantulus edwardii | reverse complement strand
ATCCTGATTACCCCAGTCACTGAATCAATCCACCTCATAGAGGGTCTTCCCCTCCTGCGCTGTCCCTCTACTCTACCCAGCATGATGTCCTTCTCCAAAGACCTGTCTCTCCTTGCAACATGTCCAAAGTATGTCAGACGAAGCCCCAGAATCTTTGCCTTGAAAATATACTCAAAGTAAACGAGACATAATCACCATTCTTGTTTCTAAGGAGTACAGTGGTTTAACTTCCTTCAAAACAGATTTGTTTGTTCTTTCGGCAGTCCATGGTATGTTTGATAATCTTCACCAACACCACTCTTCAAAGGCATCAATTCTTTGAGCTTCCTTTTCCATTGTCCAATTTTCAGATGCCCAGGAAGCAATTGAAAAGCACCATGGCTTGGCTCAGGCAAATCTTAGTCTTTAAATTGGCATCGCTGTTCTTTAGCATTTTGGAGTGGTCCTTGATGGCAGCTGTCCCCACTGAAAAACATATTTTGATTTCTTGATTTTTTTAGATTCCATAATATATATTAGAATAAGAGACCATCTCACAAATTATACAGATAAAATTGCTATTAATATTAGATTCTTATTGATAATTCTGATCATAAAACTAAAATGAGCATGTGTCTTTGGCTGAATTATTAATAGATACTTCAAATGACTCAAGCTATCATTAACATGTCTTTATTAAAGACATAGAAACTTAAAAAAATCCAAATATAGCGTTCTTACTTTTATTTAAGATATATTTATTTTCTTTCTAGAAAGACAGAGCTGGGAAATTGGAAGGTCTTTCACTAATACTGAGTTCTAGAAGAGCAAATGAGCTCTGTTTTGCTAAATAAATGGTTCAGCGGGTAGTGGCTGCCTGGCTGCTTAGTGAAGAGTCTGGGGCTTATACTGTTCCCAGTAAGGCAATTCCTTGATCTGTTATCAGGGTTTGGAATGGGCACTGGAGAGGGAGGCCAGTGGGATCATGTAGTGTTTGCCATTCCTAATCTCCAGAGCTTTCCCTCTGAAGATAAGGAAAGTGATGCCCTCTAAGAAGAATGTCCTTTACCATTTTACTGATGAAGATCCGGATTCAGCAGCCAAAGCCATCTTTAAAATGACAGTACATTTTCCATTGAGATTATGCCTCACTTCTTTCAAACCTTGCTGCTTACGCAGAGCTGTTTTCTTTCTGACATTATCATCAAAGAACTGAATTTAGTAGAATTTAATATTCCTCAATACTAAATGCCCTCTCTGTAATTCTACATTTTAAAGAACATTATTAACAATTAGATATTTATCTGGAGGTCCCAGTTTAAAGCAGGTTTGGAAGCAGGAGCAGCATCCACTTCCTAAACCACATGCCTATGGAAACTCTATGAACTTGGAGAAACAACGGTATGTGCTTCACGTCTTATGTTCATAGAATCACTATGAGTTCGCGCTCAGCTTGATGACAATCTACAACAACAACAACAACAGCAACAACAACAACAACTAGCCTTCTTTCAAAGAATGTTTCATAATTTTAAAAATTATGCTTTTTTAAAAAATGCATTTTTTCACAAATAGTATGCCTACACAAGTAGCTAAATGTATTATGCGTGAAGTGTAGTATGAATAGGAAAAAAGTACACAGAGATAGTGAGGTTCTTCAAAAAATCCCCAAACAAACATGCAAATGCATGCATTATTTTCATAAAAACATTTTATTCCTGATCAAGAGAAGACTATGAGTCTTGCAGTATCAAAGGAATAGAAATTAAGTTCTCATGGCTGGCTAATCTATTACAAACTTTATCTCTTATTAAGTACAAATCTTTGCTTTCCCCTTTCTTCAGTTTATAAGTGGCTAGGGAATGTAATTTTCAAATAACATGATGAAAAGAAATAGTACACAATATGTAATTATTTACTCTGGGAAAACCTTTTCAGGATTTCTATAAGTATCTGCTTATCAACATCATTGCTAATATACTATTCTTAAGTGTCATTTTGAAAAGATCTAAAATGACGTTTATATTATTTCTGACTTGAAAGCTTTCCATTCATTTGTTTTCTTTTCCTTCTTGAGGGAAGAATGGACTGGAAAAAATAGAACAAGGTCACAAGCTTTGAACAAAGCAGACTGGGTCAAACTTCTTAATGAGTTTAACATTTACTTTGTAGCTGTTTGCTATAGAGAGACATGATGATGATGATGATGCCAAAAATGCCAAGTCTGGTTCTCTTTGGACGATGCTGAGCACTTTCAAGCAGTGTTTTAAAGCAATCCAAATACAACATACATTGACTCACTTTGGAAGTTAAGTTTTTCTATGTCAACTTTTTTCTCATGGAATACAATGATTTAATTGCTGTCTTAAACCTTATCCTGCCTTTTAGTCTGACTGATTTGGTTAAATCTATCACATCAGACATAGATTTTTTTTGGTAAAGTTTTCCTTGATATTTCACTTATATTTAAAAACACATATGGACATGTGGATTTTAGTAGAAGGACATACTAAGATTAGAAGAAATGTGATGTTATTACGCATATTAAGAACCAATGCATTTTGACAGCATGAATATTAGCTGAAACTCTCAAAGCAGAATAACAATATCTGGGAAAGGTAGTAATAATAATATGATACTTAAATCCTGAAATAGAATTAATCAATTAAGAAAAAAGGATATATGAATTAGTATTCCTTGTGAACATGATTTTAAAGAGAATATTTTGAAGAGAAGAATCACTGAAGGTGTAAACATTTTTCTGGGGAGAGCAATATATTAAATAACTTGTTAATTAAAGATATGAGATAGCATGGTAAATAATAGAATATACAGCTAATGCTATGTAAAAAAGAACTTAAGAATTAATCAGTACAGTAGTGTAGAAATAACAATCAGTGTTGTATTTACTACATCTCAGCAGTAACAGTAATAATAACTTTTATTGAGCACATCCTTTTCTTGGGTGCTACACAGAATACTGTCTTAACTAAGAACTGGGCACTAGTTTGTAGAAAAATATGTCACAGAGAGTTTCAATACTTCGTCTGAGGCCTTATAGCTAATGTTAATGCTAATATACTGTCAAGTCAAAATTGACTCATAGTCAAACAGGGGCAGAAAATTACACAAGAGGTGATCACCCATCTTTCTTCCTGGGAGCGTCTGGTGGATTCAAAATGTCTGCCCTTGGGTTGGCAGTGCGTCGGTTACACTAAGTCATACAAAACCCCTTTACAACTAATGCATAGCATAATAAATGGAAATAAGAGGAAAAATGGAAATTTGCATTCAGGTCATCCTGTCATTGTTTTAGTTTTGTTTGTTTTCTTCAATCATTTTGAATTAATTATCTAGGAAAAAATGTACAGACCTCACGGCCAAGAAACTATTCCTTTATAGTTTAGCTGCTAGTCAGTGGATGTGCCTTCTCTCAGACAGTTTAACATTTTGGGGTTTGAATTTCTTCATCTATAAGATGGAATGGAATGAAACAAATACCAGGCTGTTCCTACTTCTGAGATCCTGCCAACTGTAAGTATTAGGCATATAAAGTAAAAGACATTGTAGCCACAATGGACTTAGATATAGAGCATCTGTGGAACTCTTACCACCCCCCATGTTAACAGATACAGAAAACTTGATTTTTAAAATTTGCTGATATTGTGATTGGTTTCCACCAAGCAGTCTCTGACCTTAGTGTTCTCATGGAAACAGAGGAACCCATTGACTGGTCCTGGGCCATCTTTACGATCATTGCTGTGTTTGAGTCCATCGTGTCAAATCATTCCTTCTTAGTGAGAGTTTCTTACATTTTTCTCTTACCTTTTACATTACCAAGCATGGTGTAACTTTCCAGCAACTGGTCTTTCCTGATTATGCATCCAAGGTAAAACTTAACTCTCCCTATTTGGATCTTGGAAGAAGCCATTGATGTACAATTTTCATGATACAGGAAAAAAAAATCCAACAAGGAGAGACAATTTTAAAACATCTATACTCAAACTCATTGCTATGCAATTAGAACTGACTCCTAGCTGCACCCCCCCCCCCCGAAGGTTTCTGAGAATATAAATTACACAGAGGGAGATAGGCCATGGAGTCACTGGAAGGTCTGAACACCAGAGGGTTTTGGCCTTTAGGTTACCAGTGCAACTCCATGTGTGGTATGTCACCAGAACTCCTGAACTCCCTAAAAGTCTATAGTGAACACATCAAGACTCTATCAATGCTACACCAAAAGGGATAGCTCAAATATATCTTCTCTCTCTCTTGACCCATATCTATCACGTTTACCCATGAAATACTGCATAATCCTATTACACTATTCGTTCTGTCCTTTTCCACCTCATACTATCCCAACAATTAGGTCCCTACAAATCAATCTGACCATACTTCTTTTTCATTTAAAAAGCTCCTCATCCCTACTGCTTTCAAATCACCTCTATAATTCAGCCCCACTTTGTCTGACATCCTTTTACAAGCTGGCTAACTTCCTATGCTATCTTTTTCCGTGTTCTCCCCAAAACATAAGTCAAGTCCTCTGAACATTGCATTGTTCCTGGATGTACATTCTTCTTTTGAGGATCTACTTACTCTTCGCTTTGATCTTCTATGTCTCCCTCAGCACAGAATGGACTGCTCTTTCTTATTTGCCAACTCTGGCCTTCCTGATAATCAACTAAAAATTATTCCCTTGAGAAAAATTACTGGAGCCCTTTGCGGAGTAACACCTCATTCTTTCTTTCTTTCTCTCAAGATGATATGTATATTATTACTTAGTATATGTGTATTGTTTATTATAACAATTTCTTGTTAATATATCTTTTATCACTCTTTCTTGAAAATACAAGTGTTTATTATCTTTGTTTTCTCAATGCTGATTGCAATATATGTCAGATTGTCTTTGTTGTTAAGTGCTGAGTTGTTATATCATCTACAACTCATAGCAACCCTATGAACAATGAATGTAAACCCTGTTCTATCTTGAACCATCCTGACTATAACTGACAAACTTGAGCCCACTCTTAAGAGTCATTATGTCAATCGATCTCATTAAGAGTCTTCCACTCCCTGGCTGACCCTGCACCTTTCCAAGTATGATGTCTCTGTCAAAGAATAGCCTCTCTTAACAACATGCCCAAGGTATGTGTGATGAAGTTTCACTGTCCTTTCCAAGAAGCACCCTGGCTATGCCATTCTGAAAATGTTTTTGTTTGCTCTTTTGGAAGTTTATGGTTATTCAGCATTCTTCTCCAACACAACAACTCAAAGGCATCAATTCTTCTTCAGTCATCCTTATTGTCCAATTTTCAGATGCATAGCAAACAATTGAAAATATTATCATTTGGACCAGATTTCACCTTAGTCTTTAAACTTGGTTTTAAGCACTTTGGAGAGGTTGCTGACATCAGACTTTCACAGTGCAGTACATCTTTTGATCTCCTGGCTGCTGGTGCTAAGGGTGTTCCTTGTGAATCCAAGCATGATGAAAAACTATTTTTTTCTTTTCCATCTATCTTGATGATGCCCATTCCCCTGATAAATGTAGATTTTTGCCACATGACACATGTTTAAAATATACACTAAAAAATAAAGGACATTTCTAAGAATTAAAAACAAAAAGTGACTATGCTATCTGATGAGTTAACATATACAGGAATTACTCTAGAAAATGCGTATGTTTTTGTTTTCTAAAGTTGTACGAGAACATTGTTGTTTCTATGCTGTGGTAGCCTAGTGGGTAATGAGTTCTGCTGGCAACTAAAGGACAATTTGAATCCACCAACTATTTGTTGGGAGAAAGATTGGACAGTCTCCTCTTGTGCAAATTACAGCCTTTAGAAACCCACTGAAGGGTCAGCTGTAAGTTTTGTTTGCTTGGTTTGAATTACTGAGTAAGTTCTGATCTCAAGCAACCCTATGTGCAGCTTTTAACCTTTGTTCAATTCTATGACTTGAAAACATTTTCTTAAGCTTTGGAAGAGATGACAACATTGTCTTAAACTTTGGACGAGATGATACTTTAAATCTTGAGATATATGAAAATTTGTACACTTTATTGATTATGGGAGCTCTGGTGGCCTAGTGGTAAGAAGCTGCACTGCAATGCTGAAGGCACGCAGTTCAGCTCCACCAGGTACTTGGCGGGAGAAAGATGGGCAATCTCCTCCCATGTGATTGACTGCCTCTGAAAACCTCCTGGAAGGTCAGCTATGGGTTGGTTTCAACTTGATGGTAAGCAACAATTGATTATAGTCTTCAGAAATGAAGTTTTCATGAGAGGAGGAGAAAAGAATAATGCATTATAATGAAGGTAAGTAGTATCTAGGGAGCTCTGGTGGCTTAGCAGTAAAGAATTTTGCTACCAACCCAAATGTACACAGTTCAAATCTATCAGCTGCTATGTGGGAGAAAGAAGGCCAGTCTCTTCCGGTGTGACTTACTGCCTTTGAAAAGCTTCTGGAGGATCAGCTATGGGTTGACTCAGACTCTACAGAACACAACAGCAGCAGGAGAAGAGAGGTTGGAAAGGGTGTGTACCTACATGAGTACTGATGAGGACCATCATACCACTATTATTTGCCAAGCACTGTGTTAGCCACTTGGAATGCAAGTGACTACGACACTCT
This sequence comes from Elephantulus edwardii, assembly GCF_000299155.1. Lineage (NCBI taxonomy): Eukaryota > Metazoa > Chordata > Mammalia > Macroscelidea > Macroscelididae > Elephantulus > Elephantulus edwardii. The sequence goes on along the minus strand of NW_006399772.1, from coordinate 17,772,089 downwards.
CCTGCTGACACAAGACTCAGAGGAATATAATGAAGCCTATTGGTTTTATTATTGTTGTTGTTGTTAGGTGCCATTGAATATGACTCAGAGCAACCCTTTCAACAATAACCCTGAATTCTGTCCTGTCCTGAGCCATCCCTGTCATCTTTGATATAGTTTAGCCCATTGCTGCAGTAATCACATCAATCCACTTCACTGGAGGTTTTCTTTTTCCTTGACCCTCCAACTTTCCAATCTTGATTATTCTAAGGAATAATCCTTTCTTAGCAACATATCCAAAGTATGTGAGACTAAGATTCACTATTCTTGCCTCCAATGAGCACTCTGATTGCACCCTTTCCAAGACATAACTGTTTATTCTTTGGAATATCCATGGGATATTCAACTCTCTTCTCCAACAGCACAACTCAGAGTCATCAATTCTTATTTTGTCATCCTTATTATTGCCTAATTATCACATGCATTGCAAGTAATTGAAAAGATCATAGTCTGAATCAGGCATATCTTAGTCTTCACTCTTACATTATTGCTCTTTAGATTTTTGAAGAAGTGTCTGACAGCAGACTTGTCCACAGAAATATGCCTCCTGATCTCCTTACTGCTGGTACCAAGGAAGTTGATTATTGACCCAAGGAAAATTAAATCATTAACTGTTTCAGTCCTTTCCCCATTTATTAAGATGTTGCTTATTGGCCCAGTGGTAAGGATCTTTGTTTTTTTGATGTTTAGAAGTAACTCATATTGATTGCTTTGATCCCCTGTAGCGTTACAGGTCTTCCTCACTTTCAGCAAGGAACGTTGTGTCATCTGTGTAACGAGGGTTGTTGACAAGTCTGCCTCCAATCCTTATTTCCCCTTCCTCTCATAGAATGTGGCTTCTCAAATTATTAATATAGCATAGAGATTGAATAAGTCTGGAGAAAGAATACATCCCTGATGCACACTTTTTCTGATTTAAAACCATACAGTGTTGCCTTGTTCCACTCAAACAACTTTTTTGATCTAGGTATAGAACTTGCATAAACTAAGTAAGGTTTTGGTAAAAGAATCACAAACTGTTGTTGTTATTAGGAGGCATTCAGTTGACTATGAGGCATGGGAACCCTATGAACAATAGGTTGTAAACTTGCCCTTATTTCATAGCCAAGATTTTGTTATATGTTTAATGTAGATTGTTGATTAATCTTCCAATCTCAATACCACATTTTTCCTATATTCCTGTTTCTCAAAGGCTTTGCTCAGAATACAGATTGGATATTTGTGGAGAAAGGATACATCCCTGGACACATGCCTTTCCTGATTTTATTCCATGCATGTAGTGTTGTCTTGTTCCATTCAGACAACTGCTTCTTGTTCTATATGTAGATTTCACTCACATGAGCACAATTAAGTATTCTGGATTCTCCTTCTTCTCAAAGTTATCCACAATTTTCAGGAACCACACAGTTTAATGCTGTTCCAGAGTCAATAAACCACAAGTGAAAAAAACCTTTGTGGTATTCTCTGCTTGCAGCTAAAATCCATCTGACATCAACAATGATAACTGTGATTTGATAGCTACTTCTGAATCCAGCCTGAATATCTGGAAGTTTACTGTCAATGCACTATTTCAGCTGTTTTTAACTGGAAACTATTCTTTATTGTTCTTCTCCCAAAAAAAGAGGTGATCCAACAAGAATTATGGAATAAAACTTGAGTCAAATGCAAGTAAAATATTGCCAGTGATTATTTTTAAAATGAGCGGTGCAGCATATCAAACCACAAAAATAGTAGTCTTGATATGACATTTCTGTCTCATGGTTCTGGAGGCTAGAAGTTGGAATTCCTGCTGTCTGCCAGAACATCATCTCTGAAGGCGCTGTGGGAGATCCTTCCTTGTCTTTTCCAGCTCCTGGTAGCCGCTGGAATTCCTTGGCTTACAGTTCTTGCACAGTTCCATGCTGAACCCTAGCTTCATGTGGCTGACTTCATCTATGCATGCTTGTCTCTTCTCTTCTCCAGAGAGACATTGCACAGACTGGTATAGAAAATACTAAATCCAGAATCCCATGTTAGGTTCACTGATAATATCTTCTAAGACCTTTTCTCCAAAGTCATACAGAGTTATACATACCTTTTTTTTTAGAACACAATTTAATCCTTAATAAAGAGAAAATAGAAATATTAAAAAAAACAGTTGGTATGTCATATAACATTGTCCTGTATCCTGCCATCATCAGCCCTATTATTCATAATTTTCTCTAATTTTTAAGGTTGTTTTAAATTAACTTTTTAGTTCTGATTGATAATATGGGTGATACTTTGAATTTAAAAGAATTATTTGTGGACATTCTTTAAATTAGAGCTGAAATCAGTCTAATTGTCTTAATGCATTATCTGAAATTAGGACTCTCCATTTCAGTGTACACATATAATAACATTTTGGTTATTTGTATCTCAAGGGCGTAGAAATGACATAATGATAATGCCCACTTTGTCACATTTTCATCATTGTTCTTTACTCTTCATTTATTCATTAAAATATGTAGTTATTTTAAACAATTCCATATTTGCCTACAAAATTACTACTCAAAACAATGACTAAATTTTTATCATTATTTTTTCACACTTTAGTCAATGTAATCTTAAACACTAACTTAATGATTATTTCCTGTTTTTTTATTATTTTATTACTATCTATTCCTTGCTTGCTGAAACTGAGAACCTGAAGTGCTTGCTGTAGAAGGTCAAGGACAGTAGTCTTCAATATGGATTAAAGCTCAAGATCAAGAAGAAAAGATTCTCACCAATTGGCAGTACCATGATGGATGGAGAAGAGAGTGAGGTTGTTAATAATTACAGCTTGCTCGGCTTGACAGTCAACACTGTCGGCACCAGCAGTCAGGAAATCAAAAGATGAATTGCACTGGGAAAACCTAGTGTCAGGGACCTCTCTCGCATACTGAGAAAAAAAAAATAATCAATCTAGAGACTAAGGTGTGCCTGATCCAGGCCATGGTATTTGCAGTTACTTGCTATGCATTAGAGAGCTGGACAATGAATAAAGATGACAGAAGAATTGATATCTTTGAGTTGTGGTGCTGGAGAAGAGGATTGACTATACCATGGATCTCCAAGAAAACAAATCTGTCTTGGAGAGGGTGAAAGCAAGTTTTTCCTTGGAGGCTAGGATTTTGAAGTTCCATCTTACATATTTTTGTCACATGGCCAGGAGGAACCAGTCCTTAGAGAAGGACATCATGCTTGGAAAGGTGGAGGGACAGCGCAGAAGAGGAAGACCCTGAATGAGGTGGATTGATACAATAACTGGAGCAATGGGTATAGGTGCTTCGGGAGTCAGTGAGACTGACTCAGAACAGGGCAGGTTTTAGAGCTGTTGTACATAGAGTTGCTATGACCTGCGATGGGAGGGCATATAAAAACATCTATTCCTTGACATGGTTTTTAAAGTTATTTGAATAGGATTCAACTTAGTGCAAAGGAATAGCCTCTGATGTTAATGTTGTTAGGATTAATCCATGTTGTTCTGTTTTGTGGTCTATTGAATTAAAATGGTTTATTCAGTTCAATTCAATTCAAATTTATTCAATGGAATACAATCATTTGACTGTAATGTTAAGCTCCTCCTCTGTTGACAGACATTTGGATTGATTGAATGTTTGCACAATTGATGAAAACATTATTATGAACAATCTTATAGATGCCTCTTATACATATCTCACTCATCCACTCACATACTTCCATGGAGTTGATTATGACACACAATGATTCTCTATAGGCTGTAACTGTTCCTCTTTCTCCCATAGAGTGGCTGGTAGATATGAATTACCAGAGGCTCATAGGCACAGTTGCCTACAGTAACTCACAGATTAACAGCACAACACCCTATTTTCTAGACAATCAAACTTTCTTAGTTGTAGACATCTAGCAATAAATTTAGTGATCAAGGACTAGAAAAATGTTCAATTTTACTAGATAATCTCAAGGTCTATACTAAAGTGGTTATGACTGTTTATTCTTTCACTGGCAATGCATAACAAAGCTTATGTCTCACTGTCTTTCCAACTCCATATTGACAGACTTTTACTTAATAATTAAATAATGGTTGTAAAAATGAGAGTTTCTTCTGGTTTGATTTCCTTTTTTTTTATTTAGTTCTTTTAAAAGTGCTTACAGTCTCTTCTTAACCAAAAGCACTTTTCCTTCTGGGGAATACCTGTTCCTGTCTTTTGTCTCCACTCCATCGAGTTGGAAATCTTAAGAATAGATTTGACATACTGAACACTGTAGTCCAGATGAAATGTGGAATGTCGTCAAGGACACCATCTATGAAGACAATCAAAGATCATTACAAAGACATGGAAGAAAGAAAAGATCAAAATAGATGTCTGAATAGACTAAAACTTGCACTGGAATTGAAAAGAGAAAACCCAACTGATTTCTATGGGTTGATCTAGTATCCTGCTGCTTGAATTGGTTGACTGTTGAATTGGTTAACTGCATCCCACAGTTTACTTGCAGATTCTTTACGGTTTTCCAAGTGTACTATCATGTCATCTGCATACAGAGATCGTTTTTCCTCCTCTTTGCCAATGTGGATGCCTATTGTTTCCTCCTCTTGTATTATTCTCTTGGTAGTACTTCCAATACAATACTGAGTAGGAGTGGTGATAGTGAGCATACTTGCCTGGTCCTTTTTCTCAAGGGGACTGCCTTTAATTGTTCTCCACTGAGGATGATGTTGGCTGTATGTTTAGAGTATATGCCCTTAATTATGGTGAGGAAATGCCACTCTACTCCTGTTTTGTTGAGTGTGTTTGTCAGGAAATTGTTTTGGATTTTGTCAAAAGCCTTTTTGCATCAATTGCAATGATCATAGGGTTCTTATTTTTTATTTTGTTGATGTGATGGATTACACTTATTGCTTTTCTTATGTAAACTCATCCTTGCATGCCTGTTATAAATCCCACTTTGTCATGAAGAATTAGTCTTTTGATATGTTGTTGGGTTCTATTGGCTAGGATTTTGTTAAGGATTTCTGAATCCAAGTCCATGGGTGTTATTTGTCTAAAGTCTTCTATTTTGATGGTCTTTTTTACCTGACTCTGCTTTCAGGATTATGTTTGCTTCATAACATAAGTCTTGGAGTATTCTATTGTTTTTTTACAGCTTCTAAACTTATGTAGAATTGGTGATTATTCTACTCTGAATGTTGGGTAAAATTCACTGGTCCAGTACTTTATTTTCTGTTGGGAGGTTTTTTATGTTGTAGTCAACTTCTTTTGTGGTAGATCTCTTCAAGTGTTCTACTTCAGTCAGTCAGTGTCTGTTTGAGCAGGTTTTGTGTTCTAAACACTTGCCTATTTATTTAAGTTTCTCATAAAAATCCATTATTATTCTTTTAATTTCAGTGTGTTCTATTACAACATTGCTCCTTTAATTTATTTTTTATTATTTGTGTCTTTTCTTTATTTTTCCCTTTTATTACATTTACCTTTTAATTTGTCAATTTAATTGATCCTTCTGAAGAACAAACACCTGGTCTTATTGACAGTTTCAACTGTTTTTCTGTTCTTTGTCCTATTTATTCTGTTAACATCTGTTCCTGGCCTATTTTAAGTGATTTAGTGTGTCTGCTCAGACAGCTAATTAGGCATATGAAAATCATAGTGCAGGTCTCATGTGAGGCCGGTGGCAGTGTGACAGAATGGGGCACTGAGTGGGTGTTGAGGCCTTTCAGTTGAGTTGCACATCAAGCACAGCAGGATGTCTCAGGTGAAGGTGATGACTTACCTGGATCCAGGATGCTGCTGCTCTACACTAGACCTGAGGAGGCAGGGTACAAAATGCTTCGTTTGATTACAGATGCTTGTTTGCTCTAAGCCCAGAAGCCTCTAGGAAGATTGGGATGGTGTCTAAATTGACATCATTAACATCAGCTAAAAATTACACTAGAGCTTTGAGAAGCCAAAATAAAGAAAAGAGATATTGAAGTAATAGGGCTGAATAGAAGATTTCAAAGGGCAGCTCTAGAAACAAAGCAAAGTGTTATATAGTGGATTGTGCAGACTGGAATTGGAGAACAAAAATGGAAGAACTTGCTCAGCATTTCTCAAGTTGAAAGAACTAAAAAACAAACTCAAGCCTTGAGTTGTAATACTGAAGATGCTATGGGAAAAATCTTGAATGACCCAGGAAGCAACAAAAGAAGACAGATGATTGAAAAGCTATCAGCCAGGATCGTAAGCCAGTGTAATAAGACATAATGTTTTCCTTTAAAAAATTTAAATGTATGTGTAGAGTTAAGAAGTTTTTATACATTTATGATTTAATAAAATAATTCTAAAGGAAAAGAAGATAGAGGAAAATATAAAAATCACTATCACAAAAATAATCGACAATGAAATATTTATGAAAGTACCATATGATCAAGAACCAATGGTAATGAAGAAAGAAATTCAAACTACACTGAAAGCGTTGGCAAAAAATAAGGCCCCAGAAATCTATGGGATAATCATTGACATGTTTCAACTAACAGAAGCAGCCCCAGATGCTTCACTAGTCTATGCCAGGAAATTGGAAGGACAGATGCCTGGTTGACCAATTGGAAGAGATCCATGTTTTTTCCCATTTCCAAGAAAGGTGATTCAACAGAATGTGGAAATTATCCATCAAAATAATGAATATAATATACAAGCAAAATACTGCTGAAGAATATTATGGAGATAGAGAACTTGTAGAAGTTCTAGTTTGATGTAAAAGAGGCAATAGCACCAGGGATAACGTTGCTGATGTCAGATGGATCCTGACTAAAAGCAAAGAATACCAGAAGAATGTATGTTTTTGCGTTATTTACTATGCAAAGTCATTTGACTGTGTGGATCATAACAAATTATGTGTGGATCATAATATTTAAAAGAATGGGAAATCTTAGGTTACTTAATGTGTAATCTATACCTATACCAAGAGGCTGTTGTCTGAACAGAGCAAAGGAACACTATACGGTTTAAAATTAAGTAAGGTGTGTATAAGGTTTGTATCCTTTCTCCATACCTATACAATCCATATGCTTAGCAAATCATTTGAGAAGCTGAACTCTATGAAGAACAATGGAGAATCATCAATAACATGCTTTATGCACACGACACAACCTTGCTTGGTGAAAGTGATGAGGACTTGATATACTTGTTTAGAAGATCAAAGACAAGCAACAAATGCTGGCGAGGTTGTGGAGAAACTGGAACCCTGATTCACTGTTGGTGGGAGTGTAAAATGGTGCAACCCCTGTGGAAAGCA
>NW_006399772.1:17716312-17760348 GCF_000299155.1 Elephantulus edwardii | reverse complement strand
TCTGTTCTGACAATTGCCTCTTTTTTCAAGTATAGGTTTCACATAAACACAATCAAACGTCCTGAGATTCCCATTCTTCTCAGAGTCAACCACAGTTATGAAACAGAGATAGACCTTCCTCTGCTATTCATTCCTTTCAGCCAAGTTTCATCTAACATGAGCTATAATATCCCTAATACCATGGCTTCTTCTAAACCCAGTCTGCACATCTTAGATTTTGAATATTGCATTAGAGCACCGAGAAGCCAAATCTAAAGGAAGAAGAAATCAAGAAAGTAAGGAACTGAACAGAAAATGTCAAAGGGCAACTTGAGAAGACAAATCAAGGTATTACGATGAAATGTGCAAAGAGCTGGAGTCAGAAAATCAAAAGGGCTGAACTCTTTCAGCATTTCTTAAGCTGAAGGAATTGAAAAACAAATTCAAGCCTGGTATGACAATACTTAAGGATGCTTTGGGCAGAATGTTAAATGATCCAAGAAACATTAAAAGAAGAAGGAAGGAGTATACAGAGTTGTTATAACAGAAAGAATTGGCTGACAGAAGAATTTCATGAAACAAAATGTGAGCAAGAGCCTGTGGTGATGAAGGAAGAAGTACAAGTGGCTCTGAAAGAACTGGCAAAAACAAGGCTCCAGAAGTTGACTGCATACCAAATGACATATTTCAACAAACAGACACCGCCCTGGATGTGCTCACTAAGTTGGACCATGAAATCTGGAGGACAGCACGCTGGCCAACTGACTGGAAGAGATCTATATTTGTTCCCATTCTAAAGAAAGGTGATCCAACAGAATGTAGAAATTATCGAACAATATCATTAATATTACATGCAAGCAAGACTCTGCTAAAAATTATAAAAAAATTATCGAAGCAACAGATCAACAGAGAATAGCATATACTGAATGTTTTAGGGTAACATATCCTATATATGTTCTTGAGATTGAGTTGGTTAATTGTATAGTTTAGTTCTTCTGCATCTTTGCTGAGTTTCTTTCTTGTCATATTATCTTTTCTTGACAGTGGTATATTGAAGTATCCTACTACTACTATGGTGTTTTCTATTTCTTTTTTCAATTCTATTAACTTTTGTAAAAATTTTGCAGCTCTATCATTTGGTGTATAGATATTTATTTATTATGTAGAAAGCATATGGATGGAATTTGGATTATTTTTATCCAATCTCTTATTCTTTTTCTCTTCACTGGTGCATTTAAACAATTCAAATCCCCTGTAATCATTGAGAGGCAATAGTTTATTGCTGTTATTTTTGAAAATATAAAGATTTTTAATATTACATTTCTTAATATGATTTTCAAATATATGTTGTGCCATTTTGATCTTTCCCCATTAGAGTTGTTTTGGTGTGGCTTTTTTTAAATTATATTTTATTACTTTTAAGGAACATTTATGGAGATTTTTGGATTTTCAAAGAGAGGCGTGAACTGGGCGGGGAGGGCTGGGCAGGGAAAAAAGTGGAACAATGAATTAATGGAATGTGGGTTGTTTTTTTAACAAAATAAAAGCATAAGAATATTTTTATTCACTAAAAAGTTCATCATTTGTTGGATGCATTGCTCATGCTCCGTGTGCCAGGCACCAAATTCCCAGAGAACTTTGATTCTGTTTCTACTTTTTCAGTTCCATTTCGTTCATCAGTTTGTGTGTCCTCATACTAATATCACACAATCTTAATCACTAAGTGTTTGTAAGAACGTCTAAAATCAGATAGTACAATTTGCCTTGTTATTTACCAAAAATATTCTAGAAATTATTTCCCACTCACTCTTCTCTTTTTGATCATTATCATAAAATTCAGTTTGAAAAATGGGTTTGGAATGTGGATTAGAATGGAATTCAATCTGTACGTAAATCTGAGAAAGAAATAATCATAATATCATCTATCTATGAACATGGTATTTCTCAATGTTTCTAGGACATCTTCAATAAAATGAATTGGAAGTAGGCTCCTTACTTTTGATTAAATCATTAAATGAAAGTCTTTTAAGGAATTGAGTTAGAAATAAAGTTGATTCAAATAATTTTGATTAGGTAAAAACAAACAAAACCCCCTTTGCCATGACTATTACTTTTCTTCTATAAATGATATTTCAGTATTGTTTTGGTTTTTTTTTATATTTCAGTATTGTTATAGGAATAATGAGGTAGCAGAGACAATAAAAGCTATGTAAGGTGTTGTTTCTAAACAGATAGACATTCTGGACAAGATAAATGTATACAGGAATATCAGCTTACAGCTTAAGAAATCTTTACATTGTTATTGATATCACTATTACTAGCTTACAGTTAAATTAATCTTTACTCATAAATCTACATTGTTCTTGATATAAAAATATTAAGATTTATAAATCCATTGAGTAAGTATTTTCCTAACAAAATTACAATTACACAAAAGTTATTTTCACTTATGTATTCACTGAAGGTATCAAACATTTTTTATAAAGTTATAATTGTTGTTGTTGTTGTTGTTATGTGCCGTCGAGTCACTTGAAAGTTATAATTAAACTTCATAAATATACATGAAACTGAAAATTTTCCTCTTACGTAATCAGGATTGGAAGAGTTTGCAATGATTTCATGAAATAAAATCAACTAAAATTTGGTATTACATTTTAATATTCCAATATTTTGATCAAAATTTCTATATGGTGATGATTAGACCCTATGATATAGATTGACTAGCCATTGTTGAACTTTCCTAATTTCTCTTGTTGTAGAAAAATTCTAAGAAATGTCATCAGAACAAAAATTTAGCTGATACAAGATAAGGTGGTGGCCAACATATCTGATAGATTGACCCATTCTATAATCATGCAAAAGTGGGCTTTTTACTAACATTTTCCCTACTGACTGTTATTAGCAAATCTAAATTCTAGAACTCTACAAATTTAGCTACAAACAGATTACATTAAAGAAAATTCGTGTTTATCTTTTTCAGCATGTGGAATACAGAAGAAATGAGAGTGTAACCTTAATAATTTTAAAGAAACAAAGTATGTGATTGCACAGGAGCAATCTGACATGCCATTTATAAAACGCCCTGTGGCAATATATATAAGTCTTTTAACTGAGGATAAATTTAGTTGCCTTTTTATGTTTTAGTTAGCTTGTGTTTTCTTCCTTTTCTAGAGACAGAGTTAATGTTATATCAGTTCAACTGAAAGAATTTTTAGTAAAATGGAATACAAAAAAATTAATAATTGAAATGTTAGAAAGCAATTTCCACAACCACAAATGGACTGTCAGTTCATAAAATTTATCATTTAAACCAAGAGAAAAATGTTCTTACTTTCAAAGATTAAATTCATGAATGATGGAATAATCTGCATGTATTTTTACTTTGGTTATATAAGTTTTAATATGGATACCATAGTTCCATTTACAAATATGGCATCATGTGAATTATTTTACAATGTTTCTACCAGAAATATTAACTGTTGCATCATTTCAAAAGATTTATTAGAAAAATGTTAAAGAATATTTTAAAATATGATAGGTTATAGAATGTCTTTGTCTCCTTATGGGTTTGTCTTTCCACTTATACAAAATATTTAAAAGACACACTCTGAGAAACAAAATTAACAACATTTTTCTAAATTTAACAGCAAAGAAGAATCAACAGCAGCATCCCAAGGGGATAACTTTGAGAATTTAAAGGTTACAGGTAATACGTATTCAATTTTTAAAAGAAAATCTTTTTCTTTTGTTACAAGCCTACGATTTAAAAAAGCTCACATATGTACAACTGCATTAACTTCTCAGATGCCTACATCCCAACAATTGTTTGTTCTCTGGAGGACAAGGAAGACTTGGAAACCAAGAATCAAAATGTGAAAGACGCACACAGGGAACATGATGAACATAATGAAAAGGAATTAGAGTTGATGGTAAGTGTTCTGGTTGCCACGGTATTAGAGAAGATGAATCCATTTATGCTTCAAAGATGCAGCAATGCCTGTCTTTCAATAGCTTCACCTAATATAATTTGCAAATGTGAATTCACAGCCTATTTTGTCCTCGCATCTCTAGTTGATCAACAAGGCACTTTGATTTCAGTATGTTGCTTCTGGTCTCTGCAGTGGCAAATTAATGACATTCATTTCTTATCTCTTTACCAGCGGCTCTGAGTAATAGTTGGTAGGAATTATAGGAGAGGTAGCACTATTCTGACGTGCATTTCTAATCTTTCTGACAAGTGTACACTTAGCATAAACTCCTCATCTATAAAATGAGAGAGCTGGACTAGATGCCTGCGAAGGTCCAATTTTCTAAGTATACGGCTCTTGCATTAGCTGCAATTTTTTCTCAACTTCCACCCTTCTGAGAGCCTCAAAGTTCTGTATCATTGTACTCAATTACCCAGTTGGAAGAAAATCGCCTGTGCCATAATTTTAGAATAGGAAACAAATTCTGTACTGTACAATTCAGTGTTAAATTTGTTATCATAAATTTCACACTTGGTGAACATCCAATCTATTTGGAATTTGGGGGATGCTTTAGAAAGTATTTCTTTTTTTTATCACAAAGTAAGAAATAGCAGTAAATGAGTCACATAATGCAATTTATTCTTTTACTGTATTTGGTTGGTGCGTCTATCATTGGAATACATAGATTCCTAATCATCTAAGATTAAAATGACGTTTGCCTCTTCAAATGTCAGAGCTGAAATGGAAAAGAAATAGAGCTCATCTCCTTCCCCACACATTTCTTCCACCCTTTTCTATAGTGATATGGAAGCTGCATCACTAAAGTATGCAATTTACTTTGCTCCAACTTTAAGAAATTACAAAGTTGTCACCCATTGTGAGAATTCTCACCAGCTGAAAGTTAACAGTGCCATTTTTTTTTCAAACCACAGAATATAATGAAAGATCCCTGAAAAAAAAATACATATTTCACCAATATACCTCATTACAATGAGCAGACTCAAATATAAAAGTTTGTTTAGAAGTTACTGAAATTGTACGTCCAATAAATGAACTGGGAGCTATAATTTAGATGCTAATTTGCTCCATGCTGACGTTAATGCATAAAACAATGAAGCTCTATAATAGATGGAAATACAACCAAATCTGTGGAACCCACAGGCATTGGCTTACAAGACAGCTGTGCAGTTGACAAGTAACATGAGCCTTATGTGAGAAGAAGGGGAAAACGTAAGATTTGCATATAATTATTGAGATCATGCAAATGTCAGTTATGAGGAAGAGGAAAAAAAAAACCACACAGGCTTCTCACTGTTAAATCCTGACAGTTGGCATCACTGAAGAGCTCAAATACATTTGAGTACCAGTTGGCAGAGGGTCATTAAAACAGAATTTGCAGAGACATTAACTCCCTCACTTTTCTTTGAGTGACGTTTTGCTATTAATAGTTTGCAGAAGCTTTGCAGAAAACATATTAATAAGAGAAACCGTAATGGGGGCACCTACAGCAAGTGTGAATGTAGGAAGGGGCACCCAGGAAGCTGCTCTCTAATTGATTAGCATGGAGCTATCAATGTGTATATCCTAAGTGAGGAGAAAGTGCAATGACAAGCAAGAATAGTTGAATAATACAATGTGATATTTGCAAGCTGGGAAGGAGAGTGATTAATTTTGGCCCTTTTCTTATTAATCTCATTCCCAAGTCATACTCTACAAGGATCTCCCCAAAACATCTGGCTTCTAGAGTTTGTGCAAAATCTACAATTAAAATGAGTCAAGGAAATCTACCAGATAATTACTGTGTTAATGCAATCTGTATCACTGCCTTTGTGTATTGAAAAATATCAGTTATTATTTTCTTTTTCCATCCCTAAAGATAAATGAACGCTTAATGCGAACTAGAAGTACTTCTTCCAGAGAAGAAAAAGATATATTTTCAACAGACCAAGACACTTTTCCAAATAAAACTGAAGATGTAGAGAAGAAGAAAATTCCGGGTGAAATCCATTCTGACTTTTGCAAAAGACCTTTGTCTCCAAGTTCATCAGCAGAAAGTACCTTCAAAGAAGAGTTTTACCACATTGAAAACCATTCCTCAGGAAACAAGTACAGTTATCGGCCCTCGAAGGAAATGACTTCAGGTATGGGGAAGATCAAAACTTCATTGCGGGATGCAAGTGGTGATGAATTAGTGCAATTACATATCAGCAGCAAAGAAGAGCTGGATGATAACGCTAATCCAGCCCAAGCGAGGGGTAGAGTGCAGATATCTTGTTCCTTCTCAGATCAAGTTGTGGCAGACAGTCTTAAAGAAAAACATAAAGGAGAACCCAAGATAACGGAAACCAAAGACTGGGAATATTTGAGGAGAGATTTCCATTTGGATGAATCTGCATATCTGGAAGAATCAACAGGAAACAGATCTTCCAAGAGAGATTACGGCAGTGAGGAAGATGAGGATGAGCAAAGAATACAGCTATACATTCACGAAAAAGGAAGCAACAATTTTCAGCCAATCTTTGATGATCAAGAAAAGAAGAAAAGTCCCTCTGAAGTAAGTGTGAGAGGGATAGGCGCTCATAGTAGAGACCAAACTGCTCTTCTGGACAAAGACACACTGATTCCCAGTTTGGAAGTAACAGCAGATAGGTTTCATTTACCTAGGACATATTTACGTCAGGAAGATGTATTAACAGCCCCACAGCATGAATTCACAACCAGTGAAGGAGTCACTTTTGAAGGGAGGCCAAGAAATGAAAATGCTCTGAGAAATGATTACCCTTTCCAAGTTGAGAAAGAAAAATCAGATCAGCTTGATCCTGAAGATCAGAATAAGAAAGTACAGCACAGACACAACTGGAATGTTCTGGAAAGTCAGGGGAAAGCAAGCGGGTGTAAGACAAATACAACAGAGCACATCAAAGAACAAGCAGACTGGGAAGACATGTGGGGGAAAAGAGATAACACAAGGAGTGTGAAAGGTACTCCTACAGAACAGTTGTTTACCTGCCAAGAAACAGTGCACTGTGCACTGTCTTCTCTAGCTGATCATGGTGTTACCGCAAAAGCAGAAGCGGGTACAGCTTGTATAATTAAGACAACATCAGAGAGTACTCTAGAAAGCATGTCTGCTAGAGAAAAAGCAATAATTGCCAAGCTACCTCAAGAGACAGCACGAAGTGACAGGCCCATCGAGGAAAAGGAAACAGCGTTTGATCCCCATGAAGGGAGAAATGATGATTCACATTATCCCCTTTGTCAACGGGACACAGTAGGTGTAATCTATGACAACGATTTTGAAAAGGAATCCCAGTTAGGTGTTTGTGATGTACGGGGAGATGAAATGGAGAGGGAAGAAGCCAGGCCTATGTACAATTGTAGGAGAATACACGGCAGAGAGAAAAGTGGCATTGGAAAGAATAGGTCTGCAGATGAATCCTTACAGGTCATTACTGGAAACCATAATACAGCTTCAAAACAGGGTTTACATTTGGAAATGTTGCCAAAAGGTGGAAAAATATTTTCAGAAAATAGAGATCATGGGCAAGTCCAAGATTTATCGATGAGAACAGACTTTGATGTCCTTGCTCCTGCTGCTTTTAATTCAGACACTAGCAGAGATTCTCAGAATGTGTCTCCTGCATCCAATGACCACACTAAAACTTCAGTGCCATCTTACGAACCAGCAACTCATGTAAAGAACACAAATGCTACTGTGACTGTACAGTCTAATTCTATGAGATCAAAATATAACAGTCATACAACAGCTGAAACCCTGGGTAATGAGAAGCACTATCATCCTGAAGACATTTCCCCAAGTTCAAGAATAGTGACTTCTAGTAGATGTTTAGGAAAGATTTTCCAAAAAGGAGAATGCAGTTTAGAGAAATCTCTAGGGCCAATGATTTTAATCAGTGAGCCCTCTGAGCATAAGGAAGAGGCAAGGCGTGGAAATGAAGGGTTACTAAATTACGGACAAGCAGTATGCCCTTCAAGTGCCAAGGAATGTGATAACTCCGCCTCTGCCAGTTTCCTGGCCCAAGAAAGTCAAGCTCAAAGCAGTGAGTCTCTGCTTTCAAAGTACATCAATTCGAAAATACCTTATTTCCTGTTGTTTCTGATATTTCTTATAACCATCTACCACTATGACTTCATGATTGGCTTAGCATTCTACCTTTTCTCATTGTACTGGCTATCCTGGAAACGGGAGAGACAAAGGGAGTCTGTCAAAAAAGAGTAACCTCAGCCATAGAGCCACTCTCTTTTACAATGTAAGCTATTTTGTCCCAAACATTTGGATTGGTGAGAGAGACTTGACTATTCATTGTTCAAAGAGCCAGTGCAGTTTTTCTCTTGAAGGATCATTTGAAAAGGAATGCGTATGAAGTTTGCTCCTTCATATAAGTAATTATTCTATATAGGACCATTATGTTTGGATCATTAAATACCTATATGAATATGAGATCTGAAGCACGTCAAGTTGAAATTAGGTACAGCTGTTGCTCCTTAGCAGGTTATGAAGTTGCAATGCTTCGTGTCTCTTCACTACTTAAAGTGCCATTTCTTGCATTCATTTCTTTTACAATAAGCTTCCTATTTTTTTCTCCCTCGAGAATATTTCTCCCCCTCCGGTTTTTAAAAATAGATAAAACGTGGACAATGACAGAAGGACTCTGTTGGTCTTTTAGTAATGACCATGAAATTCGCACTTACCACTGTATCCTTACATTTTGATAGAGCAGAGTTCTTTCACCTTACATATCATATTTTCAAGAACAGCACTCATGTACATTGAAATGTGTTTAAATAGAAGAAACTCATTATGTTTGCATGGGTAATGCCTTAAACACATACTTTATACTTCCTTTTTACTTCCAAAGTCAGGACATCCGTAAGCTGAGTCTGACAAAGACCGAGACAATTGGGAAATTATCTTTCAATTCTACACGATTTTGTAGGTACCCTGTCTTTAAGAGATTTTTCCTTTTCTCTTGTAAAGGGAGACTGTGCTACATAGTTGAACAGTTTCAATGTCAAGTATTATTCAGAGATGAAAATTTAAATTAAAAACTCTACAAGCGTTGCTTAAGAATGAATTTGTACCTATAAATGCATAAAGTATCAAATGATCATCATAATAAAAAATGAATTGCAAATAAACTGTTTCTTCTACCTGGAAGTATTTTTTTTTCTTCAAGCAAATTTTTAACCTTTTCTCAGTATAAGACAGTGAATTATCACCAAGGTTGTATTTAGAGAACTAACAACTAGTTGTTGATGGTAGTGATTATGTGACTATCATATTAGAAGGTGAAACAGTGAAACTTTATGTTGCCAAAATAATTAGGACTCTGAAGCAGAAATAAATATCCAATATAGGAGAAACTTTAGCTATTTTTATTATCTTTGGCCAAGTATGTGAAATAAATGACACTAATAACTTTAGGGAACTAGGAATAATGCAAGGATTCATACTCAATAGACTTCAACTACCGCTTATCGAGTGGCTACTGTATGTCCTCAATGGGATGGATTTGACACAGTTGCAGGGCAACAGTGGGCTTGACGCTGGTGGAGATCACGGAGACGGCGCAGGAGAGAGGAGGTTTCAACTACTGTTCATAGGATCCTTATGAGTCTTAGGTGACTCCACATCATCCAGCATTAACAACACCACTATATGTAAAAGACTCCCCAGTGGAAAGTTAAGTAACTTAAGCATTGAGGTGCTCAAGGACAGGTCTGCAAACCCCCTTTTTTTGAAACTGTGTAGTAAATAAAGCTAATTCTCAGGGAGTTGACATCGATATGTAGTGTGCTACTTTTGAATTGACTGAGAATGTACTTGGACTATTCCTTCTCCTTACTGACTTCTTTGATGGAATGTGTAATATCGATATTAAAAAAGAAAAAGTAATGTTTTTATGCCTCAATGCTGTAAAAGTAAATTCAATGAGTCAAGCCTCTGTTAAATGTAATCCCACACATTTCAGAGATATGCGTTCATGGGAAGACAGAGTAAGAATAAAACACTTAAACTGACTTTAACCTGGTAGTAGATTATTTCTTTTCTTTTCTTTAGGTAAACAACTATTTCCAAAGCCCCTAACTGCATGCTTGTCTCAAGTCCCATTCAGAGTGAGTGCTTAAACTCACAGTTGAACAAATACAAACATCCTGAAGTAGGACTTGAGGCAAATGTTTGAGGAAGCATATTTTCATGAAGTCCAAGTGGAATTCTGTAGCCTGTCCTAAGAATATTAGCTCTAAAATTACCGATCTGATAATTTTATTGACAGGTAAATTATTTTGGAGTTATTACCAACATTTGGTCATTTCTGAATGATATGACTTTTTCTTTCTGTCTTTAAGGGTTTCAGTCAATATGCCATGTTTTAGTAATGTGAAGAATAAAGATATATTACATTATTAACACAGGTGACTGCATGTAACTCTCCCCTTTAAAGAATAATGTAACCTCTTTTATCTCTTCTCTTTGACTTTCAGTGACTTTACCTTCTAAGTCCTCTCATATATATTTGTAAAATGATAATAGCAGTTTCAAAGGCTTTCAAATTCCCCATTGTATATATCTCTGCATGCAGAATAGCAATAATTGGTTATTTAATGAGTTTCAAACTTAATTTACAAAGAGCTTAAAATAAAATCATAAGTACACGTGAAACTACAGATTGGTGAAGAAGTGCATCTTTATAAGTTGTTTGGGACACATCTGTATGTTGAACAAGAGCAAATGATCTTAATAAGAACCACCTATGAGCCGTCAACAGCAATTTTTAGAAGTATAGCAGCCTTGCTATGTCTTTCCAAGTATCATTTAAGAAGCAAAACAAAACAAAACAAAAAGGGTGGCAAGAATATAAACAGAGATGCATTTTATATTGACTTCAGAAATTGGTTGAGAAAGAACATGCTAAACATATATATTTGCAAGTCAAACAACTTTAGCTAGTACAAAGAATAATATTTTAAAAACTCATCCCATAACAGTTGTAGTAGGAAATTTCTCAGAGTTAGAGGTTAATGAATCAGTGGAATTATAACATTACTCTTGAGTTTTAATGGAACAGTAAGTAAATACAAGATGCTTGTTTTCTTATGGAGTGATAGTTTATTGCTCTCATGGTTAAGTGGGAAACTTATAAGTGTTCTAATCCAATGTGGCAAATAAAGGCAATTTTCATTTTTCTAAGTAGCAGTCATGATCCTTTCTTAAACTAATTTTTCTTTTATAAATATTCTTTTCTCAAACCAGACCTATTTTCTTCTTCAGGCTTACATCATGCATAAATCAAATCAAACCAAACATTGGAAAAACGGCATGAGAACTGGTAAAGATTGGAGACTTGGTGCTTGCAGTGTATGTTAATTAGCTGATTTCTGTAATCAGGATCTCTGATTTTTCAAACTGAATAGAGAAACTGGAGCATTTAATAAGACTCCTATTGTTTGAATCTTGTCTTAGTTCCCATGGAACTGAGAAGTAAGTTTGGTTTTTATTCTGCAAAGAAGATATAAAACAAATATGAAACAATGCTGCTCCAGGACCTTCACACTCATTCACCTCAAGCCAGAGGCCCTTGGTCAACTCTTCCTTTGGTTTCTGAAGCACAGTAGGAGATTGCTCACCTTTGTGGAGATGCAGGTGGATTTGAACCACCAGGGAGAACCTGCCTTTGGCTTAGCAGTGCAACTCCTGTGGACTGTTACTGCTAAAGAAGATTATTTTTATTTGACTAAGTTCATTTCCACAACCAGCACCTGGCCTAGTTTTCACAGCTGCTATTGAGTTTCTCAAGCAATTCTTTCCAGAGATGAAATCAATCTGGTTCCTAGGCATACTATCAGGTGAGATCCACGTGTATAGCCTGCGTTTATGTTTCTTATAAAGTGTATTTGCAATGAATTAAGTCATTGATTGTACCAATTTCTGTCATTCTATTTCTAGCTTCACTACTGCCACCAAGTCCATGTCTTCCAACTACTGATACTTCTCTATTCCCAACTTTTGCATTCCGGTCACCCATTATTATTAATGCATCTTGATTGCGTGCTCAATCAATCTCTTCTCTCTCTGATGGCAAAAGTTGGTAGAAATCTATTTCCTCCTCTTTGGCTCTGGTTGTTGGTGCATATATATGAATGATGGTGGTATTCACTGGACTTCCTTGTATGTGTATGAATATTATCCTGTCACTCACAACATTGTATTTCAAGACATCTAGATATGATTTTTTCACTTTGAAAGAAACTCCATTTTTATTCACCTTTTCATCTCCAACATATTATATATCATATGATCAAGTGACTCAAACTATCTCATGCCATCCCTCTCATTTCTCCAATACCTCGTATGTCAATATTTATGTGTTCCATTTCTTTCTTAACAATATCCAGTTTTCATGGTTCTTACATTTCTTGTTCCAATCATTAGTATCTGTTTACAAATGTTCTTTTTCCTCTGTGTTTCCATACTTAAGGGCTCAGCCTCAGATGCCATACCTTTCAGTCCGTGATCTATTATACATAGGGTTTTTGAAGGCCTGCTATTTCAGAAGTGGATGGCCAATCCTTCTTCCTAGTCTGTCTTCATTTGAATGCTCAGATTGAAAGTCAAGATCAAGAAAACAAAGATTCTCAGCACTGGGTCGACTGGTACATCATGATAGATGGTGAAGAGATTGAGATTGTTAACACTTTTAGTTTGCTTGTCTCCACAATCAACACTCTTGGTACCAGCAGCCAGGAAATTAAAGGATGGATTGCACTGGGAAAGTCTGCTGACAGAAACCTCTCCAAAGTACTGAAGAGCTGTGATGTCAGTCTGGAGACTAAGGTGCATCTGATTCAGGTCATAGTCTTTGCAATTACTTGCTATGCATCAGAAGGCTGGACAATGACTAGGGATAATAGAAGGAGAATTGATGTCTTTGAGCTGTGGTGTTGGAGAAGAGTATGGTATATACATACCATAGACTACTGGGAAAACAAACAGCTTCATCCTAGAGTTTGTGAGACTAGCTTGCTTCTTGGAGGCAAGGATTCTGAAGTTTCATCTGACATACTTTGGACATATTGCAAAGAGGGACCAATCCTTGGAGATGGACGTCAAGCTTGGGAGGGTGGAGGGACAGTACAAGAGAGGAAGACTTTTGATGAGATGGTTTGATTCAATAACTAGCGTAATGGGGGTAGGTGTTTCAGAGACAATAGGATTGGTGTAGTATAGAGCAAGGTTTAGGACTATTGTACATAGTGCCACTATGAGTCACAGGCAACTTGATGGCACATAGAGACGACGACAATAACGAGAAGTTCTTTTGCTTACTTTGTTCCATTGTCATAATACTTTGTAATCAAAGTAATGACAGCATAATGTTTTTATCCATTCAAAACGTATTTGATTACTCTATTTCTTTTACTTTCCCCCTAAACTTTTTAAGTGCATGTTTAATTTTCACTGAAATGTAAGCCTAGATTTCAATACTCCTATGTTGCGTAATATATGACAATATTGTAGTGTGTTAGCATCTTATTAAAAATTTCTCTATAAAAAGCTACATTTCATTTTTTTGTCTTTTCTATTCATGCATTTGCTAAGTTTATAAATATCTCCAATTTTGAAACTATAAAACAATACATTTTGTAAGGATTTATGGGGGGAAGTCTCTGTCTTTTCTTTACATACCCAATCTTTTATATGTATGATAATAAAAAGGGACATGAATAAATCAATCGTGGATATAGAGATATTGGATTTTATTTATTAGTGATGTCTGGCATATTACTTTGTCAGCTGAGTTTAATGTCTAAGCTATGTAATCTTGGATTAAATCAATGTATCTTCCATTTTATCTCCTGAACCATCCAGTCATATTCTCCACTGACTCTTGTTTTGAAACTTCTAGCAGAAATATGCTATGCTCACTGGGTCCTCTAGAATCCATGTTCCTCATGCTGCCCTCCCCCGCCCCACCCCCCCATACCTACCTCTACTCCTCTCTACCAATTCAAATTCTGAGAATTCACTTTCTTTCAATTTCCTATTGTGCTCGGTAAGGAATTGCACTGCCAATGGAAAGGTATGTAGTTTGAATCCACCAGCTTCTTGGGAAGAACGTGGGCAATTTCTTCTTGTGAGATTTACTGCCTCTGAAAACCTGCTATGGGTTGGTGCCAACTTGATGATATGCAACAACAACAATTCTGCTTGGAGAGAAATCTTACCAACCATATTGGATTTCCATTCAATAATTTGTAGATACTTTGGCTTATGACCTGAATTACAGTCCCTGCATTGAAACAACACTCTTCCCACATTCCACTTGTGACTCTCATTTTCTTTCATCCTTATGACCTACACCTTTCTGCCTTCTGAACTTTCTCCCTGGACAATTGTTTTCTCTTTGATCTTGTGTGATTGATTCTTCTACACTGTGAGTATTTTCCAGTGTTACTGTTCACCTTGTAAGCGGTTGTTTGATACAAAGTTAAACCATACTCCCAGATCGAGAGGGTGGTGACGAAGTCCATGGTCTTAAGGGCTTTATCTGTCACTATCAGCCCAGCATGCCTGGCCACTCTAATGATTTTAAGTTTTGTTCCATGATTTTCTCCCAATATCTCCACAACTCTCTACTCTGATCCCTTTCGAGTGTCAGCAGTGGGGCCAGGCGTCCTCCACTTCTTCTGGACTCAACGGTTGCGGAGGCTAATGTTTGCATGATCCATTAGCCCTTTGGTCCGTTAGTCCTAATTCTTTTGAAGTGTCTTTGATTTTCTTTGTTCTGCTTTGTCTCTGACAGGGAGAGATCAAGAGTTGCACATTGGATGGATTGCTGCTCACAAGCTTTTAAAACTCTAGTCACTACTCACCAAAGTAGGATGTAGAACATTGTTTTTTGGTGGATTGTCTTCAAATTCTCATGCACAGCCCAAGTTTCCTCCTTCTTTAAACCTTGTACAACTGTGTCACCTGGTGGGACCCTCACTTGATATTTAACCCTCCTTGCAGGCACCGGGCATCATCCTAACTGGACTTTCTTCTCATTCAGAAGAGAAATAATGATTTCCATTCTTTCCCATCAACCCTTTCAGATCCAGGTTAGTGTGAGAGACACATAGAAATCCTCAATCAATACCTAGGAAGTCGAATTGAATTGCAATGATGTGTACTTTCTCTTCTCTTCTTGAAATGTGCATAGCATCCTCTGAGGTCCGAATTAAAAATTAACAATAATCTTAACAAAAAAGTGGGAGGGGTAAAAAGCTTGGACATTTTAACAAATTCTGAAAGAGGATCTTTTTTAGAAAGGCAAAGTAAGCACAAAGAAGCAAGAAAGAATAGTTCAGAGTTGGTTTTTTTTTAATGTAGGAAAGAGAGAAACAATTATTTATCTCCATTTTTAAGAATGAATTGGTTTTCTGTATTTCTTAATTCTTCGTAATAGAGGAACGATTTCCTTATTCTATACTGTGGTAGATAATATTCAAGATAATATATAAAGACATAAAGAATGTATGCCTAAAAGCACCAGCTAGCGTGGAAATGAAAAGAAGAAGATGTGTTTTTACACGAAGTAGCACAGTAGTTTAAGACCAACAAACATCACAAGGTATAAAGTGTAAGAAATTCAATCCCGTCAACTGCTGCCATGCCCTTTAAAATTGGCTCCTCTGTCAATTTCACAGCTGTGCTGTACGTCAAGCTTTAGGGTAAGTAAATAGAACTAGTAAAAATAGGCAGTGGATTTTTTTAAAAAGAAAATATTGTTCTGATTAACATGTAAGATGGTGTGTGTTTATGTGTGTGTACTTGTATACATGAACATAAAAATATATATACACATATACATAATGACAGTGAATATAATCTACTGTGTGTAGTGATGAACATAGTAAGCGAAATCTGATCATTTACTTTGGAAAGTCATTTTATCAGTTTACATGTGAAATTAAAATGTTAACACAAAGATATGTCCATATTTGAGGTAGAGTTATAAGAAAAGCAGTGGATGTCCTAGAAATACAGTAACAAATCATACAGCAACTTAAAGCCATCAGCAATTAGTCTTTTAAGACTTAAGCAGCAGCCATATATATGCCTAGAATATTATCGAATTCGTCTATGTCATGCACTGGTTGACTTGATTCTGAGTGGAAATAGACTTAAAATTTCCTAAAGACACACTCGATAAAACAATATTCAACAGTGTAAAGATGATATTTAGAACTCATTATAAGAGGTTAAAAATTCTCTTTGTAAACATTTAAATAATTCATAATCATCTGCTCTTAGTAATGTTTTGTAAGATGTTTTAATGTTAGAGTTTATAAAATATTTTTTTAGCCTTGAAGCATTTATTAAACTCTCATATAGTTGAATCATCTATACATGTGTTCCACTAAGGGGTACTGACATTTTGTTTCTACCTATTTAATATACCTTCCCAAGCAAGAAATAGATCTTTGGGAAATTTTTTATCCTTTTTTCCCCATGCATAGACACTTTGCTGTCTTCAACTGAAATAGCCCTAATTTTAATGGAAAAAAGGAACTAAAATTTAAAAAGACCGGATTATGCATTTCTTAACCTCACTATTAAAACTGAAAATATTTTAAGTGCAAATGTAGGTTTTGGAAGCTTGAAAGAAAAAAGGAAGTAAGATAATTAGAGATTGTCATAAATATAGCCTTCATTTTATTTATTATTGTTGTGTACCATGTAGGAACTGACTCATAGCTAATCTTCCAAGGAGTTTTCAGAGGCAATTTAATTGCCTGTAGGAGGTTGCCAATCTCTCTTCTGCAGAAAAACTGGCAGATCCAAACTCTAAGCCTTTGAGATTGCAACCCAGCTCCTTAACACTGGGCCACTGGAGCTTCCTGTATCTAAACAGTCTTCAGGTCTGGAAGCTGATCTAGACATTGACTGCACTTGACTTCTCCCATATGGATTCTTTGGTTTATGTCCTATTGTTCCCACCCTGCAATCATTATTTAATTAAAAAGTGAAAGCTGATTTGTTATCAATAAGCTAAGTATCCGTATAGATCTTTATAAACTCTTTACCTATACATCCATTCATTCATCTCATTAAGGATCTTCCTCTCCATAAATCCTCCACTTTTCCAAGTATGATATCCTTTTCAAAGAAATAGCCTCTTTTTTTTTTAACATATTAACCATTTTATTCTCCTTAAAATATCTGAAAGTTTTATGTACTGGGTAAAAAATTACTTGATGTCATTGAAATTGTGTCATAAAAAAGAAATTCCTCCTATATTTCACACACTGATACTGTTTTCTTATACTATTCAACAAGTCATCCTTTTATATTACGACTGCTGCAATTTTTTTCTTTATACTTTTAAAAATTCATATACGTGGTCTATCACACTTTCCTTCACTCATATTTTGTTTCATATGATCATTCCCATACATTGGGTCTCATAAAATTAATCACCATCAGTCTGTGCCCACTACTACCCTGTCTTTTTCAAACCCCACTGCATCATTCTTAATTCCTTCACTCTCTCCCTCTGCCTACCTCACCAAACTATGATCTCATTACCTTCCTGCTCTCAGATCCCAGACTTCCAGCCCCTGCCCTTCCTTCTTTGGACATTTATACACATCTTACTAATTATCCTTCTATTTTTACAATAATTGTCTTCTGCAGTATCTTAATTAACAGCCTCTTGAGACCTGAGACTGTGTCTGTGGCAATGGACTCAAATTGTTGATGCTGATATGGATGGCGCAGGATAGGATAGAGTTCAACTCTATCATTTATGGGGTTGCTTCTGAGTGTGTTCAACTCAGTGGCACTTAACAACAATAACATGCCTATGCATAAGTCAGCTATGAGTCGGTTGCAACTTGACAGTAAACAGCAACAATTTGTCTATGCATGGGGAATGCTGATGGCCTAGTGGTAGGCAGTTGTGTTCCTAACCCAAAGGCAAGCAATTCAAATCCATTGGCTGTTCCATGATGGATAGGTGGACAAGCTCCTTCAGGATGATTTACAGTCTCTGGAAACACAGTGGAGTGTCAGCTCTGAGTCAGTTCTGAATTGAACGCTAATAACAACAAAAAATGAGAGCTCTAGTGACTTAGGGGTAAGGAAAGGTGTTGCCAATACTATAAGTATGGCACAGGAGGAGACTGCTCATTTTTCTCTCTCAGAACAGCTGGTGGATTCAAACCAAATGTCTTTGGGTTAGCAGTGCATCCCCTTACCACTAGGCTAGCATAGCTTGCTTAATACCATGCTAATTTATATCCATTTTTACTTTCAGAAGACATTTGATTTGGATGACAAGTGTGTAATGAGAATAACCATATAACCCAAGAAAATATGCTAACAGATGTGATTAAACCATTCTCTCCCAAATGAACATAAGGGAAACTTCTGAAAAAATGCTATCTATTCCATAGTCAACACTCTTGGCACCAGCAGCCAGGAAATCAAAAAACGTATTGCGATGGGAAAGTCTTGTGTTAGGGACCTCTCTAAAGTACTTAAGAGCAACGGTATCTCTCTGGAGACTAAGGTGTGCCTGATACAGGTCATGGTCTTTGCAATCACTTGTTAAGCATCAGAGAGTTGGACAATGACTAGGGAGGACAGACGAAGAATTGATGCCTTTGAGCTGTGGTGCTGGAGAAGAGTACTGAATGTACCATGGACTGCCGAGGAAACAAACAGATTCATCCTGGAGAGGGTTAAACCAAGCTACTCCTTGGAGGCAAGGATTTTGGGGCTTTGTCTGATATACTTTGGGCATGTTGCAAGGAGGAACAGGTCCTTGGAGAGGGACATCATGCTTGGGAGGGTGGAGGGAAGGCGCAAGAGGGGAAGACCCTCTATGAGGTGGATTGATTCAGTGATTGGGGTAATTGGGATGGGAGTGTCAGAGGCAGTGTGATTAGCACAGGATAGAGGAGGGTTTAGGGCTGTTGTGCATAGGGTCGCTATGAGTCGCAAATGACTCGACGGCATATAACAACAACAACAATTCCCTTCACAGAAAAAAACAATTCTGGTTAGATTAGCTGGTCTAGATACTTTTTTTTTTTTTCAGATTCAGTACTTCATTAAATGTAGGGACAGTTTGCAACAACCATGCTAGTGTCAATCCATTAGAATGCAGTCATTTACATTAGTGACACAAGACAATGAAAACACTCTAGAACCAGGAATCATTATCTTCCAGAAGAACTCAGAACATGATGACTCCATCATCCAGGATAGTCAAAGTGGAACATATTAATGAACACCTTTGCACAAATCATTGAGCCACTGTATAGTCCTGAAGTCTGTACTGAGAGGAAGGCCCTCTATGAGGTGGACTGATTCAGTGACTGAGATAATCGGGATGGGAGTGTCAGAGACAGTGTGAGTGGCACAGGACAGAGCGGAGTTTAGGGCTGTTGTACATAGGGTCGCTATGAGTCGCAAGCGACTCGACGGCACATAACAACAACAACAACAACAATACTTATCAGCAATAAGAGGAAAATTACTTTTTTTAAGTTTCTATTATATCTTGTACCTGGAAATTAAAGATGATGAGATAAAATAATATTATTAGGATATAACAAAGGAAATAAAAACACAAACAAGGTCCTTTCATAAGAGATAAATATATTTTATAGCAGAAGCAGTGTCACTCCATTTAGCTTCAACATGGGTAATAACCTTATCTTTCAGCCCCACTTCCTACTGGTGATGATGTGCTGAGTCTGGGATCACTAACTCCTTCACTGCTGTTTGAAGTCTATGTGGATCAGAGTCTTATCCCAAGACCAACTTCAACTCCTGGGCCTCCACAAGAAAAAGACTGATAACCCAATTATAAAATGAGCATAAGACATGGAAAGAATTTTCACAGAGGAAGATATTCAAATGGCCAACAGACACATGAAGAAATGTTCCAAATCACTGGCAAAAAGAGGGATGAAAATCAAAACCACAATGAGATACCATCTCACTCCAGTAGCAGTGGCAAGTTTAACAGGGTAGCAAATAATGTTGGAGAGGGTGTAGTTGGTAGGATTGAAAAATGGTACAACCACTCTGGGAGGCAGTTTGATACTTATTCAAAATGCTGAGCATAGAAATTCCATATGACCCCAAGAAAATGAGAACTAAGGCACAAACGGAGACTTATACACCAATGTTTGTAGTTATTCACCATTAAAGAACATGGAAACAACCTAGATGTCCAATCATAATCGAATGGATTAAGAAATTATGGTACATTCGTTCAATGGGACACTACACAGCACTCAGGAGCAATGATTTTATAAATTACTACCTAACTTGGGAAGGACTGAAGAGCATTATGCTGAGTGAACTACCTCAGGCCTGTAAGGACAAATACTGTATAAAACCATTATTGTAGAATGAGTAGGAGGATCCAAGGAAGGGAAGAGGGTGAAAGTAGAGGGGTGAGGGTGGGTGAGAAAGGAAATGGAAAAGAACCAGTAAGAATACCTATGTATTTAAACTTTGTAAATAAACTAGTATAATAATAATAATAAAATCAGTTTCAGATTCTCACAACCACTTGGCCAACTGACTGGAAGAGATGTGTATTTGTTCCCTTCCAAAGGGTGACCCAACAGAGTGTGGAAACTATAGAACAATATCACTGATTTTACATGCGAGCAAGATTCTACTGAAGATTATCCAAAAACAAATGGCACAGCACATCAGCAGAGAACTGCCAGAAGTCCAGGCTGGGTTTAGAAGGGGTCATGGTACTAGGTATAGTGTAGCTAATGTTGAATGCATCATAGCTGAAAGCAGGGAATACCAGAGGAATGTATATCTGTGTTTCATTGATTATGCAAATGTGTTTGACTGTGTGGATCAAAACAAACTGCAGCTGACTCTGAGAATCGTGCTAATGAGAAACCTATACTTGGACCAAGAGGCAATTGTCAGAACAGAGCAAGGAAACACTACATGGTTTAAAATTGGGAAGGGGGTACGCTAGGGATGTGGCCTGTCTCCATACCTTTTCAACCTGTATGTGGAACAGATTATCTGAGAGACTGGTCTCTATGAGCAGAAATATGGCATCAGGATTGGTGGAAGACCTATCAACAATCTGTGTTATGCAGATGACACAACCCTGCTTGCTGAAAATGAGGAGGACTTGAAGCGCTTGTTGCAGGGGGTCAAGGACTGCAGCCTTCAATATGGATTGAGGCTCAATGTCAAGAAGACAAAGATTCTCACCACTGGACCAACTGGCAGCATCAGGATGGATGGTGAAGAGATTGAGATTGTACACAGCTTCAGTTTCCTTGGCTCCACAGTCAACACTCTTGACACCGGCCAGGAAATTAAAAGACATATTGCGATGGGAAAGTCTGCAGTTAGAGACCTCTCCAAAGTACTGAAGAGAAATGGTGTCTCTCTGGAGACTAAGGTGAGTCTGATACAGGTAATTGATTGTCTTTGCAATCACTTGTTATGCATCAGAGAGTTGGACAATGACCAAGGAGGATAGAAGGAGAATTGATGCCTTTGAGCTGTGGTGCTGGAGAAGAGTATTGAATATACCATGGACTGCTAAGAAAACAAACAGATTCATCCTGGAAAGGGTTAAACCGGGCTGCTCTTTGGAAGCAAGGATTCTGAGGCTTTGTCTGACATACTTTGGACATGTTGTAAGGAGGGACAGGTCCTTGGAGAGGGACATCATGCTTGGTAGGGTGAAGGGACTGCACAGGAGGCCCTCTATGAGTTGGATTGATTCAGTGACTGGAGTAACTGGGATGGGTGTGTCAGAGACAGTGCAATTGGCACAGGACAGAGTAGGGTTTAGGGCTGCTGTACATAGGGGTCGCTATGAGTTGCAAATGACTTGACGGCACATAACAACAACAACATAGTGGTTTACTTAAAAGCTCGCATAAATTTTTCCACACTGTGTCTTTTCCATTTTCTTTCCACACATCTCCCTCTACCTATCAAATTGTGAGACTCTATGATTAATTGCACTCCCCCACACACACACCAATCCTCACTCCTCTCATCACCCCTCTCCCTTTGGATTCTCTTACATGTTTTACAATAGTAGTTTTATACTATATCTGTCCTTATGCAAAGTCTATTCTTAGGAAAGCATGATGTCCTTCTCTAGGGATTGAGCCCTGTTGATAACATATTTAAAGAAAAGTGGGCTAAGTTGCAGCATTTTCACTTCCAAGAATCATTCTCTTTGTACTTCTTCCAAGTTAGATTTGTTTTCAATTCTTGAACTTCCTATTTGTTTAGTATTTTTCACTAACATCATAACTTAAAATGTTCTTTTGCCTATCACGGGTTATTAATGAATTCCATCCTGCTTCATCATATAATACCGTTTCTTTGACAATTTACTCAGCATACAGATTGAATTCACCCTTATTCATTGTCTAGCTCTCAGAGGTATAGCAAGTGATTGAAAATGCCATGGCCTGAATCAGACATGCCTTAGTCCTCAAACTGACATCATTGTTTCTCAATTATTTGAAAGGTCCCCAAAAAGACTATAGACTTTTCTAGTGCAGTACAACACCTGATCTCCTGAATGCTGATGCCAAGTGAATTGATTGTACATCCAATAACTTAATCTAATTTGGATAGACAATCAATATACTTGGTACTTTCAAAATTAACATCAAAGTATGTAGCTAAAGCAGTCCTTAAAGGGCAGTTACTAGCAATAGGAACACACAGAAAAAAAAGGAAGACAGAAGAAAAAAAATTAATGCTCTAACTCAAAACCTTTATCAAATAGAAAAAGAAAAACAGTATAATACCATAGCATCTAGAAGAAAAGCAATTATAAGGACAAATCCTGAAATCAATGAGATAGAAAACAGAAAAACAATTGAAACCATCAATAAGACCAGGAGCTGGTTGTTCAAAAGGGTCAATATAATTGACAAACCACTGGTAAACTTAGCAAAATAAAAAAAAGAGAGAGAAGGCATAGATAACTCAATTTAGAAATTATAGAGGTGATATAACAACAAAACCAAAAGAAATTAAATCAATAATATCAGAATACTCTGAAAATCTATAAGCTAATACATTTTTTAAAACCTAGAAGAAATAGACAAATACCTTGAAACTCATGCCCTACCCAGACTGACAAAGACAGATATATAGAACACTTGAACAGACCCATCACAAAAGAAGAAATTGAACAGGTCTTAAAAATACTTCCTCATAAGAAAAGTCCTGGATGAGATGGCCTCACAGCTGAATGCTACCAAGCATTCAGAGAGAATCTATCACCAGTTCTATTAAAATTATTTCAAAAAATAGGAAAAGAATGACTCTCAGAGTCATTCTTATGAAGCAAGCATAACCTTAATATCAACACCAGGCAAAGATATTAGCAAGAAAGAGAACTATAGACAAATATTTCTCATTAGTATAGATGCAAAAATCCTTAACAAAATCCTAGCCAATAGAATACAAAACCACATAAAAAAATAATTAATTATGACCAAGTGGAATTTGTAACAGGTATGCAAAGAGGGTTCAACATAAGAAAAACAGGGATTAGACAAGGATGCCCACTGTGACCACTTCTATTCAATATTGTATTGGACATGCTTGCTAGGAAAATACAAGAAGAGAGGGAAATACAAGAAGAGAAGGAAATAAAAGGCTTCCAGTGTCACTGTCAGTTTTTCATCAGAGACAAACTGGGATTAAGCACACCATCGGGAATTTTCAGACCCTGAAGACAAAATGATGAAACACAAAATTTCTCTGAGAGATAAAGAAATGAAACACAATATATATAAGTAAAGGTAAATAGCATATATATGTATAAAGAAAAAAACCATCTCATTACTATGGAACCAGAAACAATTCATAATTGACCCTACACTGGGTTTTCAGAGGCTGTACCTACACAAAGTGATAGTGTTCTCTTTCTTTTGTGGATCAGCTGGTGGATTCAAGCTGAGAACTTTGGGATTGGTAGTGCAATTCCTTACCCACCAGACTACCAGAGCCTTCTATACATGACATTTATATTTATTTATCCTACTCAAGATCTGAAGTATATGCTTTATTTTAGGGTTTATATTACTCCTTCTAATTCTGAAAATACCGTTAGCTGTTATTTACTTAGATATTTATTCTTGTCATTTATTTTAAGGGTTTTTTTGTGTTTTTTTTTTAATGGAATCTTTATTAAGTTTATGTTGAAGCATTCATTTTTTTTATTCTTCTCCACTTCCTAAACAACATGCCTTCAGAAACTCTATGAAATGTCAATAGTTATAGAAAGGCTTCAGGCCTTTTGTTCATAGGGTTGCTGTGAGTTGTGTTCGACTAGAAGGCAATCAACAGCAATGACAAACTGATATTTTAGATTTATACTCTGTGTGCTCTATCTATATGGTCTTCTGAATAAATTCCTTGAAGTCTTTTTTCAATCATTAACTCTTTCCTCTAATTAGATTTTTTTACAAAATTTTGATGATTAACATTTTAATTTAAAAGTATCCAATTTACTTTTCATTTTTATTTGTATAAGTGATTTTTTATTTAAGAAGCAAAAGTTTTTATCTTAATATAAACATAAATATCTTAAATACTCTAGAAAAATTAGACTCACTACTATTGAAATTAGTCTGAAATGAGAGGGAGAAGTCAAGATGCATCAGATTTCTGAGGCTATAAATTTTGTGAAGAATAACAACAACAAAAACAAAGCAAGTAAAAAGGGAAAGTAAAAGAGAAACGTTTATGAGACAATGCCCTCACATTTCTCATGGAGCTGCTGATGAATTAAAACTGCCAACCTTTCTGTTATTAACCCCACACATTACAGATTGTACCACCAGAGCTCTAAATTTAATACACTCAAAACTCAAACTCATTACCATCAGGTGGAACGGACTCCCGGTGGATACTTGAGCACCGGAGAAGATTGCACATCATTCTCCTATCTAGAGCTGCTGTAAATTTGAACTACCTAAGGGACACTACATTTGGGTTTCCACCAATTGGACTATGCCACCTGAACTCCCAATCATTTTATGGATATTTGATATTTAATTTAAAAGTCTTATAATTTGAAGTTAAATTATGATCCAAGTCTTGCTTTGGTTATTATATTTCCTTTGTACTTTATTTCTTCATAAGATTTAGAATTTAGTTGATACTCATATTGTAGTGCTTTTGCCCCTTTTCAATCATCTTGGAATTGCAGCTTAATGATTTTTTAATTTTATTTTATTAGTTTTTTTCCGTGTTTACAGTCAAATCGAATCTGACTGGTACAGGAGGAGATTGCCCCTCCTTCTCAAGCAAAGCATCTGGTGGATTTAAACCATGCACCTCTGGGATTGCAGTGCAGTTTCTTGCCACAAGGCCACCAGAGCTCCTTTTTTTTTCAATCTTCTTACTAACAATTTCCTTTGTGAAAGCATGTAAGCCAGCAGCTTCATGCCTCATGCACTAGGATCCTCCTGTTAGCCGATTTTTATTTGCCCATCTTTATCAAACCAGTACTTTCAGGGAACAAATAAATCCTTTTTGCTGAAGAATTCTCTGTTCAGCTAACAACTTTGAGCAAAGTTCAGTCCAGAGCAAGCTATCTGGCTTCAAGCAATCAACCCTTGCTCACAGCATGAATCATCTTCTCTTCATCTGATCTGGTTCTGGTTAAACTCATCTCCAGCCTTCTGTGTCCAGGCTCAAGTGGACATCAGCTGGAAGCTCAGGCTTCCACACTTCCTTCCTGCAATCCAGACCTGCTGGGAAGTCTCCTCACTCAGGCCAGATGCCACATGAGACCCAGTCAAAAGCCAGGGATCCTCACGATACCCTGCTCCACAAGCCAGCAAGACTTCCCTATTCATCCACACACTTGAGCATACGAGGTAAACCCCGCAAAATAAATGAATAAAATATAACCTAATAGAAGACTGCGTAAAACACAATGCATATGCTGTTATATGAATGATAGAAATATTAAAATTTTCTCTGCTGATCTACCTTTTTTATTTCTTTCTCCTCGACTCTTCTCTCCCTCTTTCCTTTTCCTTCCTTATTTGATCAATTATGAAGGACAAGGAGAGTGCAACACCTGTCCATCATTTCAGGAACATAAAATGAGTCACATTTGTAAACCCCCTTCGCTCCTTATTTCAGTATTTATATGTGCAATGTCTTAGGAAATAGTAGAAGTGAAGGTTAGGGGAGAAACATTAAACTCTGCCATATTAGTGAAAAAATGGTGGTAGGGAAATATAGATTATATTATTTGCACTAGCAATCTTTGTTTCAGTGTTTGTGTTTAGGGTACAAAATAATCCTATTTGCTATAAAGAAAGGATTTTTTAAAAAGAATATTTGATTAATTGATTCTTCCCTATAACAAAAGATACTGTTAATAGTAACAGTTATTGTTTATTATGCTCTTTGGCAAATAAGAGGGGGGAAAATCTTAAAATTAGTGAGAATGCATACCAAAAATGTGAAATTAATTTCTTAAATATTTATGAGGTCTTCATGATTGTACTACCTCATTTCTTTTCATAAAATTCGAAACAAGTAGAACATAATCTCTCTGTTCGGAGGGAGTGGATAGGCTCAATTCTTGAAGGTCTCTAGATATTTGGTAGTGCTTGTTTTAGTATAATCCAAGCATTCCTCAGAGTGTATGCCTCAAGAATCAGTGGGAACTTCTTTTTCATAAATTCTGGGAGCATGTGTTTAAGTAGTAATATTATTTTTCTCATACTCTACATCCTTGTAGAGGTAAAATTGATGATAGAAGAGTACAGAGCACATAATTCCAGAAGTTTGAGTGACATCTTCAACTTCGTAATTTCCAGTCTTTTTTTATGTTCCACTCTTCTCTGTTTTTGCTTTAATCTCTGTCATTATGGATGTCTCTCTGCTATCAAAAGACTACCACAGATACTTTAAGAAAATAAATTTTAGTATATCACAGAATTTTTAGAATTAGGTTCAAGCAGATGAATGTTTTTAATTATTCCACAAAACTGGCATAGTTCATAGTGTGTAGCCTTTCTAGAAGATTGCATTTCTCTGGTGGTTTAAGTCCACTTGCCACTTGGCAATCTTCTCTTCTTAAGAGTTATAGCCTCAGAAAACCATGGAATCACTGTGAATCAGAATAAATTCAATGCCAGTGATTTTGTCTTTAACAGATTTTGAAAATGTGATCACATCAAAATGCTCAGATCTAAAATGTATAGAGTACTACAGCACCTCAACAAAGAAAAAGCAAACATCCCAATTACAAAAATGGTCACATCTTTGTGAAGAGACACTTCACCAAAGCAGAAATTCAGATAGCCAACAAAAACGGGAAGGAATGTTCAAAACCCGTAGCTATCAGAGAGGCAAGTCAAAACAAGAAGATATCTTGTAACCCCAGCAACAATAGTAAAGTTTAACAGGGTCACAAACAACAAAGGCTGTGGAGAGTGTGAAAAGATTGTAACTCTCATTCATGAATGAGAAACTACCTTCCACTATGGAAGGTAGTCTGGTACTTTCTCAAACAATTGGAAATAGAAATAACTCTTTACTTAGCTACCTTACTAAAATCAGAGCCATGACGCAGACAGGTGCATGAATGTCCATGTTTATCACAGTATTATTCACAATAGTGAAGAGATGCAAGAAGCCCAAGTGCCTGTCAGCAAATAAATGGATAGGAAAATTGTGGTACATCCACATAATGGAATATAGAACAGCATTGAAAAACAACAGACTTGTAAAACACTACACAACATGGATGAGTATGGAACACATTATGCTGACTGAAATATCTCAATCACAAAAGGACAAATACTGTGTAGGACCACTTTACAATAATAGGATGGGCATTGGGGAAGAGAGAGCAGGGGAAAAGTGGGTAGATAATTAAAACTGGACTGGAATCGGAGAAGGGAGGGACTATCTGGAGAGAATGGATGATTAGACCTTGTGTGTATGGACATTCACAATCTGGAACAAGGCAAGCATTACAAAGTGAATTAGGAGAGGGAGAGGGAAGAAATGCTTTATCAGTGTATCAATGAAAACCTATCCCTTTGGTAAACTTTCACTAAAATCACAGTTTAAAAAGAAAATACAAAATAATAACTAATAAAATAGATGATGTTGTTGTTGTTGTTATGTGCCATCGAGTCGTTTGCAACTCATAGCGACCCTATGTACAACAGCCCTAAACCGTGCTCTATACTGTGCCAATCTCATTGCCTCTGACAAACCCATCCCGAGTACCCCAGTCACTGAATCAATCCACCTCATAGAGGGTCTTCCCCTCCTGCGCTGTCCCTCCACTCTACCCAGCATGATGTCCCTCTCTAAAGACCTGGCCCTCCTTACAACATGTCCAAAATATGTCAGACGAAGCCCCAGAATCCTTGCCTCCAAATAACTAGAAAAAAAAAGGAAAAATCATTTCAACAAAAATAAGAAAACATATTAGTCATTGCTTCACTAGAATACCACAAAATCCCAGTATCAAAAGGTATGAACAAAATACAGCATCATCGAAATGCCTCATTGTCACTTACCTCTGGTTAGTTGTGCCATATTCATGACGAACATCATGGAGTAGGCTGATGTCTTGATTATTGTTATAAAATACCTTTCATCTCATTCAAGGAAGGTTTGCTATGCCCATCTTTCTCTCTTGCAGCTACTGGTGAATTCAAGCTACTTGTCTTTGAATTAGCCACATCACGCTTTACCACTAAGTCACCAGTGTGGCTGGTGCAAATTTACTTTTTACTATAGGAAAATACACCATTATGAATTGTTGTGTACTTACTTACATCTTTACAAATTGTTCTTGTGTGCTGTCGCGTCAGAACTGATTCATGCTGACTCCTTCAATGAGTTTTCAGAGACACTAAATCGCACAGGAGGTGATTACCCATTCTTCTCCTGCGGAGCAGCCAATGGATTCCAATTGTGTACCTTGGCAGTGTAGAGTTTTATCCCTAGCCACCAGATTATGTCATTAAAAAAATGCTTTAGGGAGCTCTGGTGGCCTAGTGGCAAGAAGCTGCACTGCAATCCCAGAGGTACGTGGTTTGAATACACCAGATGCTCTGCTGGAGAAGAAGGGGCAATCTCCACCTGTACCAGTCAGATCCAATTTGATGGTACACACGAAAAACAATAAAAGAAAAATTGGGAAAAAAAGCTTTAATGTTATCTGAAAAATCCAGTACAGTTCATCAGATACCAAAACAATTCCTATATGGCAAAATAATGAGTTAAGATTTTTTTTTAAACTAGCTTATGAACACTGCGGTTTAGAAAATAGCACATCCACATAAATAACACACATGCATGCAACACACATAGCAAGTGCCTAATAATTGTTACCTAAAGTGGAAGGTCAGTGAAAGAGAAAAAGATTCCCAACAAGATGAATTGACAATGACTGCAGCAATGGGCTTAAGAATGGCACAAGATAGGGCAGAGTTCACGTCTGTGGTTCATATGTTTACTAGGAGTCATACTTGGCTTTTATGGCACCTAGAAACAACAGCAACAACATTTTAATTATATAGGAGCCCTGGGCACTGATAGTATAGTGGGTCAGGAGTTGTGCTGCTAATCCAAAGACATGGTGATGCTTCAAATCCACCAGCTGCTCTGGGGGAGAAAAGTGGGTCTTCTCTCATTGGGTTTACAACCTTGGAAACCTGCTGGAGAGTCAGCTAAGAGTCAGATCCAACTTGATGCCAATGACAGAGGGTAGGGAAGGCAGGTAACATGTTGTGCTGCTAACTGAGAAGTCAGCAGTTTGGATTGGCCAGCTGCAATATGGGAGAAAGACGGATTATTTCCTGTTGTCAAGGTTACAGCCTCTGAAACTCAATAGAGGGTCACTGAGACAACAGAGACTTGACAGTAGCAGGATTTTTGCTGATGTTGACTCACTTGAATTCTATTTATTCTTGTTATTATTTGAATGTTATTAGATTGTTATTTATCCTTGTTATTACTTTACCCCAGCTACACAACAATAATTCAATGCATAATTTATGGCCAAATGCAAGACACAAAATTTGGTCTCCAATCCATTTTCCATCTTTTAGGAGAAATAAATAAACATTTCAATTGGTCTGTGCACTATCAATGAAGGCATAATGAGTTAACTACTAAAGTGATTACTCCCAACTTGAAGAGCTAAAGAAAGATTGATAGAGGTAGATATCCAGCAGAAGCATAGCATAGATAAGAGATAAGAAGGTAAGCATTATGAGATGAAAGGAACCTGCACAAATGTGTGATGTCTTAAAAGCATTCACTATGTATTTGAAGCATAGCTTGATTTTTGTTGAGTTTACATAGTGTCAGGGGACAGTGGGCGGAAAGGCAGAAAAGTGTCCTTCAGACTAGATCTCATGGAACCTTGAAGAGCTCTTAACAGATCAAA
The DNA here is from genome assembly GCF_000299155.1 of Elephantulus edwardii. Taxonomy (NCBI): domain Eukaryota; kingdom Metazoa; phylum Chordata; class Mammalia; order Macroscelidea; family Macroscelididae; genus Elephantulus; species Elephantulus edwardii. Next base: position 17,729,909 of record NW_006399772.1, on the reverse strand, counting down.
GACATTCCTGGAAGATCATTTTGGTAAGAGGGTGGAATGAAGAGAGGACAGGAGAATCACTGAATGTAGGGAGACCAGTTGAAAATGGTTGCCATGGTTTCTCCCTTCATGATTCTAGCAAATAGTCTAGCATTGGTTTCTGTTGACTGCAGAGTCTTCCCTTTCCTCGTCTGCAATTAAGGAAGCTGCATTGATAAGCATGTGGCCATCATCTCCTAGAAGTCACATGCACTCTTTCCTTGGTTTTATGTTTAAATATTTTCACAAACAATGCTTATGTCTTATGGTGGTTCACAAACAAGAGTGTCTTTTTTCTTTAAGTGAATGTCTGTTTTTACTATGTCCATGCATTTAGATTTGATGGCAATAATTTTTAAAAACATTTACATTGCTTATTTTCTAAAGTCTGAAGAAAAATACAATATTTTATATTTTATAACTTCACAGAGATGGCATATGCTTTTGATGCTGTTGAGTCAGAATCAACTCATAGCTGATCCTCCAACTGGGCATAGTATCCTCTAAAACAATATTCTTACTCTGTTATTCTGTATACTGTTATATCTTAACTCTAAAAAATCACATTATCACTGAAAAGAATGAATTTGCTATTGTTAGGTGTATCAAATCAACTTGGACTCATAGCGACCTTTGGAAGAACAGACCTGAAACCTGCCTTATCTTATGCCAGCCTCACTGTCCCTACATACTCAAGCCCGCTGCTCTAACCAGTGTGTCAACCCAACCCATTGACTGTCATCTTCTCTTAGTTCTCTATCATCCCAAGCATGATTTCCTTCTCCAGGCAACATGTCTCTCCTAGCAATATGCCCGAAGTGTGAGACAGAATTTCATCAGCCTTCCCTCTAAGGGGCACCCTAGCTGCATCCTCCCCAAGACATCTGTCTGCTCTTTTGGCAGTCCATGGGACATTCAGCACTCTTCTCCAACATCAGATATCAAAGTCCTTGTTTCTTCTGCTGTCATCCTTAGTCAATGTCTAGCTTTCAGATTCATTGTAAGGAGCAAAGAGTGAAGTAGGGTATGCTATATTTTAAACATGCAAATTCACAATCTATATAGTTGAAGCAATTATACAAAGTTGTGTGTGGTTTTGTTTTTTGTTGTTGTTTTTTGTTTTGTTTTGTTTTTTTAAGTTACCAGAAGTCTAAATATGCTTTATAGTCCAAATAAGAAAGTTGATCTCAGGTTAATAGGCTTCTATTCGAGAACTCTTGTAACTTTCATATTATATGTTCGTGTCGCTCTTTGCATTAGACTAAATATATATCCCTTGATATTTAAAGCTTGAATGTAATTGCAAACCTTAAGATGTTTCAGCAAACAGAGGCCGGTTGGTCTGAGAAGCCACTAGAAGTAAATTTTAAAACTAATTATGAGTCTCCTGTGGAGAGTTTCTCTAAGAGCCACTTTTCAATTTCTGTCAAACATTTGCTGTTCTAGTACAAATACGTTTATTTTCTTTTCCTCAGGATTGACTCACTCACAGTCAAACTTTGAGCTAGTATTTACCTTTCATTGTGAAATGAGGAAAAGGTATAAAGACATTTCTAAGAAACTTAAAAAATTAACTTAAAATCCTCTTTTAATTTTACCAAACCATAATTGGTCAACTGTTATGTGATTATCTCATGGACTTGGGATGGTCTTGCTGCCAATTTTAAGGAGAAGAAATAATCAGATTCTTAAAAAATAAACTCTCTTAGTTGCTTGTATATACCAGTCTAAACTGTAGTGGAAAATTGCCAATGTCTTTTTATTATCTTTAATCGCATTTCATTTTTCCCCCCCTACAAAAAATAAACACAGCAACTGTGATTTCCCTGACCAATGCAGATGATACACGTTTGCTTGTGGAGGATACATTCTCTCTAATTAAGTGCTACATAGATGAATAAAGTCCTCAATGTTTGTAGACTAAAGTTACATATTTACACCTAAAAAAATAGAGTTGCATGGAGAATTTCTACATTTAAGATGTCTTTCCAATTACATATTTTATTTTGTTCTGGGTAGTATATGGATGGAATTTGGTTCAAATAAATTTTGTTGAAGGAAAAGAATTAGCGTCAATAATGATAGTAATTTCCATCTAATATAAAAAGTGGTTATTTAAAAATCCACATTTTATACTTTAGTAAATAACTTTTTGATAAGAGTTATTTATAGGGATACAAAGATTAGATATGTATGATTACACAAATGCTTAAATTTATTGTCCCCATATGACCAAATAATTCACAGAAAATAGCCTCTTATTATTATAGAAACAGGACATGGGCTTCTATTTAGAATTTATTTGTGTATGCAATAATAAAGTGTGCAAAGTTGTATTAACTAGGTTTACATAATGCAGTTTTCTTATGACAATCTTGCTCTTATGACATTCAAGAATACATTCTTTTAATAAATTTTAAATGAATGACTCACAATTTAACCCAGTTCATTGTCACTGGGTTGAGCCCCAACAGCTATATCCAATAATAAATAAGTTAAAAATGAAGTTTCTGTCAACTACTTTCCACTAGCAAACATAGTGACTCACCTTCTAAATAAAAGCATATCAACATGAAAGTTTCCCAAGGGTATATTCTAGGTCATAATCTTTATGTTAATGAATTTCTTACTGAATGGTAAATTATAAGAATATATTACCTTCTTCCTATAATACTTTACCTGTCAGCAGGTAATTACCCATCAAAACCTAAACAGAGAGGAAGAGTGCCCTGTGGCACCAGTGACCCCTACAGGTAAAATTAAAGTACATTGACATTGGACAGAAAAATTCTACTGTGTATTAGAAAGTATCAAGATAATCTCACAAGCATTTGAAATTTTTTCAGTAACTCCCAATGAATTTGTTATTATAAATTTATAATCACCACTAGAGATTTTGTTAATCATAGATAAAAAGAATTCAAGTGAATATTATGAGATTTTACTAACTGCTTAATAGCTATTGAGTACATTTCTTTTTTTTTTTTTTTTTTTGGCGAATCACATTGAATTTCTGAAGAACCCTATCTACCTATTATCTTTAAAAGCTTTTAAAAGATTTGGAAGAGATTGCAAATGGTATCCTTGTGTATTGGTCTGCCTGGATATCTGGCCCAACAGGCAGCAGTTAACTGAGCGCTTTGCTGTTACTGTTATTGTGTACTGTGGAGTCTGTATCGATTCATCGCTGATCCTCTGGTGAGAAGCAGTAAATCACGTGAGGAAACTGCCCATTTTCCTCTCACAGAACAGCTGCTGGATTTGAACTACGTACTTTGAAATTGCAGTGTAGCTTCTTACCACGTGAAACCTTCATGTGCACCAGTTTTGTTGTCATTGTTGGGTGCCAGCAAGTCCACTACGACTCTTAGTGGCCTTTGTGAACAATGGAGTTGAGCCTTGCCTCGTCCTGTGCCATCCTCACCGTCTCCTATATACTTGAACCCATTGTTACATTCACTGTGTGGATCTATCTCATTAAAGACCTTCCTGTCTTTCACTGACTGTCTGCCGTTCCAAGCATGATGTCTTTTTTCCAAGAACCAGCCAGCCCCTTCTGACAACATGTTCATAATGTGTGGGAGGAAGGGTCACCATCTTTATCTCCAAAGGGCACTCTGGCTGCAATTTCTCCAAGACATATTTGTCCTTGTGATAGTCCATGGATATTCAGTATTCTTCTGCAACACCACAACTCAAAGGCATAGAGTTTGAAGAACACATAATTAGACAAACATTGTTATCAACATTAAAAAAAAGTGTAAATGGCACTAAGAGGCTGAGCTAAAAGGCATCCCCAAAAGCCGCTGCTCTTGGACTTTATACTAACCTGGACACTTTTAGTTATCGTTGAGTTTGTTTTGACTCATGGTAACATCTGTATACAGAGTGAAACCTCACCTTGTAGAGTTTCAAGGCTATGTATGTGTGACCTTCAGATACAGGCCACTGGGCTCTACTCTCTTTGTATTTGAATCACCAACATTTTGTTTAGTATTTCAGTGCTTAACCATTTGTTCCCCCCTAGGGATTCCTATTACGTTAACAGTTTAATCAGATTGATATTCTAACTGATGATAAAAAAGACAGTAAATGACAATTCCAGCATTTCATTTATATGATTGAATAATTATTTGTGCTACATTAAACAGGAAGAGATCTACATTAATTTTCATTCCAAAAAAAGGTGACTCAACAGAGTGTTAAAATTATCGAACAAAACCACTGATATCACACACAAGAAAAGTCCTCCTAAAGATGATCAAAATGACTGGAACAGTACATCAACAGAAAACTGCCAGCTGTGCACAGTGGTCTTAAAAGAGGGAGTAGCATGAGGGACATGATAGTCAATGACAGATGGATCTTGGCTGAAAGCAGGGAGTACCAGAGGAATGTCTATTTGTCTTTCATTGACTATGCAAAGGTATTTTAATGTCTGGAACATAACAAATTGTGGCTAACCTTGAGAAGAATGAGAATCCCAGAATACTTAACTGTGCCCATGTGAAACCTGTACTTGGAGCAAGCAGCAGCTGTCAGAACAGAGCAAGGAAAACACTGCATGGTTCAAAATCCAGAAAGGAGCGTGTCAGGGATGTGTCCTGTCTCCATACCTTTTCAATATTTATATGGAATAAATCACTCAGGAAGCTGGACTTGATGAGGAATAATGCAGCATCAGCATTGGAGGAAAATTCATCAACAATTTGTGTTATACAGATGACAAAACTGAAGAGGACTTGATATGCATGCTGAAGGTCAAGGACTGCAGTTTCCAATATGGATTAAAGCTCAACACCAAGAAAACAAAGATTCTTACCCCAGGGCCAAGTAGCAGCACATCATAAATAGAGAAGAGATTGAGATTGTTAATTTTATTTTGCTTGGTCCTACAGTCAACACACTTGGTGCCAGCAGTAAGGAAATCAAAAGATGAATTGAATTGGGTATATCTGCTCTCAGGGACCTCTCCAAAGTGCTGAAGAGCAACAATGTCAGTCCAGAGTCAAAGGTGGGCCTGATCTAGGTCATGCTTCACAATTACTTGTTATGTATCAAAGAGATGGACATGGACTAAGGATAATAGAAAAACAATTGATGTCTTTGCATTGTGCTGGAGGAGAGTATTGAACGTACCATGGATGGCCAAGAAAACTAACAAGTTTGTCCTGGAGAGGGTAAAATTGAGCTGCTTCATAGAGGCAAAGATCTAGATGCTCACCTATTGTGTACATGTTGCCAGGAGGAACCAGTCCTTGGAAAGGACATCATGCTTGGGAGGGTGGAGTGACAGTGTAAGAGTGGAAGACCCTGAATGAGATGATTGACACAGTGACTGAAATAATGGTGGGTAATGGTGTGTAGGAGACAGTGAGACTGGCTTAGGATAGGGTAGGGTTCAGAGCTGTTGTGCATAGGGTTGCTATGAGTCGCAATCTATTCAACAGCACATAACAACAACAAGGTTAAAATTCTCCAGCAACCTAAAAAAGGCATGGGAAATTTTTACAGTTCCAAATCAGTTTCTTATTTCCAACAACTTTTCAGAAGGCATAGGTAGTTCCAATTTTTAAACTCATGCTTTGGAGTTCACTGTTGAGTTCATCTTCATCTTCTGTTCTCCTAATTAATCCATGTAAAATGGGAGCTACAACAGCAGAATGATCATTTCTGTGTTCTCTTACCTTAGTAATGACAGAGGTGCACTGTGGCTGAATGTTGACTTAGCTGGTCATGCTTTGAGCCTGGAACAAAATTAACCCTTGCTCAACTTTCAAACAATAGGCAAGCCTTAAAATGTGACCAATGGAACCATGGAAGTACTTGTCTTTAAAATAACATGTTTTCAGGGAGTAGCCAGTGTTTGGAAAATTCTGCCAATAGTAGAGGTCAGAGAAAGAGAAGTCCCTCAAACAAGATAGAGTATACAATGACTTCAACAATGGGCTTGAACATGATGCCTACCATGAGAAAAGCACAGGATAAAGCCCTATTGTTCATAGAATCAGAAGTAGCATATGGCCAAGGTTAAAGTACTAAAGTCTGGAAGGGGTAAGATAGGAAGATTAACAGAAATGAGAATTACAAGTGGAAAGAGGGGGAAGTGTAATTACATCATGGATGTTCTAATAAATATTATGAAACATAAGATGTATGAATGATAGGAAAAATGTGTTCATGTTTTCTCTCAAATTGCAAAAAAAAAAAAATAAAGTGGCTAGTCAATTAACTATAACATAAAACAAAATACACCTGCTGTTATTTCATTTCAATCTTTTTGCCTCTGGGGAACCTTTGTGTTACCAAGGAGAACTGAGCCCCATAGGGTTTCTTGACTATAATCTTTTGGAAACAGATCCTTGGGAGATTTTCTTCCCTGTGTTCCTGGGTGGTTTCAAACCGCCAAACTTCAGATTAGCAGTCCTCCAAAATCTCCTCTTACCACCCTTGTCCATTAATTAAGAAACTCCTAAATTTTTAATGTTGTTAAATAATTACAGCAGTAACAACTGCTGGCAAAAACACAAAAGAACAAAAAAAAAACCATCTAGTTTGAGTCTGTTTTTTTAAAAATAATTCTCATATTGTGTAACTAAAACAAAAAAAAATGTAAATACCAAGATGGCACAGTGAATGTTAACCTTAAATGGCTTTTTATTTCTTCCACCAATACTTAATGAAAAATGAGCTTATGTGAGGCAATTAGGTAGGTGCTAGGCATATAGCTGTATTCTTTGCACTCTCAAACCTTAGAGTCTAAAGGGGAAACTGATAATAATAAGTAAACAAATCAATAATTAGAAAGCTCATTGAGGGTTAGAAAGGAAATAAACAGAGCAGGAGATAGGCAGTGCTATAGGGAAGTCTCCTGAAATGGAATAAATAAGTAAGCTGTTAAGGCACCTTCAAAGCTGTATTTGAATATGAGCTCTGATGTGAATAAGAAAAAGACCTGAAGAATAATAATAAAGTTGCCAAGGGAGAGCAGAGGAGATGACGTGGAAACGGAAACATTGGTTGGGAGAGTAAATGTTACTGGAGCTGTTGTTGTTAGGCGCCATTGAGCTGAACACAACTCATAGCAACCCTATGAACAAAAGATCTGAAAAAGTGTGCACCATCCTCACACTTCCTGACACACAAGAGCTCATCGCAGTAGTTACTGTGTCAATCTACCTGGTTGAGGGTCTTCCTCTCCTTCGCTGACCCTACATCCTTCCCAACATCATGTCCCTTTCCAAGAATAGCACCGTCTAGCAACATGTCCAAACTAAAGCACTCCAGCTGCATCTTCTCCAAGACATATCTGTTTGTTCTCTTAGCCACCCATGGGATGTTCAGTGCTCTTCTTCAACACTATAGCTCAAAGGTATCAATTCTTTTACTGTCACCTTTATTCATTGTCCAGTTCTCCGATGAATTGCAAGTAACTGGAAAGATTATGGCCTGAATTAGATACACCTTAGTCTTCAAACTGACATCGCTACTCCTCAATAATTTGTAGAAGTCCCTAACTGCAGATTTTCCCAGTGCAATGCATCTCTTTATTTCATGACTGCTGGTACCAACGTGTTATTTTGGATCCAAGCAAGTTGAAGCTGTTGACAGTTTACATTTACTGTTGACAGTAAATGTAAAGGGGGTGGGGGGAGAAATGGTAGAATGGAGAGTGGTTGGCAGCTGGACATGTGAACTGAGTTCAGAGGAACCCGCATCACCTGCACAATGATGACTCTCATTGTGTGGGAAGTGTGACTCTCATTTAAAGGGAAAGGCTTCAAGTGGAGACTATCAGAGTCGTGTCTTGCTTCTAAGGGTGAGAGATCACCAATGGGCAACAGTAGAGCACAGAGACAAGACAGGAGGATATTGTAGTAGATAAAACAAAGATTTATATTAAAACAATATCAACCAATGTCTCAATGTCCTGTGAATTGTCTGTTGCTGTAGCTAGTTGCCACTGACTTGATTATGACTCATTGCAACCTTCTGTTACAGGGAAGAGTGGCCTCACTGGTTGTAATCCTTACAGAAGGAGGTCATCTCTTCTGCATAGCACCTACTGGGTTTGAACCACTGATCTTGTAGTAACTAAGTATGTAAACTTTGAGCTAATATGGCTCCTTGTGAATGGATTAACTAAAACCTGAAAATACCACATTATTGCTGTTACGTTATATCAATTCTGACTCATAGCAACCGTGTGTACAACAGATTTAAACCTTATACCATTCCCACAATCTCTGATGTGTGTAAGTATGTTGCTGCAGCTGCTGTTTCAATCCATTTCATGGCAGGTCATCTCCTTTTCCACTAACAATTTGCTATATTAAGCGCAGTGTCTTTCTTTAGCAGTTGGCTTTTCTTAAATACATGCTCAAAGTAAGTAAGACAAGTCTTACAACACTTATTCTCAGGAGCACCGTGACTGCACCTTCTCTAGTACAGACGTATGTGTTTCTTGGCAGTCCATGGGATACTGAAACTCCTCACCAACAAAGTAATTCAAAGGCATCACTTCTTTTTCAGTCTTCCATTTCCTGTAGATTGAGTTAGCTTAACTATGTTTTTTTATCAGGTAATATATTTTCATAATACTAATAAGTTGATTATTTTGACTGAAATATTGAACCTATTCTCTACAATTAAGTAAAAAAAACACCCTATTTTATGAAAAATAAAACCAAACAAATAAAAAATAAAATTATTGCTAACATTTGAAAAGAGTAGTGGAAAAAGAAATGTTACAAAGAGTAAATTAAGAGTGATTTTCCTTAAACAATATGTGCGACTCAAGTATAAAGCCGTAATGAGTCAGTCTGGACATAAAGCCAAAACAACCAGTCAGCAAGAAAAAATGAGTCTAGTTAGTTATGTGGCTCAAGGGAGAATTCAAATGGGTAATTCTCTGTGTTGAACACTTTATAACCAGTTGTTGGCCTCATGTAACAATAATTACTTTATTCACTTAGGCCTGAAAGAGACATAATAACTCTTAACATAATAGGAGGTTTAGTATGAAAGGCATCTTGCTCAGATCCTGCCCAGTCATTGCTGTTTTTCTCTGAAGTTGATTTTTCTACTCATATTACCCTATTTACAGATTAGTTGTTGTTGTTATGTGCCTTCAAGTAGGAAAGAAGTCACAAAAACTCACTGAACCTCAAATGGCTTTCAAAGACAATAAATTACACAGGAGAAAATTGCCAATCTTTGTCCTGCAGAGCAGTTGGTAGATTTGAACCATGTGTCTTTGGGTTGGCATTTCAACTCCTAACCACTTAGACCACCAGAGCACCCTTAGACTAGTACTGTTGTGTATCGTTTTCAAGGCTGTGACCTTTTGGGGAGTATTACTGTTCAGTCTTTTCTCCCATAATGGAATTGGAGGGTAGTGCTCAAACTTCAACCATTTGCCTAGCAACAGAGAGCTTGCCCTTTGCCCCACAAGGAATCCTTGTTGGCCCATTACAAACATTTGGTTTATAATCAGAGTCCCTACCTTAGCTTTGAGACAATGAAGAGTTTAATGAAGCTATACATTAGCAATTGCTAAAATGGAATAATTCATTTCAGGTTATATTTTTTTAAAGTTCTGTCAAGCTAATCATAAATTGGGAATGCTATTCTTTCAACATGCTACAATTTTTTTTAAAAAACAAGAGCAACATAAGAAGAATGCTGTAAATAGATTGGGAAGATAAAAAATGTCAGGGAAGTGCAAACAGAGCTTAGACTGCCCTTGTAATTTTGCTCTTCACTGGACGTGTGTCTCATACTCTGAGATGTAAATACGTCATCCGAAATGAATTATATTTGGAAAAAAATAATTGACAGCATAGCAAAATGGAGTCCTAGCATACTGGAATCTGACTTCCCTAATTTTTCATCCTGTGACAACTGTAATTAATATTATATAATAAAATGCTTTGTGATGGGTTGAATGAAAAACCAATTTGCTTTGCAACCGTTTCACTCAAATTTCAATGAACAAGTAGACCACCATGTGAAATGAAAGGAGACTAACTGGATTTCATTCATAGTGTTAATTATCCTCTGATTGTCATTAAGTTTTATCAAGAGCAGAATAAACCCTACCAAAAAGAATAAAAAGCAAGAAAATGAGCAAAGAACTCCTAGTCACCTCCACACCACACCAAACACACTAAATATATCTTCCCTTCTGAGTCTTTTATGTGAGAGACACATATTTATCACTGCTGGACTCACTATGAGCTTATACAGCTATGGAGAATTCAGGCTCATTCATTCCATTACTCCCTGCATCTTTAATAAGGTCCAGCAGTAAGAATCTGTTTTATTTTTGATGATGTGTAAGCCAGAAAGAAAGAATCTGATTTTTTTTTCAGACCTACATACATGAAATTGAGCTTACAGTACCTCAAGTTTAGAAAACCTTCTTTTGAAGGCTCATGGACTGCATATAACTTTGTGAATGTATTCATATGCATGATATTAAAATAGCTTATGTGTGCCCAAAATCCTAGTTTATAAAAATAGCATCTAGCAGAAAACTGGATTTTTCAGTCAATGCTCTTTCTGTGACCATTATAGTTCCCTGTGTCCTCCTGTCCCACTTGCACAGGCCTATTTGCCATCAGTCTTAATCCATTTCCACAAACAAATTAAGGCAGAGAGCCGGATGAGGAATGCAACTCTATCACTCATTTCCCTCCGCCTCTGTCAGAATCAATAAACACACACTCAAAGGAGCAGGCTTAAGCAACTCGTTAATCCTCCCGCTCACTGCTTCCAAAATATGGGTGGCTTGTTACGTGTCTTCGAAACTCACAGTGCACAGTGGAAGTCTCGAGCATTGTTAAGACCTAGCAGTGTGGGCACAGAGAGTGGGGAGAGAACCTTCTTAGTGATTATTACACCGCTGGATGTGTGTTCTGTGGTTTGTCCACTCACACCATTTTCCAAATAATGTCGTTTCTTCGTACAGAATAGAAATTGTCTTTGTTTTCAGAGACTCATCCAAGCCAGTGTCTCCTTCTTTCAGAAATCTATCCTTGAATATCAGCAGCCTTCTGGAAACAGCCAATTGCAAATGAACAGTTTGTAAAGCACATAGAAAGGGAGGTTAGTTCCTCAAACTCGAAAGAGTGAACAGTGATTGCAGACATGTTTAGAGAGAATGTCGAAGGAGGTGTCTTGAAGGAACTTGGTCAGCAACTCATCTGAGGAATGCGGATCTCTGCACCACGGAAATCCACATGGAGTATTGAGGCTTGAAGAAACTAGGCAAATAGAGCTTTTGAATGGATTTATGTGCTTGGGTTTCCCACTTTCCTTGATCTTAAGTCAGAAGAGTGTTGTCTCAGGCTTACTCTTCTAATTCTTTTGTTGTCTCTTGTGTATGAAATTTTATTCTTATTCCTCATGGATTTTCTAACTCTAGGAGAGGTGATGGGAAAAAGAACATCAGTCTGCACTAGGTAACCTTTGCTATTATTTTTTTTTTCAGTTTGACTTGGCTAAAAGCCATTAGAGTTGCTGTTTATTATCTCAAAACACCATTAATGCTTACTATGTGATTCATTTCCATGTAAATTTTTCTTTTAGAGAGGTTTGATTTAGAGCAACGTATGCATTAGGATGAAAACATCATATAATTATTTACTCAAAAAACAAGAGAGAGGAGGGTTGAAGAGTGCATATCCCATGGGGTTTAAGACTGACAGATTAGCAGCAGAAAACCTTTTGTCTGGAAAGTAAGCAAATGATCCTAGGCTCTAAACACAATATATCTCTTAACTTGTCAAAACCAAAGAAGGTGCTTTCTATGTGCAAAATGGCCAATTCTCTATTCTCAATTCTCACACAATCAAATTGGAAATCCATCTGACTTGGAAAATAGCCAAATAGAAGATAAAATCAGAATCACAAATACATTTCTTTAGGTAAAAATGCAACCACTGATTTATTTTTTTTAGAAGTAGAATTTTGCAGCTTCATAATTTAAAATATTTATCCTAGGTCTTCATTAATAAAATATGAAGAATTGATACCATATTAATTACACAAGGTAGAATATTAAATTTATGTTGTTGTTGTGTGTACCATCGAGTTGGAACTCACCCATGACTGACACTCTGGTGGATTTTCAGAGGCAGTTAATTGCAGGAGGAGACTGCCCCTTCTTCTCCCTCAGAACAGCTGGTGGCCTTGAAACACATGACTTCAGGATTGCACTGCAGCTTCTTCTCACTGGGCCACCAGAGCTCCCTATTAAATTTATAGAGGCAATAAAAGTAATAGGCAACATACCTTTCCAATTTCCAATATAAACCCAATATCCCAAGCATAATGCTAAACTATAAAAATCTTTACTCTCATGCCTGCAATTAATGTATAAATCTAATTGAATTTTTCCCACCCAATAGACTAGAGCTTTGAGAATTGGAGAGATTATTGAGAGTTGTCAAAGACAGCACAACTGAAAAATTTCAGAGTTGGGTCATATCCAGATTTCTTCTGAAAAGAAGCATCAGTGGCATGGTCCATACCAAGTTGATGTTGCTAACCAGATTCATCCTCTTGAAAGTAATGGTTTTATTGTGTTCAGCAGTAGTGCTGATCAGATGCTTAAAATGATTTTAATTGTCTAATAAATGCCCTAGCTTTGTTAACTCAACCACTATTTTACCCTACTGATTTTAACAATGAGCACACTTTGGGATTTGATTGCAAAAAATTATCACCTTCTGTTTACTTCTCCCTCTCTTGTCCCCTTTCTGCCTTCCTCCTCTTCTCTTCCTTCATTTGTTTTATTCTTTCCTATTTTATTCTGAAAATTGGGTTGCATGGCAGTTTTCAGTGAACTCCAGAGCAATCTTGGATGATAAGCAAACCTCTGATGATTATATGTCAAAAGCAGACACTTCACCAAGGAAGGCATTCAGATGGCCAACAAGCACATGAAGAAATGTTCAAAATCCCTAGCTCTGAGAGAGACACAAATAAAGACAACCATGAGATATCATCATACCCCAGTCAGAATAGCAAAATGTAACAGAACCACAAGCGACAAATGCTGGTGAGGTTGTGGAGAGACTGGAATCCTTGTTCATTGTTGGTGGGAGTGTAAAATGGTGCAACCCCTGTGGAAAGCGATATAGCGCTATCTCAAAAAGTTGCAAATAGACATACCATTTGACCCAGCAATTCCACTACTGGGAATATACCCTAAATGACATCCAAGTAGATATATGCATACCCATGTTTATTGTGGCTTTCTTTACAATAGCAAGGAGTTAGAAACAACCTAAATGCCCATCAACAAATAAATGGGTAGAGAAGCTGTGGTATATTCGCACAATGGAATATTATGCTGCATTGAAAAACAAAGAACTCATGCAATATTATTCAAAATGAGTGACCCTGGAGGACATTATGTTGAGTGAGATATCTCAGTCACAAAGGGACAAATGCTATATGGTGCCATTGTTGTAGAATGAGGCTGACATCGGGGTGGGGATAAGACTGAGAAAAACTGGATGAAATATGTTTACGGCTTTGAAGTCTATGGGGGAGAGAATAGTTTAAAAGT
>NW_006399772.1:17700223-17716147 GCF_000299155.1 Elephantulus edwardii | reverse complement strand
TCTCTGTAGATGTTCATTGAAATGAAAAATAAATAAATAATTTTTTTTTTAAAAAAAGCCTGTGTGGTGTCAGTGATAAAGCATTACAACAAAACAGTTCCAACTTTGTATCTATTGGTATAGTGTTTCCTCACTTGGCAATACCTATCAAACTTCTCCAATATCATGGTATAGTGATGGTCCTTGGGAATGTAATAATGACTAAATCACAGGCCTTTACTTCAGGACACTGGCTGTATTGATGTTGTTACATGCTACGGAATTGGAACCAATTCACAGTTGACCCTCCAGTGAGTACTCGTCACATAGGAAGAGATTGCTCCTTTTTCTCCTGCATGGCCCCTGGTGGATTCTAATCATGAACTTTGGATTGGTGTGCAATTTCTTACCACTAAGCAACCAGAGCTTCCTATATGCTGTATTAGAGTGCTGTATATGAGGTCAGAATATCAGACCTAATGAAATATTTATGGGAGAATGGAAAAGGTTTTACAGGAGAGGGAATATTTCAGGATCATATAAAAATAAGATGATGTTTTCTTGGAAAAGAAGTTAAAACAATATCATTAGAAAAGGCCACTCAGAGATTCTATGAGCTTTGCAATTAAAATATGTGACAATTATTCAGATAATGTTAAGATTCAGGGGACAAAACAGAAAGGGTCATGGATATAGTGCTTGTTCTGCTGAAATTACTACTTCTCGGTCTATGCATAGGTTTTGCATGAGTATAATTGAGTCCTCTGGAATTCCCATCATTCACTGTATTATTCACATTTTACCAAAGTCCACACCATTGAATGCCTTTGCATAGTCCATAAAAAGTAATCTCTTTCTCATATTCTCTACTTTCTGTCTAGATCTATCAGAAATCAGCAGTGAAATTGCTCATTTTACAGCCTCTTCTGAATTCAGCTTGAGGTTCTGGAAGTTTTTTTGTCTACGTGATTCTTCAGGTGTTTTTGAGTTTAGTAGTATTTTACTAGCGTGTGGTATTAATTATGTTGTTTGTTAATTTCTGCATTCTACTAAATTTTTTCTTTCTTAAAGTGGAACAAATATGGATCTCTTCTAGTTGATCGACCAGGTGCCCTTGATACACATTGGCATAAACTAGTGAGCTCATCCAAGGCCACTTGGTTTGCTCAAACACTGGAATTCTTCATACATATTATTGATTGTTAATCATACCTATTTTCTGAAATGGTTCTGCTATACTCAATCCTTTTGGTATAGTGACTTTTTTTTGTATTCATTTCATCTTATTTTGATCTGTTCTCTATCATTCAGTATTTCACCCATAGAACACTTTAGCATTGAAACTCATGGCTTGGATTTCCTTTAGTTATTTACGTTTCATGAATGATGAGTATGATCTCCCCTTTTGGTTTCTAATCCAAGGTCGTTGTACTTTTTTCATTATAACATTTTGCTTTTTCTTGAGCTGCCCTTTTTTACCTTTTCTACTCATCATAGATGTGGCACCTGCATGCAAGAACAAGTTTTAGAGTCTCTTCTGCTAACTCTTTTGAACTTTTCTTTCTTTCCTGTATTTTCAATGACCTTTTACTTTCTCTGTGTATGATGTCCTTGATGCTATTCCACAACTTATTTTGGTATTCGGTTGTCAGTGTTCAATACATCAAATCCATTCTTAAGATGATTTTTGAAATTTAAATGGAATAAACTCAAGACCTCTTTTTGGCTCTTGCAGACATATTTTCATTTTATTCAGCTTCAGTTTGAACTTGCATATGAGTTACTCATGATTGGCTCCACGGTGGGCCTGTGGCTTTGTTTTGACTGCTGATACTGAATTTCTGCACCATCTCTTTCCATAGATGTTAATATGTAGATTGGCTCTGAATTTGGATTGGTGATGTGATTTTCTCACTTCACCTCATTATGTATCGTATAATTTTACTCTATTCTGTTAATTATGTTTGATCACTTGATTAAAATGATGTCAGTCAGCCTTTTCCACAATAAAGCTTCTCTTCTCTTCTCTTTTAATAAATAATAATGTGTGGGGAACATAATTTGAAAGGATGTAAATATCCTATCCTTATTAACATTTCTATTGCTTTTCTAATTCCACAGATTATGATAGTTTACTATCATTATGAGTTTCCTTTCTTTCTTACTGTAATTTAAATAAATGTTTATAAAGCAGATTTCTATTCAAAAATTCATATATTTTGTTGTAGAACATAAATGACAATACTCACTCTTCCTGTTTCCTGCCTGTGATTCTTGTTTCCATTAGCCCTTCTCTCCTTCCCCTTTCAGCTTTATCCATGGGAAAATGATGCCCTTCTGATTGTATTGGTTGATTAAGAAGTGAGTGTCTCACTGGTGTTATTGTTTATCTTGTAGGCCTCTCAATCTATCATTTGACCACAAAGATGAGTATTGCTCCAGCTTAAAGTTGAGCTTTCCAGACTCAAAAGGTACAGAAGGGCTATCATCATTTATTCTGATAGTCTTATGTTTTCAAATTTGGCCACTGGAGTGTCTTCAAGGTTACTCCTATGTGTTTGGGGTCTGCCCGCATCATTCTGTGCTTTCTGTTAGAGAAGTATGTGCCACTAGACTTGACCTTCCTCCCTAATCCTACCTTAACCCTAACCCTGACTCAAACCCTAAATCCAAGCCTAAACTCTAACCCTAATCCTAATCCTAACCTTAAATTTAACCCTAATCCTAACCCTAACTCTAGTCCTTATTACCCCAGTTACCATGTCAATCTTTCTCATCCAAGGTCTTTCTCTCCTGCACTGTCCCTCCACCCTTCCAAGCATGATGTCCTTCTTCAAGGACTGGTCCCTCCTGGCTACATGCCCAAAGTATGTGAGACAGAGTCTCAAAATCCTGGCATCCAAGGAGAAACTTGGTTTCACTCTCTCCAAGACAGACCTGTTTGTTCTCTTGGTGGTCCATGGTTTGTTCAATATTCTTTAGCACCATAACTCAAAGGCATAGTTTCTTCTGTCATCCTTAATCATTGCCCAGCTCTCTGATGCATAGTAAGTAATTGTAAAGACCACGGCCTGAATCAGGTCCACCTTAGTCCCTAGAATGATATTATTACTCTAAAGTACTTTGGACAGGTCCTTGACAGCAGACTTCCTCAATGCAATTAATCTTTGGATTTTCTGGCTGCTGATGCCAAGAATGTTGATTGTGGAGCTGAACAAGCTGAAATTATTAACAATCTCAATCTCTTCTCTATCATGGTGCTACCAATTGGCCCAGTAGTGAGAATCTCACTTAAAATTATTTGCCTCTGACTCAATTTCCTCTTCTCATTAATTTTTCCTCTCCCCAATACCACTGATAAAGAAATAACTATGCAAATATACTGAATATTTAAAAAAATATTCGGGAAGTAAGAACTTCAGGAGCTTTGAAAAGAGGAATTCATTTAGCAAACAACTCAGGGGATGCCTATATATGTGGTAGTCTCAATTCATCTTGTTGTACATTAATTCAATTTTGTAATAACTGTGTTGCAATATTGAAATTAAATATATCTTAAATGATACAGACTTAAATTTTATTTATATTAACAAATCTCTTTAAGATAGATGAATATTTCTTATAACATTCAGTAAGTGGCTTTGGTCAATCATTCATTAATGAAAATTAGTCTCCATTTCTGACCTTTGGATATTGTTGTTATTGTTGTTATGTGCCGTTGAGTCACCTGTAACTCATAGCGACCCTGTGTACAGCAGCCCTAAACCCTGCTCTATTCTGTGCCAATCTCACTGTCTCTGACACACCTACTCCCATTTCCCCTATCACTGAATCGATCCATCTCATCGAGGGTCTTCCTTTTTTGTGCTGTCCCTCTACCTTCCCAAACATGATGGTCCTCTCCTAGGTCTGGTCCCTCCTTGCAACATGTCCAAAGTATGTCAGATGAAGCTTCATAATCATTGCCTCCAAGGAGAAGCCTGGTTTAACCCTCTTTTGGATGAACCTGTTTGTTCTCTTAGCAGTCCATTGTATATTTAATACTATTCTCCAGCACCATAGTTCAAAGGCATGAATTCTCTTTCTATTATCCCTAGTTCTGGTCCAGCTCTCTGATGCATAGCAAGTGATTGCAAAGACCATGGCCTGTATCAGATGCACCTTAGTCTCCAGAGTGACATTGTTGCTCTTCAGTACTTTGGAGAGGTCTCTAACAGCAGACTTTCCAATTGTAATATGTCTTTTAACTTCTTGGTTGTTAGTGCCAAGTGTGTTGATTGTGAAGCCAAGCAAAATAAATCATCAAAATAAACCATCTATCATGCTGCTGCCAATTGGCCCACTGGCGAGAATCTTTGTTTTCTTGATATTGAGCCTCAATTCATATTGAAGGCTTCAGTCCTTGGCCTGCAGCAATCGCTTCAGCACCCTTGGATATGCTTCCTAAACTCTTTTGAGGTTAGAGAGCTTGAGACTGGGAACATAATGATCATTTACTCAGTGGCTGAGGTGGTTCTAGCATCTAAGATGAATTAACAAGACCAGGGGGCTCTGGTATTAGTATAAAACCTAAGTGCCTTCAAGTCAGTTCGGACTCTTCATGCTTTCCAAAGCCGTGGATTATGTATATGACTTCAACTTTCTCCTACGGAGCAGTATGTGGATTGAAAGCATCAACCATTTGGTTAGAAGTCCAACACATAATGCACCATGACACCAGAGCTCTCTAGCATCAGTATCTGCAGGTGGAAGTTATCAAATAAACTGAAAAGAGCTAGAAGAGATTCTAAGAGTTGTCAGTGTTGCTTTGCTAGGTGCTGTCTAGTAACACCAACTCATAGCAAACCTATGAACAACAGATAGAAATCTTGCCCTATTCTGTACCATCTCCACATTTTCCACCGAGCTCAGCTCCATTATTGAAGTCCCGGAGTTAATCCATCCACCTTCCTGAGGGTTTTTCTTTTCTTTGCTAATGCTCTATTTTTCCTATAATAAAATCTATTTCCAAGGTCTCAGCCCTCCTGACAATATGACCAAAGTATGTGAGACAGAGTCTCACCACGGTTGCCTCTGAGGAGCACCTTGGTTGCAGTTCCTCCGAGAAAACCTTGTTTGTTCTTTAAACAGTCCATGGTGTATTCAATACGCTTTACCAGCCACAAAAGTATAATAGTGCAATTGGAGACAGCTGCTTCATTACCATAGCTAGCAGACCCTGACTGGAAGTATGGGTAAGAAGAAATCTTAAAAATAAAGTTACAATATAAGATATGAGAAATAAGAAATTACAGACAGAACCACAAACATAGTCAAAGATGGGGAAAATCACATTTTACCTATTCTGTGGAAAATTCTCCCTGGCTTCCCCAAACAAAACCAAAACCAAAATCAAAACCTAAAATGCAATTGTACCAAAGTCTGTAAGGCTCTGTTGTTGAGGACCATCAATCAGAACCAATTCACTGGTGACTCTCCAACAGGTTGTCAGCAGCAGTAAATCACAAAGGAAGACATTGCTTATCGTTCTCCCGGCTGGTGGCCTAGGGTAAGAAGTTGCCCTGTTTCCCTGAAGGCACATGGTTTGAATTCAGATGAGCAATCTCAACCTGTATTATTTAATGCCTCTTAAAACATGCTGACAACAGTGACAATCTTTTTAGTTGGCAATGCAAATAGTTACCATGAAGCCACCAGGATTTTCAGATACTTACTTGGATCCACAATAAAAACGTTTGGTACCAGCAGTTAGGAGATAAAGAGATGTATAGCTTTTGGCAAGTCCACTGTCAGGAATCTCTACAAAATATGAAAGTGCAATGACACTAGTTTGAAGACTAAGGTGTGCCTGTTTTAGACCCTGGTCTTTCCGGATTACTTGCTATGCATTGGAGAGCTGGAAAATAAATAAGGATGACAGAAGAATTGATGCCTTTGAGTTGTGATATTGGAGAAGAGTACTGAATATTCCATGGACTGCCAAAAGAACAAACAGATATGTCTTAGAAAAGGTGCAACCAAGAGTGCTCTCTGGAAGCAAGTATTCCTTGGAAAGGGATGTAGTACTTGGAAGGGTAGAGGGTCAGCGAAAGAGGAAAACCCTGAGATAGAGTGACGTGGTGACTGCAGCAACGGGCTATATGTATCAGAGATGGTGAGAAGGGCATAGGATAGGGCAGGATTCAGACCTGTTGTTCATCAGGTGGTATGAATTGTACTCTGATTGTGTCCTCTAACAACAAAAAGAAGCCACCAGAGTGCCTTTAAGACTCTGTGGGTGGTATGAACTTTTTGCTTTCAATTACTCTAATGAATTGGATAGACTCCCTAGCAATAAGTATGGTTTGCTTTGTTTTAAGACTCTAGATGATCAAGTATTTCTTTCTTCAACCCATTATCTGCAACCACTTTCAGGTCCTTAAATTGTAGCCTCATTGACACCCTAGCTATTCCTTGAATGCACCAAACTTGTTCCTGCCTTACGTCTATGCACTTGATGTTCCCTCTGACTGGAACATCTAGCCCCAGATCACCTGGTGTCACCTTCCTGTCTTTCAAGGACCAGCTCAGATGTCACCTCCACAGAAAGGTCTTCCAATTTAAAATAAACACTCCTCATCTCCAACCCTGCCTCCTCAATCCAGGCATTCTCTATCACTTTACTCTGTCTTCCCAGCACCTAACACTCTCTGATATTATCTTGTTTGTTTATGTTCTGTTGCCTGATTTTGCCCTGAGGCTATAAATGCTTGAGAAGAAGGGACTTGATTTTATTAACTCTTCAGCTCCTAAAATCATGTCCCACTCTGCATGTATTAAATGTGCCCTGACTGCATAAATCATCTGGTAAGATGATGAATTAAGGTAGGACCTCGATCTGGTGGTCCTAGAGAATGAAAAGAGTGGGAAAAGGGGCAAGTTAATGTAGTACTAGATCAGGGCTGTCAGGCTGGAATACAGACTTGAGTTTACTACTATGTAATAATGACAAAGTTCCTAATGCTTGCTGAATCTGTGTACTCAACTGTTACATAAGGATAACTATTTTATAGGGATAATATAAAAATTTAATTAGATGACATGATGACCATATAACTGCATAAATAAGGAGGAAGGCACAAAGAAGGTTTGCAATAAGTTGCCACTCATCCACTCACTCATTTGAGGACAATAATAACAACAACTGGCAGTATATCCTGCTAAGTGTTGTGTTGCTAATGGAAAGGTCAAAGTCAAAGTCACACTCCCTACAAACTGGCCACCAGTGCTCCTTAATGGAAAGGTTAATGGTTGGAATCTACCACTGACTCCATGGGAAGAGTATTGCTAAATGTTGAAAATGATTTAATGTTGGTTTAAGTTTTTTCTTTTTATTTTTTCCCCCACGAATAGCCTTTATGTTGGCCCCTACTCTGCCCCCAAGGATTCCTCTGTATTCTCCTCTGCATGTCTGCTGCCTTGGGCCTTCCTGTTTACTTGTGGGGCTGGGCGGAGGAGCTCTGCAGAGTAATGCTGTGTTCATTGCTGACCAACTCAGAAGTGCTGCTGGGGCTGAGGGCTGTGGGAAGACATAGTGACCTCCTTTAGTATCACATCTCAGGAAACCCTTTGGGGCACCAGAGTTGGCTTGAGTCAGAACTGACTCAGTGAAATATCCTAAGAACAAGAAACCTGACATTAAGGATGGGTACACTTATTTAAGAATTCTCTATTCCATTTTCTTTCTAAATTATTTCTTTTCCTACGTCTTATTGTGTGTTTATGAAGGTAATGATAGCTTAAGTGTATTTTACATATCAAACAAAATATTCACAGGCACTGGGTTTTCAGATGCAGCCAAATAATAAATTGGATCATAAAGTAGAAATACTTTACCTACAGACAAAATAGTAGTATATATGAATAGAAGAGATGTAATGGTTGGCCATAAAATATGATTAACCTACTTGAAAGAAAAGACCCTGGTACCTCACAAGTGGCAAACTCATTAGAGGGTTATAGGGGTTCCACTTGATTGGAGAGATCATGTATAATGGTTACTCATTACATACCCTATTTATTTCTAGGGAGTCTTTTGTGAAGCTTGTGTTTCAATTAATTTTAAGCAAAAAGAGAGGGAAAAATACTTTCAATAATATACTGAGAGAAAAGTAAGACTCAAAAATAAACTGACAATATATAAAAGCAGTACTGTTGTGGGCAATTGGTCTAGATTGAATCAAAAGTAATTTACTTCTTAATAAGGCAAGTTAAGTATATGTTCTGCTATGATGAAGCCAGATAACTTTGTTTTTTTTATTTTTTGTTGTGTTTTTTCTTTGTTTATTGTTTGTAATTTAAATATTGAATGCTTCACAAATTTGCATGTCACCTTTGTGCAGCGGCTGTGCTTATCTTTTCTTGTGTCCTTCAGATTTTAGTAAGCGTGCTGTCAAAGTGAGCACTTAACACTGTTTTCCAGTGAAAATTTTTTGCAAAGTTGATTCCTTTTAAGGGCTGCCCTGTGCTGGCTTCTTTCCCCCTTCCCCTTTTAATTATCTCTATTACAGCTCTAGTAGCCTCAGTTTCACTTTTTGTAGAAGTGACTTGAGGTAAAGGAAGTAGTCATGCTTGACTAGTTTCTATATTTTTGATGTGGTAAGAAGAATGCTAACACTGTGTACCTTGTAGGTCTAAACAAAACAATACTTATACATACTGGAAGAATAACACTATGCACTCCTATGCTATTACAGAGCTCTGAGAAATAAATGCTTTTTGCACAGTAGGTGTTTAATACATATCAGCTGAATAGATGAACTCACTGTAAAAATGGTCCAGTATTTTTATGCAGAGATGAGAGCATATATATGTATTATATATATGAAGGTAGAACATTTGGGAGCCCTGGTGGCTTACTGGTAACGTGTTGCCAACCCAAAGGAAGCCAGTTCGAATCTACTGCTACTCCGTGGGGGAAAGCTGGATAATCTCCACTCATGCAGTTTCACAGTGTCTGAAAAGCTGCTAGAGTCAGCTAGGAGTCAGTTTTGACTTGACAACATATAACAGCTACAACAACAGAAAATGAAAAAGATAGGAAATCTATGTACAGTTACCTCCTATTCTCCATGAAAAGATTTTCAGAATGAAACTGGCTATATTTTAACAATGATACAATTTTTTTTTATCTTCTTTTGTGTGTGCATAGTAGCAAATATTTTAAGTGTTTCATCAGTTAAACATTTTTTACCCTGTAAACTGATTTTCAATGGGAAAGGGATAGTTTTCGTTTTAAAGACACCTAGTATAATATTTTAATACTCTAGAATATCTGCTGGCCATGGCTACATTTTAAGAAAATTTCATGCATGCACTGCTAGGCAATAGCATCATATTTTTAGAAGCCTTTTACCTAAATATTCAACTTCAATTTTTGGACCCTATTAAAATAAGCACAGGAAAAAATTATATGACAGGTTATGATTCAAATGGACAAATAATAGGCTAGGGTAATTGAAATAGTGATCAAATTTTTATTCCGTGAAATACATTGCTACAGACGATCTCACTGGAGCCTGCGGTAATCTAGTCCATAGGGAATTACACTTATAACCCAAAGATTGTACCTCTCTGGAGAAATACGGGCAATCGCCTCCCATGCAATTTATAGCCAAAGAAACCTGCTGGAGGGTCAACTGTGTGAGGTCCTGTCTTGACAATTATCAGAGAGATTTATCTGATTAATGAAATAAAAATATTGTTTCAAGAACAAGTTAAAGAACAAGTTCAACCTTAAGTTGCCAATGACTTCAAAACTTCTAATTTGTCAGTTTGTTTATCAACCCTTCTTTTATTTTGTCTACTGTTTTTTTGTTTGAATATTTGCCAACTGTGTTCAAGAGAACTTTCTCTTCCCTTCTCAGTTAAGGGTGGTCCTTTGCCTTAAGGGTGTCCTTTGGTCTATTGAAGAGCGCTAATGAAAACAACAACAAAAAGATAGCGTCTACTTAGTAAAGGCGAAAGGACTTTGAAGATTCATTTTTAGAGTGGTTACCTTAAAAATCAAAATATCTTCTTTAGCTTCTAGTCTGAGGGCTTAAATATATACAATGATTAGATAGATCATTGTGAATGGCTTCGTTTTACATAGTAGTTTAGTAGAGTTGAAGTAGAATAAAGCTTGCAAGCAGGGCCTGAGGGTCTCAATAAATAACACATATGAATCCTGTGGCTTTTCCTGTGGCTTTTGTCAAGCAACTTCACCTCTCAGGACCACGGTTCTTCATCTGAACAATGTGTAGGTTCTGAGGTTTAACAGGCATACATACCTGAGGACTTGGAACAACTCTGGGCAGAGTGTAAGTTAGACGTACATTAGCCATTACTACCAGAAATAAGGTATTTTTTTTAATGAGTCATGATTACTGTAAATATGCATATTGTTGTGTTTGTGTGTATAAAGATTCCTGGTGGTTCAGTAGGTAAGCACTGGATTGCTCACCATTAAGCTGGTTGTTGTTTGTTGTTGTTGAGTACCATCAGGTTGGAGCCGACCTGTTGCTGACCCTCCAGTGGGTTTTCAGAAGCAGTTAATAGCATGGGCAGAGACTGCCTATATTTCTTTCGTGGAGCAGCTGGTAGATTCAAACTGCAAGCCTTTGGGATTGAAGAGCAGTTACTTGCCAATAAACCACCAGAGCAGTGGTTTAAGCCCACCATCTGCTTCTTAGGAGTAAGATGTGGCAGTATGCTTTCATAGAGGTTACAGTCTTAATCCTATGTTCTTGGCAGTAGGGTCGGATCCAACCTCTGAATGCTCTGTGGAATACCCTTCAGAGAGTATTCGGAGGCAGTAAGTCTGAGAGGAGGAGATTGTCCATCTTTCTCCCATGGAACAACTAGTGGATTTGAGCTATGAACTAGCGGATTTGAGCTATATGTACCTTTGGGTTGGCAGTGCAATTCTCTACCACTAAGTAACCATGTTATACCATAGAGTTGGAACCTACCCACAGCTGATCCTCCTGTGTGTTTTCAGAGACAGTTAATCACCAGGGAGGAGATTGCCCATCTTTCATCCAGGGAGCAGCTGGTAGCCTTGAACCGGGTACCTTCGAGATTGTAGAGCAGCTTGTTGCCACTAGGCCACCAGAGTCACCTGTTGTTGTTGATTGCCATCAAGTTGAGCAGGACTCATAGCACCCCTATGAACAAAAGGCCTGAAGCCTTTCTCTAAGTATCGTCATTTATCAAAGTTCATAGAGTTTCCAGAGGCGTGTTGTTTAGGAAGTGGATGCTGCTCTATACAGGGTTAAATTACTCCTTCTTTTTGTTGTTGTGTACCATCAATTTTGAACCCACCCATAGCCGACTCTGCAATGGATTTTCACAAGCAGTGAATTTCCGGGGATGAGATTGCCCATCCTTCTCCCATGGAGCAGCTGGTGGCCTCAAACCCGTGCCTTTGGGATTGCAGTGCAGTTTCTTTCCGTTAGGTCACCAGAGCTCCCTAAGGAAGGTAAATTCAGGTTTCCTTATATTTACTTCCTAATCTGCAGCTGACAATTGCGCAATTTTTTTCACCATATCAAAGATTGTACTTCTCGGTATGGTTGTTGTCTTTCTCCCTCCCAAATCCATAGTATCTTCCTACAGAACCAAAGCTTCTTTTCAAATTTACAAATCCTGACAGGGGCCAGAACCCAGCATGCAAGGTAAACATGGTTTTTTGCATGCTTATTTACTAGTCCGTGGGGAACAGTTTCATATGTTTTACATGCTGTAAATTAGAATCCACTGAAATGGAAAGATTCAGATGAGATATGATAAACCTTAGCCATGCATACCTGTATTTTCAGGAACTTAATTTCATAGGATTAATTATTTAATACTCCAACACTTACATCTATTTATAGAACTTTCAGAAAAGCTATGGATTTAATTTAGGTTATCTAAAATTCTTAGTGTTTCACAAAACCTCAGAGAAATACAGCAGCTTCTCTTACTTGAAATAGTATACTAAGTCCCCCATGATTTAAATAAGGTAATGTTTTAATTTTAATGGCATCGGATGTACATCACCCCCTGCAGCTGGTGATGGCGGACACCAAGCAACTCTAAGTAGGAGAAATTAAGGCAGAAGCCAAAGCTAGAAATGCAGCCTTCTCACTAAAGGCCTCTCACTGCTAATACCTTAGCAGGTGGTGTATTCTGCTTCAATAAGAAAGAATGACTTTGTTGTTAGGTGCCCAGTACAACTCATAGAGCAACCCTATGAAAACAGATCCAGACCTTGTCCTATCCTGTGCCATCCTCATCATTTCTGACCTACTTGAGCTTATTGCTGCCATCACTGTGTTAACCCATCTTGTTTGGGGCCTTCCTTTCTTTCACCGACCCTCCACTTTTCCACGCATGATATCCCTCTCTAAGGAATAGCCTCTCCTAACAACATGCCCAAAGTAGGTGAGATGAGAGAACGCCATTAGCAACTTTTTCTTTTTACTTTTTTGTAAACAGAATTTAGAAATTATTGATGACATTATTTACAGATCATGTCTGCATTTTTTTTCCTTACCGTTTTCAAAGTGAGTGACACCATGTATTCTCTATCATTGTAATTAGGGAGCACTGGTGGCCTAACGGGTAAGGAGCAGCAGCGTCAATGCAAAGGCAGGAGGTTTGAGTCCATCTTATCCTCTGTGGGAGTAAAATAGGCAATCTCCTCTCATGCATTTACAGCTATTTTTTTAAAAGAAAATGTTTATTTTTACACTAGTTTACATATAAATTTTGTATGCATTGTTTCCCACACCAGATCTTTTCCATTTCTTTTACCCACTCTTCCCTCCACCCATCAAATTGTGCGACCCTATGATTACCTCCCTGATCATCCTGGCCCCTCTGCTCCCATCTTCCTCTCTTAGATCCTCATACACATTTTTTTTTAGTTATCTTTCTTTTTCTACAATAATGGTCTTATACAGTATTTGTCCTTATGGGTATGAGTTAGTTCATGTAGCATAATGCTCTCCAATCCCTCCCAAGTTAGGTAGTGATTTTCAAAATCATTGCTGCTGCATGCTGCATAGTATTCCAACATGTGGACATGCAATAATTTTTCAATACATTCAATCGTCGTTGAACATCTGGGCTATTTCCATGTTCTTGTGGTGGTAAATAATGCTGCTGTGAACATTGGTGTACAAGTCTCCATTTCTGCCTCAGTTCTCATTTTCTCAGGGTATATTCCAAGCAGTGGAATAGCTGGGTCTTACGGGATTCGGATGGTCAACAGATAATTGAAGAAGTGCTCAACATCACTGGCTAACGAGGAGTACAACCAAAATCACAATGAGATGCTATCCCAGTTCAGTAGGAGTGGCAAAGTTTAATAGGAGAGTAAATATTAAATGCTGGAGAGGATGTGGAGAGATAGGAACTCTTAAATTCTCTCGGTAGGATTGTAAAATGGTACAACCATTCTGGAATGTGGTTTAGCATTTCCTCAAAAAGAATTTACAGTTTTTGAAGACCTGGTTGGTGGAGGGTCAACTTGAGTCTGTTCAGGCTTCACAGCAGTGAGTCTTTGTGCTTTATCACTATATTCAGCCACATTTTTTCTTGTTGTATGATATTTATCTGGGGAGCCCATACCATGTTTATCTCCTCTTCATAGATATTTGGACTGTTTCTAGTTTTATCATTCATTAACTATTTTAATTACTATTACTTTTTTCTTTTATACAAAAGTTTTCTCTAACAGAAATGAACACATAGTATTAAATGAATAAAAATGTGAAGATTAAATAACACTGTTTTTTAAAAAACAAAACTCTCAAAACCAAGAAAAGCATCATATCTTTATGAGATAAATCTATGCGTGAGTAAAACTTTTTTAGAGTAAGAATGCAGGGATCCCTGTTGGCCTAGCAAGAAGCTGTGCCGCAATCCTGAAGGCACACCATTCAAGGCTGTCAGCTGCTCCGGGGGAAGAGGTAAGGAGCATCTCCTCCTGTGTGAATAACTACTTCTGAAAACCCTCCAAGGTTCAACTACGGGTCGATTCTGACACTGCAGTATACAACAACAACCCAACAAGTAAGAATGCCTTCAGATTTATGACAGAAGTTATTTCTAAGGAAAATTTTTTTAAAAATATGGTGCATTAAAAAAGGCTCATCTTAAAAATTTTGCTTCATTATTGAATAATATTTTTAAAATATTCTCGTGTGTTTACATGAAATTTACACATAAAATGAGGTTCACATTCAAAAATTCACATAAAAATTGTACTGTGACATTGGTAACGATCCCCACAAAGTGATGGTATTCTCACCATTTCTAGCTTATCTGCCCCATTCCACCTATTCCCTCTTTGACCTTATTGTTATTCATTTTTGGTTTGACGTGAACTCTGACTTTGGATGTGAATTATTTAAAGGAGCCTCATGGATATTGTTGTTTATTTTTAAGGCAATCTATTATCTGGTTGCAAGGTGACCTTCAAAGTAGTTTCAATAGCACATTAAAAGGAGATTGTAGGATGAAAGTCTCTAGGACTCTTGTTGTTCCTATCAGACCAGTAAAAATGAGTTTTGTTTTACATTTTCTCCCATCCTACTTAGGAATTTCTGTTGCATCCCTAAACATAATGGTAGTTAGCAGTAGTTAGGTGATTATACTATTTTATCAGTGACTCCCTCAAATTCCCCCACCCATCAGAGGATAACCATCAGAGAATACTGCTTTCTGTGTATATACTTATTTTTGACTTTGTAAAAGGCATACTATGCAATATATTTTCTTTTCTGTTTGACTTATTCCACTCACAATGATGTCTTTCAGATTTACTCAACTTCTGTTTCCTGGACTCATCATTATTCTTTATTGTTGCATAATATTTCATTGCATGTATGTACCACAATTTATTCATCCATTACTATGTCGATGAAAATTTATATATGAATATTATGTCAACTATATTCTGTATCTGTAAAGTATTAACAAATTGAAAAGTGACAAATACATTATTACCTTTGGATCTAGAATGTGTAGATCAGACAGAGTAGGTAAACTTGTACTATTATCATTATCGTAGATGACAAAGTGAAGATTAAGGGGTTACTTACTGATAGTAAGTGTTGTAGGTAGACTAGAACAGAATTTACATTAATAAATCAATTGCTTAATTTTATAAGTATTTCTCCATTACTCCCTGCAGTGAGACTCTACCATTCACCTAACAGCTCAGACTGGAAACCTGGAAGTTATTTGTAATTCTTCTCCCTAGTTCTACAATCTTCAAGTGCTAAATTCCCACTACCTCCTCAATAGACGTAAAGGAATTCCTTTCTCATTATCCAAGGCCCGTGATCTTACAAGTCAATTCACTGTCATTTTACTCAGATTGCAAGAACCACTTTCTTACCTGGTCTTGCCCTAATAAAATCTATTGTCCAAATAGAAGGCAGAGTATTCTTTTTAACATCTGACTCTATTTCCACTTTTAAAATGTAACGGCTCCACATTCTTTCCAGGATATAGCTGATGCCTCTTGTTATGTCTCACATATTTTGGGCACGTGGCCAGGAGGGACCAGTCGTTGGAGAAGGACATCATGCTCGGAAGGGTGGAAGAACAGCACAGGAGAGGAAGACCCTGGATTAGATGGATTGATACAGTAACTGGAGCAATGGATTGGAATCAGTGAGGCCGGCTTAGGACAGGGAAGGCTTCAGAAGTGCTGTACATAAGGGTCACCATGAGTTGCAGGTGACTCTATGGCACATAACAACAATAACAACTTGTTATGTCACTTCCAAGCTCACTACAGTCTGGTCCCTACCAACATTTTTAGCTTCATTTCTTACTCTTCTACCAACTTGCATCATATAACAACAAAAATATCTTGGAAAGATTGTAGCTAGAGTATTCTTTGGAGGCAAAGATGATGAGGCTTTA
>NW_006399772.1:17680095-17698648 GCF_000299155.1 Elephantulus edwardii | reverse complement strand
GTGGAGAAAACAGTGCAACAATGAATGAATGAAAACCCAAAATCTCTGTAAATGTTCATTAAAACTAATAAAACTTAATTAAAAAAAAAAGAAGTGTGAGAATGGCACAGGATAGGACAGGATTCAGGTCTGTTGTTCATAGGAGAGCTATGGGTCATATCCAACTCAACAGCACTTAATTAACAACAACAACAAATTGGATTTGCCCTTCTGGATGAAACTCTGACATTACCATCTCCAGAAATCTTTCCCTGTTTAGCCTACAAGCCCCATTTCAGTCCAAGCTAATTCAATTTGCTTTGTTTTTCAAAACTTTCCATTCCTTTCCTATTGTGATCAGGTAACAAGCCCCAGTCTTTACCATGATTTAGACCAGATTGAATTTTAGATGGCCCTCTCCTTCTTCGTTTCCTTCCACTCTCCTTGATGCTCCACTCAGTCCAAGTCCCAATGGCATTCTTGCTACTTTGACACACACTCAATATGGCTTCTACCCCACTTACTTTCAATGAGTCTGTTCTGACTCATAGGGACCTTCCTGCATTGGGTTTCTGAAATTGTACATTTTAACTGGAGGAGATTATCCATCTTAGCCTTGCAGTGCAGCTGACGGATTCGGACCATGGCGATGTAACCTTTATATACTGTGCCACTGGAGCAGCTTGTTTCTGCCCTTTATCTTTACATTTACTGTGTCACTTCTCTGCATGTGGACATGACGTGATTCCTCCTTCATTCTGATATCTACCTTTCTGAGAAGCCTTCCTTGACCACTTTATGTATAATGGGCTTTATCTTCTACTGTCTTTTCCTTTCTCAGGATTTAATGTCATTTATTCACTCAAATGTATTTTTAAGATAGACCAAATCAATTGTTTCTGGATCTCTAGAGACTTACTGTCTTTAGCTAATCTGCAGCCTGTCCTTGTCTCCTGAGATGCTGTCATTTTTCTCTTTTCTGCTCCACTGCAAGATTTCCATCATGTGTCTTCCGTTTCCCTTCAGGTTTGGCTGCTCTGTGACGTACCCGAGATTTTTTCCCCCTTTTCTTTTCCTCAAGCACGTATCAAACTTGAGTCATAATAGACCATTTTTAAAAAAGAGGAAACAAACTTGTCACAGAACTCCACATTTATGAAAACACCTTTCTGTTTAAAATCTCTAACTGCTCAAGAGAACTTACTTGTATAACTGGAGAAGTATTTTTATGACTATTATAAAAATGAAAGTATAAATTTGAAATATTACTGTGTCTACCTTAAAATGTCTACCTGCCTCCTAATACAGCTTTTCCAAGTATCGTAGGAAGCCGGGTTGAGAAATTCTGCAAGAAACTTATTAACGCCAGAGTGGGTGGAAAAACCTCATTATCACGCAAACTACATTGTAACTGTACAGCTTGGATTTGGTTTTCACTCTAAACTTAAAGAAAAATGGCTTCTAAGAGTTCTATCAATGGTCATTGAGAATCACTCACCCATGAGGGAAGATTGCTATTAAAAACCTCTAATCTCTAACATCTAAATCTGTAATTTTAAATGGACTTCATTTATTCTCTGATATTCATATTTAAAGTCCTATACTTTTACCCTCTAAATGTGTGACCTTGTGCATTGATGCAAATGTCCATCAGCTTCTCTCTTCTCCTTTTAGAAAGGACTATCCATCAATTGGTAGGTAAGAACCTGGGGTTCTTGCATACTGCTTAAACAGAGCAGAGGATGATGAAATTCTGTCTAAAATACTTTTGGCATGTTGTCAGGACACATCAGTCCTTGGAAAAAGACACCATGCTTGTAAAAGTAGCAGGTCAGCAAAAGAGAGGAAGTCTCTCAACAAGATGGATTGACACGGTAACTACAACAGTTTTGAGCATGGTAGGTATTCTGAGGGTGGCACAGGATCCCTATGAGTCATAGTCAACTCAATGGCACCTAACAATGACATAAAGTTACTGAATCAGGGACTTATGTTTGTAAGTGGGGAAACTTGACATTGAATAATAAGAAAAATCCTTCAAGATGGATTGAAGCTCAACATCAATAAAACAAAGATTTTCACCACTGGACCAATTGGCTGCATCATGATATATGGTGAAGAGATTGAGATTGTTGACAGCTTCAGTTTGCTTGGCTCTACAATCAACATTCTTGGCACCAGCAGTCAGGAAATGAAAAGATTAATTGCATTGGAAAGTCGGCTGTCAGAGACCTCTCCAAAGTATTGAAGAGCAATGATGTCAGTCTGGAGACTAAGGTGCACCTAATACAGGCCATGGTCTTTGCAGTTACTTGCCATGCATCAGAGAGATGGACAATGACTAGGGATGATGGAAGGAGAGTTTTTGCCTATGAGCTTTAGTGCTGGAGAAGAGTATTGAATCTACCATGGACTGACTACTAGGAGAACAAACAGATTTGTCCTTGAGAGTTTGAAGCCAGGCTTCTCCTTGGAGGCAAGGATTCTGCAGCTTTGTCTGACATACTTTGGACATGTTGCAAGGCAGAATCAGTCCTTGGAGTGGGATGTCATGCTTAGGAGGGTGGAGGAAGATCCTAGATGAAATGGATTGATTCAGTCACTGGGGTAATGAGGATAGGTATATCAGAGACAATAAGATTAGCAAGGGAGAGAGCAGGGTTTAGGGCTGTTGTACATAGGTTCGCTATGAGTCGGGTGTGACTTGATGGTACATTAACAATAACAGCAGTAGGAAAAAATCTGTCAAAGCTGATTTTGCTTATGGCCAGATTAAAAAAAAAAGTTTTCTTTTTTCAACTAAAAGGTGGCAAACTGTCTTACTATAACTTAAACAATATTCTTGGTTTTTATGTGCCATTGAGTCAGAACTGACCCTCTAAGGGAGTTTTAGAGGCTGTAAATCACTTGGGAGGAGATTATACACCTTTCTCCCAGAGCAGTTGGTGAATTTGAATCTTTTACCTTTGGGTTGACAGCATAAATTTTTACCCCTTAAGCCACCAGAACTCCCTACTGTCAATGTACAATATTTGTTGTTGCTGTTATGTGCTGTTGAGTCACCTGTGACTCATAGTGACCCTATGTACAACAGCCCTAAATCCTGCTCTGTCCAGTGCCAATCTTATTGTCTCTGATACACTTAGCCCCAATACCCTGTCACTGAATCCATCCACCTCATCTATGGTCTTCCTCTCTTGCTCATTGCTCCACCCTTCCAAGCATGATGTCCCTCTCCAAGGACTGATCCTGTCTTGCAGTGTGTCCAAAGTACGTCAGATGGAACCTCAGGATCCTTGGAGTAGCCTGGCTTCACCCTCTCCAGGATGAACCTGTTAATTCTCTTAGCAGTCCATGGTATATTCAACACTCTTCTCCAATACCACAGCTCAAAAGCATCAATTCTATTACTATCATCCCTAGTCATTGTCCAGCATTCTAATGCATGGCAACCAGTTGCAAAGACCATGGCCTGTATCAAGCGCACCTCAGTCTCCAGACTGACATCATTGCTCTTCATTACCTTGGAGAGGTCTCTGAAAGCAGAATTTCTCAATGTAATTAGTCTTTTGATTTCCTGCCCATTGGTGCCAAGAGTGTTGATTGTAGAATATATTAATGAATGAATTCATCTCACTATTTAATAGTTTGAGCAGTATGTATAATAAAGGAACATGTAAATAAAAGAAAAAGACTCAGATTTCTTATAGACTTCATTCTCTACATACTTATATATTTCAAAGTAATTCACTCAGCTGTGTCCTGAGCAGCTCAGCACAAATTTCAACCATTAGTGAAGCTCAGTATCAGCTGTAAAACCAGACCAGATGCAGTTTAACAGACCACATGTAAGTTTAAACTAAAGCTTTAGGAAATTTAAAGAAACCAAAACCATCTCAAGAACAGGACTGAGGCGTTGATCCCTAATAAATGAAGACCAGTAAGCTGTGAGATGACATCAAGATATCATCTATGAAAAAAAAGGTCACTACAAAGACAGAGAAGGAAGAAAAGACCAAAATGGATGGCAGAAGAGACTGAATATTGCACAAGAACTCTGAGAAGCCAAAACAAGAGGAAGAAATGAGGCAGTTATAGAGTTGAAAAGAACAGTTCAAAGGGCAGCTCATGACCATAAAGCAAAGTATTATATTATAAAACATGCAAAGAGGCGGAGTCAGACAAATTAAAAGGAAAGAGCTCACTCAGCATTTCTCAAGTAGAGGGAACCAAAGAACAAATTCAAGCCTCGAGTTGCAATACTGAAGGATGCTGGACAAAATCTTCAATCATTCAGGTGGCATAAAAAAATAGATGGAAGGAATATACAGAGGCACTGTATCAAAAAGAATTGAATCATTTCAGATAGTAGCAAATGACTGGGAACCAATGAGAATAAGGAAGACGTTCACGCTGCTCTGAATTAACTGGAAAAAATAGAGTCCCAGGAATTGAAGAACTACAAATTGGTATGTTTTAACAAGTAAATGCAGCCCTGGACAAGTTTACCAGGTTATGCCAAGAAATCTAGAGGACATCTACCTGGCCAACTCATTGAAATAGTTCCATATTTTTCCCATTCTCAAAGAAGGTTATCCAAAAAAATGGAAATTATCAAACAATATCATTAATATCACATACAAGCAAAATCTTACTGAAGATTATTTTAAAAATTACTGTACATTGGCAGAGAACTGCTGGAAACATGAGCTGGATTTAAAAGAGGCTGTGTCACTAGGGATATCACTGCTAATGTCAGATGGATTTTGGCTGAAACAGGGAGTACCAGAATAACATCTATTTGTTTTATAAACTATTCAACAGCATTTGACTGTGAATCACAACAAATTGTGGCTAACATTAAGAAAAATAGAAATGCTGTAACACTTAATTGTGTGAAACCTATACCTAGATCAAGATGCTATTATCCAAACAGTGCAAGGAAATACTGAATGATTCAAAATCAAGAAAGGAGGGTATCAGCAATGAATTCTTTCTTCATATCCTTTCAAGCTATATGTTGAACAGATCATTTGAAAAGCTGGGCTTTCTGAGGAAGAATGTGTCATCAGGATTTGAGGAAGACTCATCAATAATCTGCTTTATGTAGGAGATGAAATCTTGCTTCCCAAAAGTGAGGAGAATTTGAAGTGTTTGCTATAGCTTTCAATATTAATTATATCTCAATATCAAGAAGAAGAAAAAATACCTACTGGGCAACATCCTAATAGATGGATAAAGGGTTGAAGTTGTTAATTATCTCATCTTGCTCAGATCAACAATCAACACCCTGGACACCAGCAGTCAGGAAACCAAACTGCAAGTTGCTTTGGGACAATCTGCTATCAGGGACCCCTCCAGAGTGCTAATGAGCAATGATGTCAGTCATTGACAAGACTCAGGTGCACCTGATCCAAGCCATAGTCTTCTCAATTGCTTGCTATACATGTGAAAGCAATGACTAATGACTATGGATGACAACTCAATGCCCTTGAGTTGTGGTGCTGAAGAAGAGTATTGAACATGCCATGGACTGCCAAGAGAACAAACAAACAAGTGTGCGCTCCTTGGAAGCAAGAACAGTGAAAGCTCATCTAACATACTTTGGGCAAATTGTCAGGAGAGGTCAGTCCTCAGAGAAAGGCATCATGCTTAGAAGAGTAGAAGGCCAGTACCAAAGAGGACGACATTTGATGAGATCGATTTATACGGCGACTGTGGCAATAGGGTCAGGTGTGTTGGAGACGGTGAGATTGACTCAGGAGAGGGCAGAGGTCAAGGCCTTTGTTTATAGGGTTGCAGACAACACCAAACAAGTTAAGCAAAGCAAAACAAAGCAAATCTGGGGCTATCAAGTCAATTTCGACTCAGAGTAATGCTATAGGACAAGGTAGAAGTGCTTTGCAGGCTTTCCTAGGCTGTGATCTTTGTGGGAGCTGATTGCCACGTCATTCTCCCACGGAGCGGCTGGTGTGCGCAAACTGCCAACCCTCTACTTAGCGGTCAAATGCTTCACCACTATGCTGCCACGGCTCCTTATTTGTCAGATAGTGCTTAATCTTTCTTAGTTAACAAAATGAAGTAAAATTCACATCTCTTTATAGAAATCTGGGCATGTGGCAGGGAGGAAAAAGAAAGAGAACAGACAAAAGCATATCTAACACCTAAAGGCAGAAGTCATGAAGAGATGCAGGTGGGGTAGGCAGAAAACTTGGCCTCAGGTAAACAAAAACTAAAATATGTGCTCTGTTCGGGGCTGTTAAAGCCAAGAATGTAAAACTGGAGGAAATCCAGAGACATCAACTCTTCAAAGAACTGTGGGTTCAGGCTGTTGCTACGAAGAAAGGCAGGGAGAAGTAGTTGGTGAATATTATTTCCCCCTTTTCGCTTTCTGTTTGGCTCCTCTTTGCTGATGTGTATCTGTAGCATGTTCTATAAAAGTTAATCATAACACGAGAATCATCTGTCCCTCGCTTTACTGGAGAGGACACACATGTAAGCTTTTCAATCCTCAGACAGAAAGGTAAGATCGGTGTCCTTTAAGGCAGCCTGGCTTTAATGAGGGTGAGTCATGGCACTTGGGGAGGGAAATCTATTTATTTTTATTACACAACACTTTTTAACTGGGGCCATTTAAAAAAGGCCAAATGACGGGCAGGGGCCAAGTTTAGATGCATCCTCAGTGGACAGCTGGCAGGCCACTGCCAGAACTAGGATTTAGTTAAGTGCAGCTAGTGGGAAATAGGCATTAATCGGAAGAAGGGGGAGGTGGAGAAAAATAAACTCCCTGAAGAAACTTAAAAAAAAAAATACCCCAAAAACAGGTCACAGTAATTTCCCTCAGGACTAAAATGTGTGACATGAGCTTTTGCATTAAGTCAGAAATTTCAGAGGAAGAGAAACTAGGAACAGAAAAACTGTGTGGAATAATGCTGCTATTGTATTTGGGAGAGTGCAAATAAAAAGTTCGAGTCCTTTTGCAAAAGGTAAATGGGGTGCTACTTCTCAGAAGTTGCACTGATGGAAGGTAAATTAGGTTTGTTTTATTATTTCATACTGAACTAGGTGTGTTTGGGGGACGGGAGGAAACCTTCTTTGCTCTGCCGTAAAAATGTTCCAAGCCTTATCAAGTGACAGTACCCAAAATTGAGCACACGGCATCACTAAGCAAACTCATTGTTGACCATTATCCAAAGTTATGATTCTGTTTTGAGAGTCTTCTAAACATGACCGTTCTGGTTATATTTAACTTTCCAAAGACGTCATTACCTGGCACGCAAACAATGAGGCCATAATTCAATGCATAAAATTCCATTTGAGTATCTTGAGTATATTTTCTTCTCCTGAAAGCAGTGGGAGCGCTAACGGCACAATGGTTAAGGGCTTAGCTGCTAACTGGACGATCAGCAGTCGGAACTAGCTTTGGGGGAGAAAGAAATGGAAGTTTGTTCATTGGAAACCCTGTGGGGCAGTGCTAATCTGTCTGGTAGGGTCATTACGAGTCAGGGTGCATTCACCAACGATGGGCTTAGTTTTAGTTTTCTGAAAGAAGTATAAAATTATAATCTAAAATAAATCAAACCATTCAACTCAAAGCTGTACAGCGAGAAGGACTCCTTGATGACACTAGGGGTTTTTCAGAGGCTGAAAATCACATCCGAGGAGATTATACATCTTTCTTACCCAAGGTGTCGATGAATTTGAGCTGCTAGAGAAATATCATTTTTGGATAAGTGCAAATCCCTACCAACTAACTCTCCAAAAATAAAGATTATACTTATCTGTACTTAAAGTGAATTCCAATAGAATCAAGACTGACTGCACTAGATTAATTTAAAAAAAAAAAAGGAGCTTGTAGGGTTTTCTGTCTAATCCACTCTGCAGAAGCTACAGGAGAAACTGGAACTCCATTTAGCTTTGCTCCTTTGAAAGAAGATGGGATTACATTATGAGGAGATAGGACTCTCCGACATCAGTGATACAGGGGATGGTATCCCTGACATAGAGGAGTGACACAGAGAAAAGGAGACATATAGAGGAAATGATGCAGAGAGAGAAGAGATGGGAACACTTTATGACATGCTATCTGCTTCTGTGATGATCTCATAAATGCAGAAAGAACGGAAAGATAATTGATATGTATACAGTCGCAGTATCAGCTCATGTTGTGAGAGGCATTCTACCTTTTTTTGACTCTGTGCTTTAACAATCATGCTATCCTTTTCCAGTGGTTGTTCCTTCCTTAAAATACACCTCGAGAGTATGAGACAAAATGCCACAGTCTTCGCCTCCAAGGACCACCCCAACTGCACTTCTAAGACAGATTTGCTCATTCTTTGGCCACCTATGGTATGCCCTGTATTCTTCACCACAATCACAGTTCAAACATATTATTCATTCGTATTATTTGTTGTTTTTTTGCTATCAAGTGGGAACTGACCCATAGCTGACCTTCCAGTGGGTTTTCAGAGGCAGTAAATGGCACTGGGGGAGATTAGGTTCCATCAAGTCAAGTCTGACTCATAGTGACCCTATGAACAACAGATCTGAACCCTGTCCTATCCTGTGCCATCCTCTCAATCTCTGACGCACTAGAGTCCTTTGCTCTAGTCACTGTGTCAATCCCTTAATTGAGAGTCTTCCTCTCCTTCACCATCCCTCCACCTTTCCAAGCATAATGTCTCTCTCCAAGGAATAGCCTCTCTTAGCAACATGGCCAAAGTATGTGAGATAAAGCTTTATCATTTTTGCCTCCAAAGAGGAGGACACCTGGTTGCATGTTCTCCAAGGCATTATTCTTTAGGCTGTCCATGATGTCCTTGATGTCATCCCACAACCCATCTGGTCTTCAATCACTGGTATTCAATGCTTCAAATTTGTCCTTAAGATGGTTTTTAAGATTCAAGATCATATTTTGGTTCTTGTGGACTTATTAACAAAGGCAAAGGAAGGAGAATGAAGAAGAGGAAAAGAAAAGAAGACCTAGGGGTCTCTTAGTGATTTAAACCCCCAAAATTCAAAA
The DNA here is from genome assembly GCF_000299155.1 of Elephantulus edwardii. Lineage (NCBI taxonomy): Eukaryota > Metazoa > Chordata > Mammalia > Macroscelidea > Macroscelididae > Elephantulus > Elephantulus edwardii. Next base: position 17,689,647 of record NW_006399772.1, on the reverse strand, counting down.
TAACCCTCACTGCTGTTAAGTTGGAAATGACTCATAGCTGAGCTTTTAATGTTGTAAATCGGACAGGAAGAGACGTCCATCTTTCTACTGTGGAGCTGCTGGATTCAATTGGCAGAGGGGCTGGCCTGTGGCTCAGCAGGCCAAGTCCCTGGAGAGCAGTGCACCATAGTTCCCTAAAGGAATAAGCGTGCAAGACAGAAGAGTGTCATAGCAAAAGAGACATTTTCTTATTTTACAGTCTTGAAAAGGAAACTTTTTCCCTTGTCTTTAGAAAAGAATGAGTTATGTTGTTAGCCTTTCAGAGTTTGGGATGGGCATTATATTTTCTACAGCAATGCTGAAAATATTCTGAGGTGTGCTTCAGTAATGTGAACTTCATGAGGACAGCTATACTTATTTTAAACATATACTGCTTAGAAATTATGTTTTTAAAATGTTTATTTTATGTTGGTTTGCTTACAAAGTTTGTATACATTGTTTTACACCATCCTTCATACACATTGTGTTTCATACAATCATTCAAATTCATTATATTTTCTAAAACAAATAAATATTAAACGATGCCCACCATTGGCCTGTCTTGCCAGATCTCCACCACATCTTTCCTATTTCCTTTACCCGCCTCTCCTTCAATCCATCAAATTGTGCAACTTTTGACAACTTTTTATTACTTAACATTTCAGTGATATTATAAGAACAGTGTGATGTGTGACTTCTACTAACTTCACAGAGGGGAAAAATCTTAATCAAGAATACCATCAACAGCACAAGGTTGGGTCCTATGAGGTCCAGCCTGTCCCTAATGCTCCTTCATATTCTTCTATTCTTACAGCACCAGTCCCTCGATGGCTCTCACTACTTTACTACCAAATTCACTAATCCATTGCAATGGCCACATAGAATTCACAGATAGTACTCATATTACAGAGTTTATTCGGGAAATAGCATTACAGTTCAGGTCAGAAACACTCAAGACACAAAACTTTGATTGTTATTGTTGTGGTTTTGTGTACTTTTGAATCAACTCTGACTCATAGTGACCCTATGAACAAAAGCTCCAAGCCCTCTTCTACCTGTGCCATCTTCATCATCTCTGACATACTTGAGCACATTGCTGTAGTCACTGTTTCAATCCACCTCATTGAAGGTCTTCCCCTCTTTCACTGACCCCCTCTACCTTTCCAAGAATATCGTCCCTTTCCAAGGAATAGCCTCTCCTAGTGACAAGCCCAAAGTAAAGGTAAAGCTTCACTGTCTTTGCCTCTAAGGAACACTCTGGCTGCACTTTCCCTTGTCAGCTTGTTCTTTGAGCTTTTCAGTCCTGTTCCCCAATGGCACATCCAAAGGCATCAAATCTTCTGTAGTCCTTTTCTATGGAGGAGAATATGGCATCAGGATCAGAGAAAGACTCATCAACGACCTGCATTATGCAGATGACCTTGCTTACTGAAAGTGAGGAGGACTTGAAGTACTTGCTGCAGAAGATCAAAGACTACTTGATTATATCTCATTAACAAGAAGACAAAAATCCTCTCCACTGGACAGATAAGCAACATCATGATAGAAAGAGAAAACATTTTTATTAGCACAGCTTTTTCTCAGGCTCACTCTAACAGGCAGGCCTCTCTTTGCTCCTAAGACTTTAAACTCTGAGTTCAGTACAGCACAGCACTTAGATGATGCAAAGCGCTTTATTTCTGCTAAAAATGTCCCCCTCCAGCCTCCGTCAAAAATTCTAGGCCAAGGTCCCTGGCTCTGGCCCTGTGGGGGGTGGCAGATCTAGCTCAGCTCTGTCTCCCATGAGTCTCTGGTTCTCCACCACCTTTGCTGCTCCCACCGTCGCTGCTAGTGTCATGACTGCTGTCCCTACTGCCGTTTTATCTTTCATGTTTCAATCTTAAAAGTCTCATTCCTTCTCATACAGGAGTTTATGGCCCAGAGGACTTGCTGCACTCTCTGCTGCTCTCCTTAATGGTAGTGAGATTCCCATGTAAACCTTCTCTATTTAAGCCCGGCAGGGTGGCAAACTGACCAATCCCCACAACTGTGGTCTGTACAATTTGTCTGCATATTCCCACGCAATAGGTTCAATACTTTATTTACATTGATTGCGAGCTATCTTCACATTTATGTATTTTACACAGCCTAGTGGTAAGAATCTATGTAGCAATCCCCAAAGCCCGTAGTTCGAATCTGCCAGCTATTCCATGGGAAAAGGGTGGATAATCTCCTCCTGTGTGATTAATTGCCTTGGAAAGCCTACCGGAGGGTCAACAACAGCCACCTATAGTAAGGGGAGCTCTGGCCGTATAGTAGTAAGAAGCTGTGCTGCAATCTCAAAGACATGTGGTTCAAAGCCATCAGCTACTCCTTTGAAGAAGTATGGACAGTTTTCTCACAAGCTATTTGCTGCCTCTGAAAACCTGCTGAAGTGTCAGCTATGGGTCAGTTCTTTCTCAATGGCACACAACAACAACATCTATAGTAAGGAGCTCCGATGCCCTAGTGATAAGAAGTTGCACTACAATTCCAAGCATGGAGTTCAAATTCACCAGATGCTTTTTGCAAGAAGGATGGGCAATCTCCTCTTGTGCAATTTACTGCGTCTGAAAACCTACTGGAGGATCAGTTATGGATTGGTTCTGAATCTACTGCAAAAAACAACAGGCGCATAACCAAATGGTGAAAATAAAAGTAAATGAATAAAAAATTCATCACAAATAATCTGTTATAAAATATAGAAGAACTACAAGCACATTCTTATCTAGTACAAATAATCATCAATATAACTAATTTCACTTCATAGAAAATCACAGTCTTTGCTGCTTTTGGAATGATTTAGGTTATTTTTAATCAAATCTATTACATAATTTCCTTTATACGTCTTTCTAAAAAAGAGAAAAGAAAAAACAAACTAAATCTCAATACCATTATCACTCTCAAATATCAATAACAAGTTATTTAGTTAACTAATCAGTGTTCAAATTTTGGTAATGGTCTGCTGTCTTTAACTATTTTTCAAATTAAGATCCATATAAATGAAAAATATCACAATTAATATCTATATACCTTAAATATCTTTTGTTCTAAAGCTTCTTTCTTCAACCTCACATTATCTTTCTGCCTGAAAGTGCATTTTTTTGCCTGTAAAAATGGGTTGAATTTATATCACATTATGGATTTCACATCCCTATCCAAGAAGGACATACCAATCCTTGGAGAAAGACATCATGCTTGGAGGAATGGAGGGTCAGTGAAGGAGAGGAAGACCCTGGATGGGATAGGTTGACACAGTGACTGTGTCAATGGAGGAGGTGTGTTGGAGATAGTGATGTTGGCTCAGGACAGGACAGATTCAGAGCTATTAATTACAGGGTTGTTATGAGTCAAAGTTGACTTACCAGCACACAACAGCGACAACAATAACAGATTATAAGACAATTTTAAATTTTTTGAAACTGTTATAATGGGAGGGGAAAATCTCAGTTTCAATTTATCTTTTTATGCATGACATGAGCATCTTTTTGCATACTTGAGAGCTGTATATACTTCTTATTCTGTAAACTCTCTGTTCCTAGATTTGTTGCTCAATATTCTACCCTGTTAGTGAATGATTCCTTTCTAGGTACCTTGTGGATTTGAACAGCCATCCTTTCAATTAGCAGCTCAGTGAACAGCCATTTATGTGATTTGGGTACTTCTGAGTGGTATTAAGTGATTAATGATACTGAAGAAAAAGACTTTTAAGAATTTTTCACTCTCTTTATACAGAAACAATACTATCATATATATATATATATTCAATGATTTGTAATGGAAAGACTATAATCTACACTTTAAAATGTCATTTGTAAATAGTACGTTTTATCATTTATTTACATGAATAAAAAGTACACACCAAATTGTGATGGTTTAAAACATTACCAATCAGATAATCATATTTACCTAAATTTCAGCTAATCTGCTGAAACTCTCTTCCTGTGATCTATTGACCAGAAGGCATGCCAACTCTTGAAAACACAAGCTTTGAAAGACTATCATCATACATAGGCAATACTCACTACTTTAGAGTCTGAATAGTGAGGAGAATATAGCTCCAATATTTGTTTTCCCTACAGCCATGTTGATTGTTCTCTCTGAGCTTTGGTTTCTTTATTTGTTGACTGGAGCTGAAAAGCTAACATTATATGTCTGGAAGGATATTGCAAGGAAGAGATAAGAATATCAGTGTAAAGCTCCTATCACTTGCTAGCTACATAATAGCAAATCAATAAACATTAGTCCTCTCCCCTTAACACCCTTATGTACACTAGATATACATATTGAATGATTAAAAATGAATTGCACACTCGCCTGAAGATACCATGTAGAATAGCTTTTTCTTGGGTAGGGTTAGCGTAGGGTAGTGGTAGGGTAAGATTGGTGTATGTCAAATACTGTCCCAGGAACTTGACCTAAATTTCTTAACCTTTTCCAGTTTATAAAAATCTCCTTGGAATGCTAGAATGAAGTGAGATATGTCCTGGCTCTTAAGAAGCATGAGTTATCAAGTTAATTTAAGCGCTTAAGTGTTTCAAAGTACATTTGTCCGTTGGATTAGGAACATCTCTGGTGACCAACAGAACTTGTCATAGGCTCTGCACTTGAACACCAGGAGAAATGGGGTAAGATTAACAAGGTAACAATAAAAATAAAAGTCAAGATTATTCTTCTGTAGCATGTAAAAATAGATTGATGTCTCTTTCAAGGTGTCAAGAAGCTTTGGTAGATTCTTGTAAGGAGACACACAAATATATTTCATCTACTGTGGGTTTCAAAGTCATTCATGAATTTTGATAATTGGGAAAACCCAGTAATTTCCTGATGGGTCCTATAAAGAAAAAACCAATATTTTGAAGAAATAAATAAGAAATGGGTCTCGTGTATTTAGCATTAGAAGATATTTGTTTAGAGAAAATGTCTAGCCCATATTTACAGATGAAAGAGCTAATTACAAATGAATCCCTTTTCATTAAATTAGGTTGGGAAGGACCTTTGCTTCAAATCCTCTCATTTAACAGTGAGCTGGTGCTCTTCATTTTTGCCATTTCATTGATCACCATGGAATTAACCTCTCAAATTAGCCCAGATCAGTGTGGATTTATATTATAAACTACAAACGTTGGTCCACAGGCATGGTAGTCCTGGAAAAAGAAATTAACACTTCAAACCACTACCAAAGTAGTGACCTACTTTTAGGGGAGATTAACCTATGGTGAGAATGTGAAATAAATGAAATTCCAGTTAAATTCCAATCTTTTTCTTCACATACTGAGTCATCTGATTCAGACACTATAGGGTGCAGTGTTAGCTTGCTTGGTGAACTGCATAATTATTTCTAGATGTTCTCAACATCCAGCTCACTCCTTATCTAATTTTACACAGGCAGTCTGGTTAGTGACTCTTACAGAGATACCCCACCATACAATATGGTCTCACATGGTAGGTCAGGGCCCAGCTGCCCCTTTTTTTTCATTCTTTGTTGATGGTTTGAAAATATCAGGACAATGACTGCATGCCACATTGGTTTTATAATTCCTAATCTAATGTCTCTATAGGGGGCTCTAATTCCAAGTAATGCACATAAAACAAAGAGATAAATGTTACTTATTATTGAGAGTGGAGATTCAAGGGCCTATCGTGAAGCTTTGTACTTATTTATGGAATTCTAAAACTAGGTTATAAAGAAGTAATTTCTTGATGAGGCATTAATGATAAATAGTAAGTCTTCAGGAAGTGAAAATACTTCACCTTTTAAAAACTTCTATTTGAGGCATTTTAAGAATATGAACTGAAGGAATGCAAATTATGTCTCTCATAGCATACAATATTTGTTCTGCAAAGAAACAGTATTAATTGAGTGAATTCTTTAAGTACTTTAAATAAGAGTATGTGAGTGTGAGTGAGTGTGTGTGTGTGTATGTGTAAAATACTTTTTCACGTATTCCATATGGTTGAATTAGATGTTTCTCTCATTTAAGAATAGAGAGAGAAAACTTTATAGCAATATATTGGTGAGAACATTTTCTTACAACTCAGGGTAGAAATGAACAGAAAAGGGAAAGGAGAAAGTCATAATGGTACCATGCAAAGGAAAATTTCCTGGAGTTTGGCAGAATCAGATATGCTATTTGAAGTTGCCCATTCCCTTTGAAGACCACAGCAGCACCCATACACAGCCTTGAGAAAATTCCTTAAGATAACTAGATTGCATAAAAGACTGAAGGGCAGACATCAGAATGTCAATGTATTAATTTGCAATTAGAACCAGGGAAATTATATGAACTTGAATACTGTATTGGCTTGATTAGTGTATTTTCTATTCTGTACCCAAGTTACTTCTATTCTATAACCAAGCTACTTAGGGAACTAAATCACAATCACGAGGATGGTCTTGGAAAGTAGAATCAAACAAAAGAAGGTAAAGGAATTACATTTTTAATGGCTTCATCCTAAGGTAGCTTATTGCATCCCTCTTAGAAGCAAGTGTCTTCCCAATTGGATCAGAAATTGTGGTTCATCCATTTCTACTGGAGGATGAGCCTGGTCCTATTGATTGGAAATATGTGGCGACTGCAGTGGAGTCTCTCCACCCTAGAGTGTTTATGCTACAGTGTATGCTACAAATAGCTGCCTTGATGACTCTATTTAAACGTCTTGTGTTGGCCAATTGTCTTGATGGTGGGCATTTTGTATAGATGAGGGGTTCTGTTTGACAGGATTTGAGTTAAGTTTGATTGTGTGTTCTCAATTTAGTAACTGCATATCTCTTAATTTCACTCCTTACTTGTTGCTATTACAATTTACTTCCCAATAGGCAAACTTTGCTTAAACCCTGTATGGCCTCATGGTTATTAAGAGATGTTATACTCTTAACATACTCTCCCTCTATAAGACAAAAACAAAGAGAAATGCCTGGGCCTAACATTCTTGACCACCACAAATATCATTCTATTTCAAGTATTAATGTCTTATCATGAGAGCTATTTTGAAGCTCTGTCTCACATAATTTGGGCATGTGGCCAGGAGAGACCAGTGTTTGGAAATGACATCAAGCTTAGAAGTGTAGAGGGACAGCTCATGAGAAGAAGACCTGGGATGAGATGGATTGACATAACAACTGGGTAATGGGGTTAGGTGTGTCGAAGTCAGTGGGATTGGCTCATGACAGAGCAGACTTCAGAGCTATTCTACATAGGGTAGCTGTGTGTTGTGGGAAAATTGATGGCACATAACAGCCACAACACACAAGTCCATTTGATGCTACTTTGACTTGTTGTTGTTCAGTGCTGTCGAATCGTAGACGACTCATAGCGACCCTATGAATGAAAGACCTGAACACTTGTATAACTTTCATTGTTTCTCTAAGTTCATAGGGTTTCCAGAGGCAAGCTATTTCGGAAGTGGACGCCACTCCTGCTTCCAAGCTTATTTTAATCGAGGAGCTCCATCAAACATTGTCCATCATAGGTCAACATTATCACATTTGACACATCAGTGTCACAGTGTTCAGCATCACAGCAACCACGAATTAACTCTGTACAGCAAATGGACAGACCAGTGCTATGCCACAGAAGAATGTTTGACCAAAAACAATGACAAGTAGGCCTGTGGGCTGCAGATTAAAACCACCCACCTTCGGCTTGATAGCATCACTTTCTGTCCACTAGGCCAGCTGAGATCTCTCGTTGTTGTTGTTTAGTGCTGTCAAGACATAGACGACTCATAGCAACCCCTTAGCATAATAAATAATATAAAACATTTGTATCTTTATCTACCTATTGACTGGTTTATAGCCTCAGAACACTACATGCAAAATCTTGTACCAGGCATCATGTGAGTTTCTATGTTGGAGCACTCTGGTGGTATAGTTTGTAAAGCATTTTGCAGCTAACCCAAAGGCAGCACTTGTCTGGTGGTTCAAATCTACCAGGATCTGCTGTGAGGGAAAAAAATGGGGAGTCTCTTCTCATGTGATTTAAGCCTTGGAAACCGCAGGAGATTCAGCCACAGTTAGAACAGACTCCACACTATGTAAGAAAGAGAGGGAAGAAAGCTTGAGAAAATCCGTTCCCAAGTCTTGACTCCTCATTCTCTCCATTTAGTAATTGTCTTGCTTTGTTTTGGAGGCTGTGTTGTCATCACTACCATCTTATTAGGAAAACAGAAAAAAATGTGTCTATTTTCTTACTGCATATTAGAAAAGGGAGTTGTAGACAGAAAGCAAATCAAAACCTAGCTCATATACACTCTTTACCAACTGTGCTCTTGAGATTTGCTTGGAAGCATGCAGCCTGCGTGGACTGGATAATGCTAATACTGCATATTGAATGAGGTCTCAAGCAGGGGATTTGGAATTATCTCATAATGTTAGGTTTTGAAGGAGCAACTCTTTCTGAATGTACTTAATGTTAGATTTTGGAGGAGCAACACTTTCTGAATTCTATTAAACATCAATTTGGTTTCTAAACACAGCATCCTAATTAAAAATCTTCTCAAGACATTAGTCAATCTCTGTGCTAATAACTGATTCTTTATAGACAGCTCAGTGCACTAGATGCTATCATACTGAAACCCCGATCCTGACTGAGTAGAGTGCTTTCTAGCTTCCACTTCAGCAGAATAGGTGGAGTTCTGGAATAGGAGGTTACGGCAAAAGAAGAATTGATGCCTTTGGATTGTGGTAATGGAGAAGAGTACTGAATATCCCATGGACTATCAAAAGAACAAACAAGTCTGTCTTGGAAAAGGTGCAACCAGGATGCTCGGTAGAGACAAAGAGAGTGAGACTTCATCTCATATACTTAGGGTGTGTTGTCAAAAGGGGCCAGTCCTTGGAAAAAGATACCAGGTTTAGAAAGACAGAGGGCCAGAGAGAGAAAGGAAGACCCTCAACAACATGGATCTGCACTGTGGCTGTGACCAGAGGCTTGCACATATTAAAGACGGCAAGGACAGTGCAGTGTTCAGATCTATTGTTTATGTTGTCATTATATGTTGTAGTTGATTTGATGATACCTCTGGTAACTTATTGGTAAGGAATTGTGCTGCCAACCCAAAGGTACACTGTTTAAATCTCCTGGTCTTCAGGAGATAGATAGGCAATCTTCTTTCATGGTATTTACTGCTGCTGAAGACCCACTGGTGAGTCAGCTGTAGATTGGATGCAACTCTTTGGTATAAAACAAGAAATAGGAACAGATTTTTAAATCCCAACTGACTGTGTGGTTTTGAAATACGTTTAAGCTTTAACCATTATCCTTTTGTGAAAGAAGAAAAATCCTCCATTATAACCTTCTAGAATCTAATAATTGTTTGCATCAATAAAATTATCCACCCTTTATATTGTTGCAATTACTTCTCAGTTGCACAGAAATCTGATAAAGTCTATGTCCTGTATAGAGTCCTTCAGTGGAATTCGAACTTGCTTGGTTGTCTCCAAAGCTGTCTCTTCCAGTGGTTTTCTAGACTCCAACCACAGGAGTTGCTCATCCTCACTTTTCTTCCCTTTAG
>NW_006399772.1:17670984-17677820 GCF_000299155.1 Elephantulus edwardii | reverse complement strand
AATTCATCCTTCATCTTGAAAAGAAAGAAAAACTCTTTCATTTGTTATGCAATCCCTTCCCCTCGCCAAGCCCACTCCACTATACAGCCTTCACTCTGGACTTCTGTAATGACAAGAATACCCATTCATATATCCCTTTTATTTTTTTAATAATTTTAATAAGCATTTGCAGAGATTTTGAATTTCCATTCATTCACTGCTGTACTTCTCTTCCCGCCAGTCCCCAGTTCGCTCCTTTCAAAAGTAAAAGAACACTCCCTCCCTGGGACACAATCCCCTCCCACTGCTCCCACTGCCCCAAGTACATTCCATTATGCAACCTTAATTGTGTACTCTTGTGATAACCATACTACCCTATCATACATCGCTTTTCAATTATTCACTCTGTCATCTGTTTCAGTGCAGTATACACAATTTATCCAGTTTTTCTCAGTCTTTAAGCTCAAGTGCATGAAAGAAGACTAGAATTCTGGGGATGAAGGAAGAGAACCCTGGACAGTGTTGGAGAAAAATTAAAATTAAAAGGCCATGGTGAATGAGAAAGAGACTTTTTTAAAGAAAAACTCACTGTAAATAATACATTGTTCCTGTTCTGTATTATCAAGTCAGACTGACCTGAAGCTGATCATCCAGTGAGTTTTCAGAGGCGGTTAAGTCGCATAGGAGGAGATAATCCGTTTTACTCCTGGAATGGCCGGTGGATTTGAATGGCATACTTTCGGGTTGATAGCGCAATTTCTCGCTACTAAGCCGCCAGGGTGAGTAATTTTTTTAAGAAAGTAAAGTTACAAAATGGCATCGCCTTATACTAACTAGTTATTAAGGACCAAAAGCGCCTAGATGTCTGAAAAGCTTTTCTTATTCCATTTATAAATTCTTGTTACTGCTCATCTGGGGGCAGGTCCATAGAAAAGCAGCCAATTGCGATTCAAACTTTGCTCTTTGAGGCCCAAGCTTTAAAATGTATTGTTTTCCTTTTGCATTGCAGCCCCAAAGGCATCACTTTCAGCTCCCATCTGGGAATGCTGCCCACTCTGAGATGATATTTAGCACCATCAACAGCCAACATCTTCAAAGAATTTTTGTCTGGATCATTGGAAATGTTCCTTCCAAGCCCATTTTGTCATTCTATGATAATAAAGAACACAGGCAGGAAAACCCAGTGGGCTGTTCTGCTTTGTCACACAGGGTGGCTTTCAATCAGAAGTGGAATCAGCCACATTCAAAACCAACAACAGAATGATGATCTCTGGCAAACAGTGCCTTAGGGGGTAGGCGAAATGATGTTCAGGAGGTGAAATGAGTAGAGGATGTAAACGGAAAAAGAAAACCAAAAATCACAAATGATCTTAATTTGCCCAAGACTTGTGTTATAATTCTTAAATGAAATAAAAATTATGCTTTAGGAGGTTTTATACTGATATCAAACTTTATCAGCTTAATGGATGGCTCTTAAAAAATTTTAAAATTACAATTCCAAAATCTATGAAACAGAGACCTTTTTTGTGCTTCTTGGGCCTATTATTTTAAGCTTTAACTTGTTTTCCCCTCCTCCTTAAGTAAGTGTGGAAGATTAAGGCAACACAATTTGGGCATTCTTCACCTTACAGGAGTGTACGGTTTGATTTTCGATTATGAGAGCCACCTGGACATATGGTATTTTCATCAAAGGGTGATGAAAGAAAACATCTTTAGCAAAACTGAAAATATAGCTTAATTTAGGAAACAAGCTTCTTGAATGGGGAAGGTTTTCCTGCATGGCTGTCCAGCCATCTAAGTATGTGTGGGCGGAGTGTTGAGGTGTGGAGCAGGGGTGGAGAAGAAGCTTGCAAACAATACACTAAAGAAAATGAATGAGTGCAAGGTTTAATCAAACTCTAGACCGTTCATGTATTTCATTTTAAAAGAAAAAAAATCAGCAGTTCATGTAGAAATTGGCAGATTCTACTTCTATAAACTAGCAAACAATAGAGACAATTGTTAAACACTGGAGGACAACTTCTTCATTTTCTAGTATTTCTTGATATAACCTTGAATGAAGCAGAAAAAAGAGCTGAAGAATGTGAAGCCGTTCTTCTACAGGTATTTTGACTAAACAAATATTGTACTTGTTAAAAAATAAAATTTTATATCCTCCTCCATCTGATAAGTTCTTGCTATTGTTGATTACCGTCAAGTTGAGCATGACTCATGGCAACCCCATAAACAAAAAGCCCAAAGCCCCTCTACAACTATCGACATTTATCAAAGTTCATCGAGTTTCTAGAGCCTGTTATTTAGAAAGTAGTTGCTGATGAGTTAGATATTTATAATGGCTATCAGTAACAGGTCCAAGTTGAAGTTCAGTCTTGACTAATCCATAAGTGCTTTCATGAATGGAATACTCACCATATAAACTTTAATCATGTGAATAACTCTTACAACCTTATGAAATGTTTGCTTTCCTTTTGGGTATTTTAGTGTCTTCTGGATAGAGCATGCATACTCATACTCTAAGAACTACGAAGAATATGACTTAATGAAAACCTTCTAAATAGGAAAGTTTATCTGGAAATACTCTTGAATAGATTCTAACTACACTTCTGCCCCTCCCTCATTTTTCTTTTCTTCCCCCCTTTCTTTCTTATTGTGTACTATTGAGTCAGATCTGACTGGCACAGGAGGAGATTTCCCCTCCTTCTCCAACGGAGCATTTGGTGGATTTGAACCGTGCACCTTTGGACCGCAGAGCAGTTTCTTGCCACTAGGCCACCAGAGCGCCCTACTTTTTTTTCTTTTGGACCTTCCACTAGCCAGAAAATTAAATGACAGTGAAATACAAAAAATTGTGTCAATGTAACAAAACTGTGTCATTTAACAAAATTGTCTGGGACTAAAGTGAAGATGATATAATTTCCCAGGAAATATCTTTGAGAACAAAGTTTAAAAGACTGATACTAAAGCTGTACTGAAAGGTAGAATTAGTGTCAAGACTTTAAAACAGAATCTTTAGCTTGATATGAAAGCATTCAAAAAGCTCAGATAATCTGATTTGAAATCAAGAGTTTTCCAAGGAGGGAGACAGTCACTGAGTTCAAGAAGAATGCGGTTGGCAAACTTTTATCTTAGCAATTATAATTATCCTCTTGTGCTATCTATGAATATCAAGCACATTATCATTTGAATTCATTTATTAAGATTACCTAATTAAATAATCGATCTCCAGTACTTTGATATTTAGTAGCCACTTCTAAGTAGAAATTTAGGTCGTTCAAATGGAATGCTTTTCTCATATGCAGACTGCTGTGCCCCTTCACTGCTGAAATAACACAGTAATGAGAAATCCATCCAAATATACCTATTAGAATGTGCATCAACATAAGCACTTACTTCCAGTTATACTTACTTCAAAAACTTTGGGGTCTTTTATTTTTCCCCCTACTGATTTGTTGGGTTTTTTTTTTAACTTCATATTGTTTTGCTTACATAGTTCATATATATGGTGTTTCATACTATTCTTCATTTGTACTGTGTTTCATACAATCATTCTCCTGTTTTATGTTTTATAAAACTAATCATCATTGCATCTTGTCCATCATTACCCTGTCTTTTCATCTGGACCCTTCTCATTTCCTTCATCTTCTCCCTCCACCCACCAAACTGTGGAACCCTGTGGTTTCACCCCTACCCTTCCTCACCCCTGTGTTCACACCTCTTCCCCACTGGGGCTCCCATACATGTTTTACTAGTTATTTTTCTATTTTCACAATAATGGTCTATGCAGTATTTGTCTTATGAGACTGAGTTCTTTCACTCAGCATAATGCTCTCCAGACTTTCTCAAGTTATGTAGTATTTTTCAAAATCGTTGCTCTTGAGTGCTGCATAGCATTCCATTGGATAAATGTACCACACTTTCTTTTATTTTCTCTTAACTCTTTTCCCTTTTATAAATTTTCTTTAGGAAGAAGCAAAATGCTATAAGATAAATATGACTAGAAAATATACTAATAGAAGGAATATAAAAGGGTAAAACAAATAATTTTGGTAAATGTAAGTTCAACAGTATTATCTAAGTATCATAATCATAGTAATGATCAGGGAAGTGGAAAATACCTTTCAAAACAGTAGTCAAGATAAGAAGAACAAAGGAATTTGATAGCCAGGAAAAAATAACATGGAAAAAACAATAATTATTTTCTGTGTTCTTTGTGTATGTGTCCTCAATGTAGAATATTTTAGTGACAGTTCACTCTAGTGTTTTGTGAGTTTATGTTATTGTATTATGAATCTAATAAATGTGTAAATTAATTTATTGATGATAGAAAGTGATACTTGGAATTGTGTAACTCTTCTGTGTTAGACTTATTATTTAATTTCTAAAAAATGGTGCAATTATTTTGATCTGCTTATAATGTAGAAACTTCTAGCTCACAATTACTGCTCACTTTTCTAGTCAAATGACTTTTCATATAGTGGTGGTAAAATTCTCATGCTATTTTTCTTGGCTTAATTCCTGGCCCAAAATAGGAAACAATATTCATAAGTTTAGTAGTATGTTGAATCTACTACATGTGAAAGTGGTTTGCAATAAGAAATAATAGTTAAGAATTTGATAGTGAATACATTACAAAGTGCAATGATCTTTATGAGCATGAAATGAAATGGAAATTTCAGATTTCTTTCTGTAAATTTCTCAGACAGAGACTGATATATTGGCAAATCTCCCTTATTATAAGCATGTGAACCAATAACTGGTTTTAGAATGCACCTGAAATTGTTCTCTTTATCTCATACTATTCACTAGTTAAAATATTATTCTAGGGACTATTCCACCAAGAAGGTTTCAGAGTATAAACTGTGTCCCTCAGGCCTGCTTTTGTTTTTGGTCAAACATTCTTCTAGAAGGTATAACACTGGTCTGTCTACTTGCTGTACAGATGTAATTCGTGGTGGTTTTGATGCTGAACACTGTGACAATGATCTGTCAAATGTGATAATAGTTACCCAGGGTGGACAGTGTTTGGTGGAGCTCCCTGGTTAAAGCAAGCTTGAAAGCAGGAGTGGCATCAATATCCAAAATAGCTTGCCTCTGGAAACCTTATGAACTTGGAGAAACAATGAAAGTTATACAGATGTTCAGGTCTTTCATTCAGAGGGTCGCTATGAGTTGCCTATGACTTGACAGCTTTTAACAACGATAAATTGTGCTTATGTGAAAAATTTACATAGAAACTCTTCAGAAAACTTTACAAAAGTGTGTTTCTGTACTGTAAAGTAATTGACAATGTACTTTTCTGTATTGTAAAGTACTTTACAAAGGACTTCTTTGTACTATACAAGGTATTTTTCCCTCTTGTAAAGAGAACAGCAAAGAGCCTGTTGTTAGAACAGGACTAGGAAATACTGCATGGTTTGAAATCAGAAGGTGTAAATGAGGAGTGCATTATTTCTCCATACCTATTCAATTTGTATACTGAGCAAATCATTAATGTGTTTGGAGCATATTAAAAAGAACATGCCATCAGTATTGGAGGAAGGCTCATCAACGGATTGCGTTATGTAGATGACACAACCTTACTTATTAAAGTGAAGACAACTTGAAACATTTGTTGCAGCAAAGTAAAAAGCCTTTAATATGTAATGATCTCAGCATTGAGAAAACAAAATTCTTCACCACTGGACCAATTGGCACCATCTTGATAAATAGAGAAAAGAATGAAATTGTCAGTTTTCATTTTACTTGGATTCACAATCAATAGCCACGGAAAGAGCAGTCAAGAGAACAAAAAAGATATGTTGCATTGGGAAAATCTGCTGTCAAGGACCTCTCAAAAGAGCTAATGAATAAAGACATCAGTTAGAACATTAAGGCATGCCTAATCCAATCCAGGGTCTTTTCACTTACTTCTTATGCATCTAAAGTTGGACAATGAATAAAGATAATAGAAGAATATTAGTTGTCTTTGAATTTTTATGTTGAAAAGAGTACTGAATGTCCCATGGACTCTCAAGAGAGCAAACAGATCTATATCCTGGAAGAGGTGCAAGCAGAGTGTTTTGTAAAGGCAGGGATAGTGAAACTTGCTCTCATACACTTTGGGCATGTTTTCAGAAAGGGAAGTCCTTGGGAAAAGGCACCACACTGGGAAAGCAGAATGATCACCAAAGGAGAAGATGAAGTTCAACATGATGGGTTGATACACTGGGTTCAAACCTACCAGAAATGTGAGGATAGCCTAGCATAAGGCAAGGTTCAGGTCTTGTTCATAAGGTCACTGAGAGCTGTAGCCAATCAGATAGCACCTAAAAACTGGTCTGTCCATTCTGACTCTGTTAGGTTGATGACCGTTTTCCTCAGCCTTCTTTGATTTTTGTCTTAAGGCTGAAGCCTTTTCCTTATACTTCACACAAAACTAATTTTTGTCTTGGGGAATCTCATTACTCCTTTTTTTATTGGGTTCATTTTGTCTCATAGTGAGCCCATGTGACAAAATATAGCTGTCTCAGTTTCTAACCTTTATAGAGGCAATTACCAAGTCTTTCTTTTGTGGGCATGCTGGGTGAGTTTGAACCTCTAACTCTGGTTAGGAGTTGAGCTATTTCACTGACAACTAATTTGACACCTTTATCAAGAGTACAAGTAAGCAAGGCGCTTAATCATTTGGGTTTTGATGACCATATAGTCTCTTTTGCAGCCAATCATTTCTGTTGCCATGTGAAAGTAGTAATAAACAAAATGATCAACACGACTGTGTTGCAGTAAAATTTTATTTGTGGGCACTGAAATTTAGATTTCATGTATGTGATTTTCACACAGCATGAAATCTTCTTTATAATTTTTCAACCACTTAAATT
>NW_006399772.1:17662559-17669984 GCF_000299155.1 Elephantulus edwardii | reverse complement strand
AAAATGTGATAAATAGAAAAGTAAATGACCTGTATGAGAAAAGTTAATGTGCGCATCTGTATGTACTCATAAAATATCTCAATCAGTGAACAGTCTGGCAGTGGTGTGGTATGTGTGGCAACCCTTGGGGTTGGCCTGAAGGACAGTCAGGCTTCAAAAGCCCAAGCACACAATCCAGGCAGCATGCGGAGAAGCCATGGCTTTTTTGTGTGCCCTGCACACTCCCTGCACTGTAGTCAGGTTAAGGTTTTATCATACCAGGCTTTCACTGCCTTCTGTTCCCAAGTCCCAATCCCTGCATCTTCCTTAAGGCTGCATTCAAAGCTGGTTCTCTTGCGGAATCTAAAAGCCTGGATCCCTAGTTCCAGACTTTATTGACAATTTGCCTCTAACATTTAATATCATAGGTTAGCAGTAACTTTTCAGCCTTTACTTTCTGCAACCCATCTTCCTCATCTTTGTAAAGTACTTTTTAGATGGTCTCCTCAGCGTGAGCTGGTGGTGATGCAGTAGTTGAAGGTGCTTGGCTGCTAACTGGTAGATCTGCTGTGGAACTCATCAGTTGTTCCAAGCAAGAAAGGTGTCACTGCCAGCTTCCATAAAGATTTGCAGCCTTAGAAATCCTTTAGAGCAGTTCTACTTTGTCCCAAAGTACCACTATCAAACACAATGGATGCTGGCAGTGACTTCTGTGTGAATCTCTACATGCTGCCCAATTTGAAGAAACGTGTAAATGCAAAGTCCTTCAGTTGGTTGGGTCTCCTATATGGCTTTGAAAGTCTGGGCTATGCTGTACACATGAGTTTTATTATTTTTTGGGGGGGTCAGTGACTTTTCTTAAGAGTCCTGAAAACAGTACCCCTCTTTGAAGGAAAAACATACTCCTGTTCACCCACAAACACACGTGCCACCTACACATCTAATTTTGCACATAATTTTGATGGTTCTCCAACTTCCACCTACAAGATGGGAGGGTACATTCCCTTGTGCTTGTGCTATGTACGCCAATACTTAGCACAGGACCCAGGTGCTCAATAAATCTCGTATTAAAGAAAGAAAACCAAAGTCAGGTCTCTGTTAGACATTATTTCCTGTATTTGTATTCTACGCAGCCCTTAGCACAGTGTCTTGTTCATACTAGTAATTTAATAAATATTTGTTGAATTGAATTGGATCCTGCTTTCTTTGTATCTTGGAGAAACACCAATTAGAGCGATATAGGGAGATAGGCTAAATAAATATTTAGAATGACTCTTTCAACACTTAATCTCTTTGTTTTAACATCCTACAGACTTGAACCCACTAAATTAAGTATATTTGTGTTAATGGACACACTCTTTTAATCTTTTTTCATGAAGTGTTTAAATTTTAAAGCAGTTGGGTGATAAAGAAACAAAGTAGAACTCATTCCTCCTTTTATAAATGTCACTACATTCTATTTTGGGAATAATGTGAATAAGGACCAGGACTGAGAATTCTAAAATAAAGCACTTTTACCAGTGAAGGGAAGGTCTGAAGCACCTTTTTCTTTCACAATCAACCCAAATGTCTCCCTACTTAAAAGAGAATCTCTTCTGCTAGGGAAGCAATCCTGTTCTTTACATAATGACAGAAGTGGGAGCCTTAAAAATAAAATAAAAAAATTAAAAAGGAGACGGGAGAGCTGACTGACTGGAACGACACCAAATTTTTATTTTCAATGGCATCTGTGGCTGCTAGAAATGACACAAATTGTATCAATCTAGGAACTCGAGACAACCAAACATGAATTGTAATTGACCAAATTAAAGTCAGAACATTTGCAATCAGTTCATTAAATAAATTGTGTGGAGAATGTCCAAAGTTAATGGTCAGATGCAAAACAACAAACCATCTACCTCTTCCAGAGAGGACAAGATGAAAAGGAATAAAATAAGTCTGAAAACCTAACTTTCTCTCCAAAGGATGCAAAGACAAGACAATGGAAAGAAACATTTAAAAAGGAGGATTCAATTAGCAAGGTGAGAGAGAAAGGAGAGAAATCCAAGTGGGATTCCCTGGGAAGGGAAGAACGTGATGTGAGTTTAGATCATGCTCTATAAATAGCCTTTTATTTTATAAATTCTTCATGTGATGCATACACTACACGGTGGGCCTCTCTCGTCCTTAATACCCACAGTCTCAGGGCACAGGCCTTTTAAGGCAAACTGTGATATAAGCACAAAGAACTGGGTCTGAAAAATGACTAGGGCTTCTCTCTTGTAAAACCCAAGAAAGAAATTGATGAGGAGAGAATCCAGGAGGACTGC
This sequence comes from Elephantulus edwardii, assembly GCF_000299155.1. Taxonomy (NCBI): domain Eukaryota; kingdom Metazoa; phylum Chordata; class Mammalia; order Macroscelidea; family Macroscelididae; genus Elephantulus; species Elephantulus edwardii. The sequence goes on along the minus strand of NW_006399772.1, from coordinate 17,667,696 downwards.
ACAAATTGTCAGAAGAGTAGAAGCAGGATAAGTCTTAGTAGACTAAGGAAATAATTTATAGAGATAGTGTGTTCCTTTTCTTCAAGCTCAGCAATGCAGGGGATCATTTTAATTACCTTCCTATAATGAACCTTCATCCAAATACCACAGACAACCACTTTACCTGTCATCCTCCTTCACAAAGCTGTCAGGTCTTAGGCTCTATTTATCACTTTGCACCCCATTTTATTTATCACTTTGCACCCCATTTGTTCTGCTTTTTCAACTCTTTATTGTTTGACCGTAAGATACTGATGGTGTTGAAAGGGGGCTGGAGAGTGAAACAGGTAGGCTGTGAAGGGGCTAACATTTTACAGTTAATTTTTTGCTATCTTTTGTTGGTTAACCAAGGATTCCTTTCTAGAACATTTCCAAATACTTGAATCAAAGGAGTGGTCTTTGAAATCCCATACCAGCTATCATTTTCTCTCCCAGATTTCTGGCAAAAGAGTTATTAAACCTCCTTGGTAGTTAGCATTTTTATGGAATACTACTTATTTTTGACTGTTATAGTGTTTTTAGAAGCATCATTATTTTTTAATAGAAATGAAAATAGATTTATTTATGGTGATGGAAAATTCTGTGATGATTGCAAAACGTAACTGATATAATTATTTCAAGTAAGCAATTGTCCACATAAACAATGTAAAAATGTTATTGAATCTACCACTTTACAACCATGACCAAATATATATATATATAATTTTTTTTCTTCTTGAGGAATAGGTGGTTGCACATGCTTTTGTTGTTATGTGGCATCGCATCGCCTGAGATTCATAGCAACCGTATGTACAACAGCTCTGAAGCCTGCCCTGTCCCTAGCCAGTCTCATTTACTCTGAGACACACCCCCATTGCCCCAATTACTGTATCAATCCATTTTATCCAGGGTCTTCCCCCACCTGTGCTGTCCCTCCACCCTTCCAAGCATGATGTCCTTCTCCAAGGACCAGTTCCTCCTGGCCACATGCCCAAAGTATGTGAGATGAAGTTTCAAAATCCTAGCCTCCAAGGAGAAACTTAGTTTCACCCTCTCCAAGACAGACCTATTGTTTTCTTGACAGTCCATAGTAGGTTCAAGACTCTTCTCCAAAACCACAACTCAGAGGCATCAATTCTTTTGTCATCCTTAGTCATTGTCCAGCTCTCTGATGTATAGTGAGTAATTATGATGGCCATGCCTGGATCAGGAGCACTGGGGTTTCTAGACTGACTCTGTTGCTCTTCAGTAATCTGGAGAGGTCCCTAACAGCAGATTTTCATTACTTTTTATTGTTATTTATCAAGTTATCACTTAATTCCATAATGGAACATCTTTATTCCTTGCAAATACACCATTTTCCCCCCATAGATACAATTCTGTGAGCAAGACTAAGGCAGCCTGGTTCAGGCCAGAATCTTTTCAACAGCTGCTATGTGTCTGAGAGCCGGGCAGAATAAGAAATACAGGGGGGAAAAATAAAATTATTTCCTTGAGTTGTAGGGTAGAAGAATGCTGAACATCTCATAGATGCTGAAAGAATAAACAAGGGGGAAAGGGGGGACAGGGAGGAAAATGTGCAACAATGAACGGAAATTCAAGTTCTTTATAAACATACAATAAAATATCAATTAAAAAAAAGAATAAGCAATATGTCTTGAATAAAGTGCAGACAGAATATTTCTTAGAGTCAAGGATGGCAAAGCTTCATCTTACATACTTTGGGTAAGTTGCTAGAAGGGGATAGTATATGGAAAAAGACATCCTGTTAGGAAAGGTGAAAGGTCAGCAGGAGAGAGGGAGTGACCCTCAGTGAGATGGAAAGACACAGTGACTGCAACAATGGGATCAAGTATGTCTTACATGATGGAATGGTACAGGCTAGGATAGGGTTCAGATCTATTGTTCATAAGGTCATTATGAGTCATACTCGACTCAATAACACAGAACAACAGTAAGAACATTGTTATCCCTCTCTTTCATCTGAGCAGGAGAATCAGAGTTGCTGATAAGAAAGGGCAAATCCAGTGAATGGTTTGATAGGTGAGGTGAGTGGTTTCCTTTTGAATCAGGTTTCAGAATAATTAAAAAAAAAACCAAAAACACCACCAAAAAACCTATGCCTTTCTCCTTGAGGAAGTCTTTGAGTTTTTAACTTGAGAATATCTAGAGTACATCTTTAGAAGCACTGTCTTTTGAACATTTTCTCTAGCTAACCAGACGATGACATTCACTCACACTCACTCACTGCCATGGAGTGTGGTCCAGCTCACTGCAGTCCTCTGTCTGGTTGCTGAGGCCGTAAATTGCAGTGGGAGGACACTGCCATATTTTTCTCTGGAAGCTGCTGATAGATTCAAACCATTCAAGATAAGCAGCCTTGGAAATAGTAGAGCACAACACTATATAGAGTTCTCCAAGCGACGATATGTTGGTGTTAGGTGGTATTGAATTAACTGCAAGTCATAGTGACCCTATGGACAATGAATCTAAATGTTGTTCTGTCCTGTGCCTTCCCCCTCATCTCTGACATACTTAAGCCCATGGCTACAGTCACTTTGTCATCCCTTCTTGTTGAGGATCTTCTCCTTTAGTGCTGACTTTCCAACCTTCCCAAGCATGAGGCTTTTCTCCCCATGGACTGGCCCTTCCTAAAAATATGCCCCAAGTATTGGATGAAGCTTCACCATCCTTATCTCTAAGGAATATCCTGGTTGCACTTTCTCCAAGGCATGTTTGTTCTTTTGGTAGCCCCTAGAATGTCAGTACTCTTCTCCAATATCACAACTCAAAGGCATCAATTATTCCTCCTTATCAGTGTCCAACTTTCAGATTGTCTTCCTTATACAGTGTCCTTCTTTCAGATGCAAAGGAAGTAACTGAAAAGACTAAGGCTTGAAACAGGTCCATCTTAGTCTTTCAACTGATGTTATTGTTCCTTAGCTCTTCAGAGAAGTCATTGACAGCACATTTTCCTGATGAGATATGGCTTTTGATTTCTTGACTATTGTTACCAAGAGTTTGAATCTAGATCCAACATCTTCAATCTTTTCTCCATCTTTCATGATGTTGCCTACTGGCCCAGTGGTGAGGATTTTTATTTTTCTAATGTTGAGGTATGTTTTATATTGAAGGCTGCAGTTTTTTCTCTTCTGTAGCAGATCCAAAAGGCTGCATTCCTTTAAAGAATACTTTTCTTTTTCTTACAAACCCGTACGTATTTTAAAAGCTACTTTCTAGATTCAATACCTCTATTTGCATTTTATAATTTTTTTTACTAACTGAAAAATATTCCAAATCTTTGATACTTTTATAATATTCTATATACTCTCCTGGGTCAAACTTATTGTTCACTATAACTTTTCGTGTCTGTTGCCCATTTACTGTTCGAATTATCAGACCTCTTCTTATGTGAGCTCTGTAATATACTGTAAACATTAGCTATTAGACCCTTGCCTGAAATGTTGTTACTTTTAATACCTTCTTCTCTTTCAAAATTTCCTTTTAGACCTGCTTCACACAGCCAGGCACAGTAGCATTTAATAATTCATCAAATTTTAATCATTTTCCCTTAGGTTTAACTCCTAATATTATCTCATCCTTGCCAGTCTAGGGCAGGGTTCAAGCCTGCTATTCATAAAGTCGCTATGAGTCATAATCAACTCAATGGCAACGAACAACAAAATTGTAGTGTTTCATTATGTCTTGCCTAGACTACTTTAAGAATGTCTTTTGTAATTTTCTTTGATCTTTGTGACTATAATCTAACGATTATAGGGATCCAGATTTTTCATTTTAGTGTAAAATTCCCATAATCCATACCATTCCCTTCAAGACAGTTTTGCTGTATCCCAATAAATTTCTTTTAGACACATCCTTAGCCTATCTGTTCAGCCTCATCTCTCGCTTCTCATTGCCTCATTTAACTATATTGTGCTTAGCTCCCTATCAAATGCAACACTTGTACTTCTTAGAAGCTCATAATAACAACTACCTAAGTAATTTGTGTTGTATATGAGCCATTATATGGTTTAGTAGTTTTAAATAGACAGATTTTTTTCAATTTCATTTTTACCACTGTTAATAATGATACAAACATTATCCTAGTATACATGTTGTTTGTTGTTGTTCTGTACTATCAAGTCAGAACTGAGCCATAGCTGACCTGCTAACAGGTTTTTAGAGACAGTAAATCGCATTGGAGGAGAGTGCCCATTTTTCTCCCTCAGAGCCATTGGTGAATTCGAACTGTTTCCTTTGGGATTGCAGCACAGTTTCTTACTACTAGACCACCAGAGATCTTAGTATACATAGACTTATATAATTGCATACTATGTGATTGTCTCTGTAGAAAATAATCTTAATTATTCCAAGATAAATTCTGAACCACAAATCCATGGGGTAACTAATAAGTGGGTCAGATTCATTCCTGCACATACAGAGGATTACACTCTGCAAGAAAAAAAAATTAAGTTATAGCTCTGAGTTACTTTAAAATGGGTGAGAAGCATATCTACTCATTGCCCTGGAAGGGGACATTCCCTTCTACGACTATGCGTGAAAGTGCTATTGATTCTGGGTGGAGACATTATCTCTAGTGTTCATAACTGTTTACTCCTTGAGAGATAGTCTGGAGTGAAGAGAAGTTCATACTTTACTGTGCAAGACGGTCACAGAAACCAGAAATTAATCCATTCTATAGTCCACCAGCATTAGCCACACTTTGTTTTAAAGCATCTTTAACAGAATATATTTTCTCAAGAGTAGACACTGAATGATCTGATTGACAGAACTTGGCGACAAAATCTGTGCAATTTGTCTAATCAAGAATTTAATCACAAGACTCGGCCAACCTGAAGAATTGCCCACCACCATGGCCCCGCAATTTTTTATTTAAGCAGTGGAACAGATGCTATAAAACATCATAACTCTATACAACCTTAATTCTGGATTTCTGTGCTAACCATAATACTCAATCATATATCACTTCTAATCTGTTCTTTCCCTCATCTTTTTCAATACAATATACATAATTTATCCAGTGGGTTTTTTTAAGGTTGTATAGAGAAGTGTACTCGGGGTGGGGGGGGAAGGGATGTGAGAATTGTATACTAATGAA
>NW_006399772.1:17658235-17660812 GCF_000299155.1 Elephantulus edwardii | reverse complement strand
TGGGAGCATATCTTGAAAATAATTTCCTTCTTTCCTTTAACTAACTGATCGGACTTAGACTTCTCATTTTTCTTTAGTTATTCAAATTAATTTTCAAGCAATCATTCCAACCTGACTTGTTGGTTCTTGGCACAAGCTACATAGTGTTCCGGTGCCTCATTGAATGGCTTGGTGACACAAGGATGAAATACCAGAGGTATTGACAAGTGTTTTATATGGGGGGTGTATAAGCCAGGGTCATAATATTTTTTTTTTATCCCCTAGGGCAAACTATGAGGAAGACAATCAAAGCATGGTCAGGACCATCTGGTAAATGTGACAGTCAGATAGATTGAAGGTGTTCACTACAGTTTGGAAAGCAACACTAGCTGAGTTTCTTTTACAAAAAAGGCTGCAGCAGTGATTTTGAAATAATAGATTCCCTCTCCTTACCAACATTATGGAATTACAGGTGCTTCTTCCTTATTAGCCAGATTTTCTCTTTTTCTTCCATTATCATAAAGCAAGCTTGTGTCATCTGCATAATGCAGGTTGCTGATGACTTCCTCCAGTCCTGGTGTCACATTCCTCCTCATAAATCTTGGCCTCTCAAATTATCTATTCCACATATATATTGAAAAGGTATGGAGATAGGATGCGTCCCTGGCACATATCTTTCCTGATCTTAAGCCAGCCTTGCTGGGTTCTGACAGTGGCTTCTTGATCCAACAACAGGTTTCACATAAGCACACTAAAGTGCTCTGGAATTCCCATTCTTAATGTTAGCTATAATTTGTTGTAATCCAGACAATCAAATGCATTTACATAATCAGTGAAACACCAGTAGACATTCCTCTGGTACCCTCTGCTTTCAGCTAAGATCCATCAATCATTGTCTATAATGGCCCTAGCACCACAACCTCTTCTAAACCCAGCTTGTACATCTGGAAGTTCTCTGCTGGTGTTCTGTTCCAGCAGGTTTTGGATAATCTTCAGTAGGATCTTGCTTATGTCTGATATTATGGGATGTTGTTGTTGTTGTTGTTGTTATGTGTCGTTGAGTTGTCTGAGATTCATAGCTACCCTATGTACAACAGCCCTAAACCCTCCTCTATGCTGTGCCAATCTTATTGTCTCTGACACACCCACCCCCATTACTGCAGTAGCTGAATCAATCCATCTCACTGAGAGTCTTCCTCTCTTGAGCTGATCTTTCACGCTCCCAAAGATTATGTCCTACTCCAAGGACTGATTCCTTCTTGCAACATGTCCAAAGTAGGTCATATGAAGCTTCAGAATCCTTGCCTCCAAGGAGCATTGTGGCTTCACCCTCACCAGGATGAACTTGTTTTTTCTCCCAGCAGTCCATGGTTTATTCAATACTCTTCTCCATCACCACAGCTCAAAGGCATCAATTCTCCTTCTATGATCCCTAGTCATTATCCAGCTTTCTGATGCATAGCAAGTAATTGCAAAGACCATGGCCTGTATCAGGCCTACCTTAGTCTCCAGACTTACATTGTTGCTCTTCAGTACTTTGGAGAGGTCTCTGACAGCAGACATTCCCAATGCAATTCGTAATTTGATTTCAATAGTTTCCACACTCCGTTGCATCACCTTTTGTTTGGAATGGGAATAAATATGGATCTCTTTCAGTCAGTTGGATAGGGACCTGTCCTCTAGTTTTCTTGGAATAATCAGGCAAGTGCATCCAGAACAATATCTCTTTGTTGATCCATGTTAATTGGTATACCATAAATTTCTTTGCCTTTTGCCAATTCCTTCAGAGAAGTTTGAACTTTCTCTTTCACCACAATTGCTTTTGATCATATTTTGTTTCATGAAATTCTTCTGCCAGCCAATTCTTTTTGGTACAGTGACTCTGTATACTTCTTCCATCTTCTTTTGATGCTTGCTTCTGAGTCATTGAACATTCTGTCCACAGCATCCTAAAGTATTATACCTCGAGGCTTAAATTTCTTCTTCAGTTTCTTTTGCTTAAGTATTGCTGAATGAAGAGTGATAAGAGAAGGAAATAAAAGTCATCCAGATTGGCAAAGAGATGATTAAACTATCACTATATGCAGATGATATGATAGTGTACACTGAACACCCCAAGGACTTAACAAAAATCTGTTAAAGATAATAGGTCACATTAATAGAGTGGCAGGATACAAGCTCAATATAAAAAAATAAGTTGGATTTCTCTACAGTAACAAAGATAATTTAGAGAAGGAAACCAAGAAAACTATACCATTTATAATAAACAGCCAACCACAAATTGAGATACATGGGAATGAATGAACCTAACTACAGATATAAAAGACCTGTACAAAGAAAACTATAGAGCATTTCTGAAAGACAACCAGAAGACCTAAATACATGGAAAAATGTTCCCTGTTCATGGACAGAAAGATTCAATATTGTGAAAATCACAAGCCTACCAAAAGAAATCTACATGTTTAATGCAATCCCAATCCAGATATCAAAAGCATTTTTAAAGGAGATTGAAAGGGAAATTATCAAGTTTATTTGGAGAGGAAAGAGACCCTAGTAAGCAAAGCACTTCTGAAAAAATGAAGTAAGAGGATTATCACT
>NW_006399772.1:17612378-17657620 GCF_000299155.1 Elephantulus edwardii | reverse complement strand
ATTCAGATGACCAACAAACACATGAAGAAATGCTCAAAAACACTGGCAATAAGAGAGATGCAAATCAAAAGTACAATGAGATGTAATCTCACCCCAGTAGCAGTGGTAACGTTTTACATGACAGCAAGTAATAATGTTGCAAAGAATATGGGGATGTAGGAACTCTTATACACTGTTGGTGGGATTATAAAAATAGTACAACGACTCTGCATGGAAGTTTAGAGTTTCCTTAAAAAGCCAAACATAGAAATTGCATATGACCTAGCTAATCCCCTGCCTGGAATATACCCTGAGAAAGTTAGAACTGAGGCACAAATGCAGACTTGTACATAAATGTTCATAGCAGCATTATTCGCCATTATAAGAACATGGAAACAGCCCAAATGTGCAAATTCAATCGAATGGATTGAGAAATCATGGTACGTTCACATGATGGAATACTATGCAACATATAGGAGCAAGGATTTTGAAAATCATTACCTAATTGGGAGGGACTAGAGAACGTTAGTCTAAGTGAACTAATTCAGACCCATAAGGATAAATACCATATAAGACCATTATTGTAGAAATAGAAAGATAAATAATAAAATATGTATGAACATCCAAGGGCTAAGATGGGGACAGTCACAAGGTTGCAATATTTGGTGGGTGTAGGGGGGAGTGGGTAGCAGAAATGGGAAAGATCCAGTGTGAAAATCAATGTATATGAACTTTGTATGTAAACCAGTATAAAATAAAAATTTTATGAAAAATAAAAAAAGAAATGCTAAAAAAAAAGAAATTATAAGTAGTTGTCCTTTTGTTTTTCCAGCTCTTTGCTGGATTTGAAGAATTTCATTATAATACTTTGCTTTGTCTTCCTGAGCTGCCTTTTCAAATCTTCTGTTCAGCTCCTTTACTTCTTGATTTATTTTCTTTGCTTTGACTTCTTGGTGCTCTAGTGCAAATTCAGAGTCTCTCTGACATCAATCTTGCTCATCTCTTCCTCCTCTGTCCTTATAATGACCTCCTGAATTGTTTATGGATGATGTTCTTGATATCCTCCCTCACCTCATCTGGTCTTTGCTCCTTACTGTTCAAAGCCTCAAATCTGTTCCTGAGATGGTCTTTAAATTCAGGTGGGATAGACTCAAGGCCAAACTTTGGTTCTTGGGAATTTGATTTGGTTTTCTTTAACTTCAGGACTTCACTTATACCCCGTGAATAACTTCACAAAACTTTCACATTTACAGGTATGCTTTTGTTAGTACCTCATATATATTAAAACTATTAAGAACTGTAAAGCGTCTAATATTTTAATTGAAGCTAACAGGTTAGCCTGTAATAATTACATGGATCATCTCAGTACCTATTATCTTCCTTTGCAAGATCAAAAGAGTTTATTATCCTAACTAGCATGAGAATCAATATATGTAGTATCAAATCTCTGATACTATAGTCTGAAGGGACTTGTCCAAAGGCCACACCTCTCTGGCAGCTTTAATACATCAGAAACTCCATGGGACAAAGTTGAGCAGTCTCTTTCCATATCATACAACTATGAGGACCCAATGGAAAGTCAGCTTATGTTATATATGTTAGTTCTGATGTGAAGGCAATAAGTAAGATGAAGATACATGCAGTATATCATTAGCTTGTCCTTCAAGAGATAAACTTTGAGCTTGGGAAATAGTAGATATGTTTTACTTCACCCTTGAGAGAGACAATCATTACGCTGGACGGTAAGCAAAATTGCCTCTTCCTTTAGAGAGAGACAGCATTACAACTTTCGAGGCTGTTTTCTATAGAAACATACTTGAAAGGATTACTGCACCAAAGAGCTAGCAAAGATTCTGTTGGAAAGACATGCAGAACTGTGAGAGACCCATAAATGTTTCCTTCAGGCTGTAAAAATGTCATGGATGCAGTGTGGCTGTATGATTTCCACTAATTTCACGAAAGAGACACAGAACCCTCATCAACAGCATCCACTTCCCAATGCTAATTCCTATGAAGTCTGATATAACTAACATCATACTCCAATCCTTTTCACCAAATCTGACATCAACCATCCCTCCAATGGCAGTCATTATTTCTCTGATAATTTGATAATTTCTTCCAATGATCATGTGGAAAATATTCACCATTATGGTATTTAGAGGAAGTGTTATTAAGTGCCCTCAAATTAAGTACAATAGTGAATCTATGAGCAACAGATCCGAACCCTGTCCTATCGTCCACCATCCTCAACATCTCTGACACACTTGAGCCTGTTGCTTCAGTCACTGTATTTACCCGTGTTGGGGTGTGTGTGTGTGTGTGTGTGTGTCGTCTTTCTCTCTCTCTCACTGACTCTCCACCTTTCCAAACATGATGCTCCTTTCCAAGAAACGGCCCCTCCTAGCAACATGCTCAAAGTATGATGAAGTGTCACCGTCTTGGCTTCCAAGGAACACTCTGGCTGCGCTTTCTCCAGGATATACTTGTCTGTTCTTTTTGGCAATCCTGGGTGGGTATTGGTATTCTTCTTCAACACCACACACCATTTCATCTGTTATCCATATTTATTGTCCAGCTCTCAGATGCATAGCAATTGATTGAAAAAAAACAAACAAACATGGCCTGAATCAAGTATACCTTAGTCTTTAAACTGACATAATTTTCCCCAATAAATTGAGAGAACCCTGACTACAAACTCTTTTAGTGCAATACATCTCCTAATCTCTTGACTGCTGATTCCAACTGTGTTGATTGCGGATCCACATAAGATGAAATTGTCGACAGTTTCAATCTTTCCTCTGTCTGTCATGATGTTGCCTATTGGTCAAGTGGTGAGGATTTTTTTGTTTGTTTGTTTTCTTGATGTTGAGATGCAGTCCATATTGATGGCTGTATGTATTCCTTGATATTTCTTCCTTTAGAATGGCCCATTTTAAACCTGAGAGAAATGGCAAATCAAACCAATTTGCATTTTAGCATTTAAGGTATCTTATTTGCTTTGGTTCCAATTACACAAATGTAAGAGTGTAAATAAGTTACCTTATTTACATTATTGGCAAGTTACCCAAATCCTCCCATATTTGCATAGGCCACCCTAGTCAAGTAGGAGTTAAAAACAATGGCTTAGAATAGCCACAATTAGTAATTCACCATACTGCATACCATGATCTTTTCTAAATATTCCGCTTGTAGCCACAGCCCAGGAACAAGGTGCCAGGCCTCAGGATGTTTAATCACACTTCACTTAAGTTAATGCAGTGGGTTTGGAGTTTAGATTTTAAATATTTCTTGCTCTCAAATTCCTGCCTTATTGGCACATGTACCAGTTTGAAAATCAAGCCATTCAAAGGAGACCTGTGTCCTTATGGATTTTTCTAGTTTCTTGACTTCCTCTTTTTGTTTTATTCTTTCTCAGCAAAATAATGCTTACTTAATAAATTATTAATTGTATTTTGCAACATTTAAGAATTGTTTTAATAGATGATTTTTTTTAAAAAAGGTATACATTATACTAAGTATGTTTTGAATTTGGCCAAGGAAAAGGAAACTATTTTCTTCTGCATAGCAATTTAAAAACCTAGAAAAACATAGCCTGTTCTTGAATTAAATAAAGATGGATATGGTGGTGTTAAATTATGAACAAATGAAGGTTTACACTCTGCATAAGATTTAATGTTTGTTATTTCTCCCCAAACCTGAGAATTGTATTTTGGAATGGACTCAGAGATGAGGAATCTGTGTCATATTTCATGTAGACAGTTAAGTGTTGCTGTTTGAGCTAGGATTTCATTCAACAACACTAGTATACGTTGTTTCAGTCCCATTCCTTAACTTTTTCAGTCAAGTCTTATATAAAATGTTGATATAAAGGAATGATGGAAAGCCAAAAATTTGGTAGAAAATGAGAGTATGTGTGAGGATTTATAAAAACACAGAGGTATCTATCTATAGCAGAAGCTGCTACAGGTTCAAATGAATTCATTCTGCCAGAATGTACTTTAGCTTTGTCATAGGAAAGAAAACAGGAGAAGTCTGGAATATATCTACATATGTAACAATTCATAGCTCCAAACAATTTTCTGTACAAAAGAAAGCATTGAGGATAAATTTTCCTTCATCAGGCAAAAAGTATATCATAATTTAGAGAATTAAAAAAAACCCCACCCAAACTTAGAAACCTAATTAGCTAATAGCAACCCCTTGCCATTGTCAAACTACCTATGATAGGCTGACCATTATCTATAGACTAAAGCAGCTCTGGAACTTTGTAGCAGATTTCCTTTTTAATGGTCTATCACCTTTTCTGTGATGCTTTTTTTTTTCTTCCCTTTAGACACTCTTAAAGCAACATTTCTTAATTGACAAAAAATTTCAGGATTTACTGGCGCTCAGATAGAAGAAATTACATTTTGCCCCATAAAATTTTCTTTTCCATCAAACAAGTGATACGAAAAGTAGGATCCATGACTTGTCCTTTGAAAATACAAGGACATGAAGTTAAGCTGCTTGCTTCTAATTGTTCCAGTGAGCAATTTGCCAACTCCTAGCCAAGAAAGAGAAACATGGAAATTGCGTTTTTAATCTGTACATCTAGCTCTAGACCAGAATGCATCTGTCTTCGTGTTGAAACCACTAGATTATCACAGGGTTTATCTGAGGCCCATAGAGAAAACTCCTCAAACTCATGTCTGGGTTGCCCAGGTGATCGCTTCTGTCACTCTTTTGAGACCAATTCTGCTCTCTGTTGTTCTTCATTTTCAAGGAGTTCTCTTGCCTGAGAACAACAGAAAAGGCAATGGGGAGTCAGAGTGTTAGCACCTTGTTTGTGCAGGTCTTCATGCTCAGCTTCCTGCAAAGCTTTAAAAACAAGAAAAGGGGGGATTGGCCGGTTAATAATTAATGGCACCCAGAGCAAATGAAGCATTTCTGTCATAGGGCTTCATCAATAAGGTCATGCTACAGTAGGGGGTGCAGGCTTTGTAAGCATGAGTGGTATTTGCGTATGTCAGAACAGACCGTGCATGCAAACAGCACAAACACTGTGCATCTGCTTCTGTTTACTCCCATGCTAGCACCCAAAAGTGCAGAAGTCCTGTGTTAATTGCTCGGTTACATACAGACTGTTGATGTGTTCTCCACAGAGCTTTTCATAAGTGCACTGTTGCACATAAACTGCTAATGACTTTGCTGATTCCAGCCGCCCTTTTAAGGAAATCTACAACACACACACCGATTAATGTTTCCTCTATTTAGCAGTGTGTCTTGTGACTAGGTTTGCATAGAGGCAGTATCAATTAAGTAGCAATTATCTGCAAAGTGGAAAAAGAGGCAAGATATAAATACGTAATGAGCGTGATGCTCGAATATCTGAGAACAACTGGAATTGAACTCTGAGGCAAGGGCACCGACTAGTGAACATTTCCCCATTTATTCCACCTCAAACCCATTCAGCCCCATAAATACCAGTACACAAATAAATGCTTCTATCATTAAGTGATTGCTTTTTAAATCAAACTTTCAAGATCACCATTATTTTGAAAGAGCAAAAGAATTGCTGCTGTTTTATGTCATTGAATCGCTTGTGACTCATAGTGACCCTATGTACAAAAGCCCTAAACCCTGCTCTATCCTGTGCCAACCTCACTGTCTCTGACACACCTACTCCCATTACCCAATCACTGAATCCATCTATCTCATTGAGGTTCTTCCTCTCTTAGGCTGTCCCTCTACCCTCCCAAACATGATGTCCCTCTCCAAGGGCTGGTCGTTCCTTGCAACATGCCCAAAGTATGTCAGACAAAGTTTCAGAATCCTTGCCTCTAAGGAGCAACCTGGTTTCACCCTCTGCAGGACAAACCTGTTTGTTCTCCTAGTAGTCCATAGTATATTCAACACTCTTCTCCAGCACCACAGCTCAAAGGCATCTATTCTTTTTCTATCACCCCTAGTCATTTTCCAGCTCTCTGATGCATAGCACACAATTTCAAAACCTATGGCCTTTATCAGGTACACCTTAGTCGCCAGCCTGACATCATTGCTCTTTAGTACTCTGGAGAGGTCCCTGACAGCTCACTCTCCCAATGCCATTTATCTCTTGATTTCCTGGCTGCTGGTACCCAGGGTGTTGATTGTGGAGCCAAGCAAACTAAGACTGTTAACAAGAATAAGAAGGAAAAAATAATACACCTGAACACTAAGAACACAAAGTCAGAGAAGACTGGTGCTATACTTATCAATATTATGTAAAAGTTGGGCTGGAACAGATATATTTTCCTGGGTTTTATCCAAACCAACCACACTGCCACCAAGTTGATTCGAACCTACTAGAGACCTTCTAACATGTTTCCAAAGCAAAGACTGTTGTAATAAAACAAAACAAAAAATCCAATAAAATGGAAATTTCTAAAACAAGGATATAGATTTCTTATTTCATCTTCTTAGGGTCTTCCTCTCTTTTGCTGACCTTCTAGTATTGCAAGTAAAATCTAACTGAAAAATATTTTTAAAATGCTATAGTGGTAGTACATCAACAGAGATTTAGACGAGACTGTGACATAAGGGATGTCACTGTTTTTGTCAGATGGATCTTGGATGAAAGCAGTGAATATCAGAATGATGTCTATTTGTGTTTTTTTGATGATGCTAAGGCTTTATTTGATTTTGTGGATCATAAGAAATTATGACTAACAATGAAAAGAATTTTAATTTCAGAACACTTCATTGGATTTCTATGAAAACTATACCTAGACTAAAACATGCTCTTATTTTAACGTTATGATTTAAAAATGAAGGAAGGTGTGTATCGAGGCTGCTTTACCCTTTTGTCATAGTTATTCAATCTATACACTGATTAAATCATTCAAGGAACTGCTTTGTATGGAGAATGTGGCATCAGTATTGCAAGAATATTTATCAAAAACCTGTGCTATACAGATGACATGATATATTACCTTGGTTGCTGAAAGTAAAGATTTGAAACACTTGCTGCAGAAGATCAAAGACTACAACCTTCAATATGGATTGCATCTCAACATCAAGAAAATAAAAATGTTTACTATTAGACATATAGACAATATCATGATAGATAAAGAAAAGATAGAAGTTGTCAATTATTTCATCTTACTTGGATTTACAACCAACACTTTTGGTACTAGCAGTCAAGAAATAATTTTTTTTGAAAAAAATAAATGCAAAAACGTGTTGCTTTAAGGAAATTTATTATCAGGGTCCTCTCCAAAGTGATTAAGAGCAACAATATCAGTTTGAAGACTAAGGTGTGCCTAATCCAAGGAATGGTCTTTTAAATTATTTACTAAGTATCTTTAAGTTGGACAATAAGTAAGGATGACAGAAGGAGAACGGATGCCTTTGAGATGTGGTGTTGGAGAAGAATACGCAATATCTCATTAATTGTCAAAAGCAAACAAATATGGTATCGGATATCTTGCTGAAACCTGGGTGCTCCTTAGAGACAAAGATGGTGAAAATTCCATGGATATTGCTTGTAAATGCAACTCAAAACGTAATCCTTAAGAGTTCTAACTTTTCTTCATGTACCATAATTTGTTTACTGCAATTGTGATGATCTTTCTTTTCTTTATTTTCATCATGGAGAAAGGATAAAAGGCACCCAAGCATTGAGGACTCTCCTTCATAGGGTCCCTATGAGTCGCCTGCGACTCGACGGCATTTAACAACAACAACCATAATTTGTTTACTGCAATTGTGATTATCTTTGTTTTCTTTATTTTGAGGTGTTATCCATATTGAAGGGAGCTCTGGTGGCCCAGTGTAAGAAACTGCACTGCAATCCCAAAGGCAGATGGTTCAAAGCCACCAGCTGCTCTGCAGGAGTTGGATGGAAAATCTCCTCCTGTGTAATCTCCTGCCTCTGAAAACTTATTAGGAGGGTTGGCTATGGGTCAGTTCTGTCTCGACAGCACACAACAATATCCATATTTAAGACTTTAATCTTTGAACTTCATCAATTAACTTCAACTTTTCTTTGTTTTCTGCAAGCAAGGTAGTATCATCTGCACATTGCAGGTTGTTAACAAATCTTTCTCCAGTCCTGAAGCCACATTCTTCTTCACACAGTTTGTCTTTTCAGTTTATTTGCTTACCATACAGATTGAAAAGGTGTGATAAAAAAATACAACATTGAAAAACACTTTCCCTGAGATTAAACCTTTGTTTTATTTGAATAATGTGTCTTAGTCACATAAAAATTCCACATGAACACGATTAAGAGTTCTGGAATTTCTGTTCTTCCTTCTAAATTTGAGCCATAATTTATAATGGTCCACATTGTCACATGCCTTTGTATAGTTAATAAAAACAGGTAAATATTTTTCTGGTATTCTTTACTTTGAGCCAAGAGTAATCTGACATTAATATTCTAAAACCTTTTCTGAATCTAGCTTGAATTTGTGGTACACAAAGTTTTATACATAGAATCCTTCAATATTGCAAAGAATCATTCGATGTTGTAATTTGTGGACAGCATTTTCCATCCCTTCAGTGGTTTCAGCTTGAGAAAGGCTAACAGTGTTGTCCACTTTTGGTTTCTAAACTCCAAGTGTCTGTATATTCCATTTTATTTTGTCATTTTTAGTCATTCTTTGAAATCTTTTAAGCTCTGACAATTACTGCCATTTATTTTAGCTATTCTATGTTCAGGAGCAAGTTTCAGAATCTCTTCTGGCATCCCTTTTAATCTTTACTTTCTTGTCTTTTTGGTTGACTTTTTCTTTCTTTATCTATGATAGATTTCATGTCATCCACAACTTGTGTGGTTTTCATCCTTAGTGCTCAATGGGTCAAATCTATTCTTGAGATGATCGTAAGTTCAGATAGCATATGATTTAGACCTTATAGGTTTGTTTTAATCTTCTTCATCTTCAACTTGAACTTGCCTATGAGCAATTGATGGTCTGGCTTTCTTTGATATGATTATAGTAAGCTTCTTCATTGTTTGTGCTCATAGATATAGTCAACTTGATTCTCATGTATTACATAGAGCAAGGTCCAAATGTATAGCTATATATGCTGTTGGAAAAAAAGATGTTTGCAAGGAATATTTCCTTAGTCTAGAAAAATTCTGTAATATGATTTCTGGTGTCAATTCTGTCATCAAGATCATATTTCCAACAACTTTGTTTCTTACTTTTGCAGTCCAAGCCCAATCATGCATCTTGATTTAGATTACTCAAGTTGGTAAGAATCTTCAGTTATTTTCATCTTTGACATTTAGTATCAATCAAAAATAGTTACAACAGTACATTGACAGGAGACTGACAAAAATCCAAACCAGATTGGGAAGAGCATGTGTAAGGAAAGATATAATTGCTGATGTCAGATGGATTTTGACTAAAAGCAGACAATAAGATGCTTACTTGTGTTTTATTGACTAAGCAAAGATATTTAAGTGTGTGAATCATAGTAGATTATGGATAATATTGTGAAGAACGGTACCTTCAGAGCACTTTATTGTGTTACATACAACCTATAAATAGACACAAAAAGAATAAGAGAACACTGTATTTAAAATCAGAAAAGATGGGTTTTCGGTTTGTATTCTTCCATCATACTTATTCAATTAGTATACTGAGCAAATTTGAGAAACTGTGGTGAATGAAAAATAATATGGATTGGAGAAAGACTCATCAGCAGCCTATGTTATACATAACACACAACCTCGCTTACTGAAAAGTGAAGAGGACGTGAAGCACTTACTGAAGATCAAAGATTATGGCCTTCAGTATGGATTAGACCTGAACTCCTCACAACTGGATCAACAAACAACATTATGATCAAGAGAGAAAAGTTTGAAGTTGTCAAGGACTTTTTACTTGATTCCATAATCAATGTTCATGGAAAAAAGCAGCCAAGAAATCAAGCAATGTATTGCACTGGACACGTCTCCTGCAAAAGACTTCTTTATAGTGCTTAACCCTAGCTCTTGGGGCTTGTCCTTGGAGAGTTCTATCACTAACCCAGAGGTCTTCTGGCAGTTTTAATCTATTAGTAACTCCATGGATAAAAAAATCGGCAATCTACTCCCATGCAATGTAACAGCATGAAAAATCAGGAAAGGGGTCATGGCTGTATCCTTTCTCCCACTCAATCTTTCTGCTGAGCAAAGTCTTTGAGAAGCTGGAATAAATGAAGAAGAATATGGCATCTGGAATGGAGAAAGACTCATCAAAAACCTACAATATAAAAATAACACAACCATGCTTGCTGAAAGCAAGGAGGGCTTGAAATGCTTGCTGCAGAAGATCAATGACTACATCCTTCAATATAGATTATATCTCAACATCAAGAAAACACAAATCTTCACTCTGTGTCAATAGACAACATCATGACAGATAGAGAAAATATTGAAATTGTCCAGAATTTCCTCTTGGATCTACAATCAAACCCGTGGCACCAGCAGTCAAAAAATCAAAATATATATTGCACTGGCAAAATTTGTTGTTAAGGACAACTGCAAAGTACGAAGGAGCAATGATATCAGTTTCAAGAATAAGGAGTGTCTGTTCAAAGCCCTGGTCTTTCCAATCACTTGGCATGTATTTGAGCATTGAACTATTAATAGGGATGGCAGAAGAATAATTGATGGCTTTGAGTTATGGGGTCAGAATAGAGTACTGAATATCCCATGGACTGCCAAAAGAACAAACAAATATGTCTTGGAGAAAGTGCAACCAGAGTACTCCTTAAAGGCAAGGATGTTGAAACTTCATCTCACATACGTTAGACATATTGTTAGAAGGTGCCATTCCTTGGAAAGAGATATTGTGTTTGGAAAGGTGGAGGGTCAGTGAAAGAGAGAAAGACCCTTAACAAGATAGAGTGAGACACTGACTGCAGCAATGAGTTCAAATGTGTCAGGAGTGATGAGGCTGGCATAGGACAGAAGAGGGTTCAGGGATATTATTCATAGAGTTTTCAGGAGTCATATTCAACTTCACAGCACCTAACAACAACAGAAACTACCTTAAATTCTCATCCAGAGATTCTCAAGTTTCAATACAAGATCATCTGTGTGACAGTTTCCTGCAATTTGACTTCACAATATTTATACAGTAGGTGTAATGTAAGGCCCAGGAATTTGCACCAAAAAGTACAGGACACTCCTTCTTCCATCTACAATTCTAGAGGCTAGCTTTACACGTTTTGAAAATGCTGTCTAAAGTTCTTGTTTACCTTTAAAGCTGGTGGCCTGGTGGTAAGAAGCTGCGCTGTAATCCTGAAGGTGAGCAGTTTGAATCCCCCAGCTGCTCCACAGGAGAAAAATGAGCAACCTCCTCCTGTGAGATTAACTGCCTCTGAAAACCCATCAATGGTCAGTTTTGGGTCAGTTCTAAGTTGATAGTACATAACAACATGGTCAGCAATTAACAACCTTAGTTCCATATCTGAGCTGCTAGATACTGAGATTCTTTGCTCTTTAAACATAGAACCAGCAAACTGCCCTGATTCCCTTGTTCTCCCTAGAACTGCCTACTTTCATGGCAGCCACACGACAACTCACTTCTCAGTGGACAGTAACTTCATCAACTCTTCTGGCATGTTCATCTTGCAATGGCAGGAGGTAGCTTTTTGAGCTAAAATAGAGCCTCAATAGCTTCCAGTTATCTTTAAGTATCTGTGTCACTGAGACTCAGCTCTGAGCCTTAGACAGTTGTACAAGAAGTCCCCCTGTTTCCATTAGTCATAGGCAGAAAAACTGCAGATCACTCTAATCAACAAATAATCCACAACAGGTGCAGTAGGACAACGGCCATGAAATGAACCTTTACGTGGACTCTCACTGCAGCCCTTCTCGTGTCTCAGTTCTCTTGCAGGGCCAATTTCCTTTTGAATGAGTAAAAAAGTTAAGATTCTAAGGTTTCCGTTCTCTTTCCGATGATAGTGCTGATTTCTATTTTAAGCCCATCTCCTGAGTACTTCCTGCAACGAGAGACTAATCAGATTGTAAGAGGATAAATCAAAAGGAGAAGAGAAAGGGCCTGGGGAATAGAATAGTTTAAAAGAGGGTCCAGTTATTTATTTGGCTAATATATTTCCTGCAAACAAATGTTTGCTTGTCTGTGCGAAGGAATTGAATACTAAGCGGTTTTAGGAACAGCTTAAATGACCATGCATTAATGAGAACAAAGAAAAAGTCATTTCAAAAATGTCCTCTAGAACCATGAATACTATTAGTTTCATAGATTTATCATTATCAAATGAGGTATATATTATTTTAGCAGGATCTTAACTGGAATTAGATGTTAAATATGTTGCATAACCTTAATGCTAAAAGAAACAGACAATGGAGAGTAGAAAACGAAATTTCTCTTTTAAATAACATATAACACAAGCATGTTATGAAGAAAAGGTGGTGGGTGTTACTTTAGCTTGAGATGTCATATCCTTTAGGGGGCTGTTTTCATTCTCAGTGATTTAGGGTAAGTTGCTGGGAATGTTTGGGAAACACTGCAGATGATTGTGACATGTGTGGTTAGGAATTTCCTGTAAAGAGTCCAAACGTGCCCATTTTGTTATTCTAATGCTGGCCCTTGAATTCTGTGTCTCAACTTGCAATATATGGAGTTGAAAGCTGCATGAAAATCATGCGTTTCAGTTGTGTTACCACGGATCTGCAACAGGATGTTAAAACTGAACTATTTCTGTCTCTGTTTTGGCTGAAGCCCCAAGACAATATTTGCCAACTATTCCCACATTCTAATGTTAGACCACCTATGTAGGACTTGCAAAGGAGTAGAGGAAATAGAGAACGAACCTACAATGTTTCTTTCCACCTGGCAGGTAACAACCTACAGCTGGTCAAGTGGGGGTGGGAAAACTCGAACTCTAAATGAAGTTTGATATGACATGGACTAGACATTTTAATTGCTGAAATGAGACTTTTTTTTAAGTGTGGTTG
This sequence comes from Elephantulus edwardii, assembly GCF_000299155.1. NCBI lineage: Eukaryota > Metazoa > Chordata > Mammalia > Macroscelidea > Macroscelididae > Elephantulus > Elephantulus edwardii. Next base: position 17,644,704 of record NW_006399772.1, on the reverse strand, counting down.
TGTACATGCTTAGATACTAAGTCTGATCAGTGGACTGTATTGTTACCAATGAGTGACCAAAAGATCAGGGGGCTTTTTCTACTTTAATCCAAGTAGAAGAGTAAACAATATCACCAAGTGGAATTGATGGGCTGTGAGGGAAATAAAGACGAATTTTAAATTACATACCTACAAATGGGAGAGGAATCATGAAGAATGAAGTTGGAGGAAACGTTTGGAAATTTCTCCCAATACTTTTTTTTTTTTGGTCTGGTTTTGGTTTTGTCCTTTTATTTTAAGGAACTGAGCTGCTTACATTTATGAATCTTTTTCCACCCAAAAAAAAAAAGGACTGAGTTTGAGTTTTGAGAAGTTATCGATCGAAATCACCATATAGCTTTTCTTTCTTCAGATAATTGATACGGGTAACTTTACTGACAAACTTTTTTCATGCTAAATCAAGCCTTGCCTCCCAGAATAATCTCTAATTTGGTCATAATGTTTGTCTCTTTTACGTATGTATGGATCCATGTATTAACATTTTGTAAATGCCTTTTGCATCTATATTCAGGAAATAGATCAAGTTCTAGTTTTTCTCTTTTTTCCATACAATATATTTAGGTTTTGTGTTAGAATAATGATGACCTTATGCAATTATTGTTGTTGCTGTTATGTGTCGTTGAGTTGATTGCGACTCATAGTGACCCTATGTACAACAGCCCTAAACTCTGCTCTGTCCTTTGCCAATCGCACTGTCCCTGACACTCAATCCCGATTATTCCAGTCACTGAATCAATCCACCTCATAGAGGGTCTTCCTCTCCTGCGCTGTCCCTCCACCCTCCCAAGCATGATGTCCCTCTCCAAGGACCAGTCTCTCCTTACAACATGTCCAAAGTATGTTAGAGTGAGCCTCAGAATCCTTGCCTCCAAGGAGCTGCCCGGTTTAACCCTTTCCAGGACAAATCTGTTTGTTTTCCTAGCAGTCCACGGTACTCTCAATACTCTTCTCCAGCACCACAGCTCAAAGGCATTTATTCTCCTTCTATCCTTCTTGGTCATTGTCCAACTCTCTGATGCATAACAAGTGATTGCAAAGACCTGTATCAGATGCACCTTAGTCTCCAGAGAGACACCATTGCTCTTCAGTACTTTGGAGAGGTCCCTAACAGCAGACTTTCCCATGGCAATGCACCTTTTAAATTCCTGGCTACTTTAATAAGTTAGAAAAACTCACTTTTCTAGTCATTTTATGTTCTGGAAGAAATTGTATCAAATTGGTGTCATATCTTCTTAAAGTCTGGTAGACTCCTCCACTGAAGCTTTGTGTTTTGTTCTGTTACATATAAAATCTTCTGGAGTTGGAACCTAACAATGATGCACACACGTTCTGGACCACGGTGTATCAATATTTTTCCCCCCTTTTTTGAAATTGACAACATAAAAAATATCATCTCTGACACTATTGGCTTAAAATATAAAGCAATATTAGAAAGCTATCAGGAACATGTCCAAATGTTGGAACCTGGGACTCAAATACTGAGCAGAATGCATTTTCCAGTACTAAACCTAGAAAAACAAACCAGAGTTGTTATGGTTAAGAATAAAGAACTTAACAGCTAGTCCATTGACTTATATTTACTGAGCTCATAAGTAGGCACCGTATTTGAGCCTGGTCTGCTCAAGCTTCATAGGAAGTGCTAATTTTATCAGCATTACATACTTTTTGTTTCTATTTTAAGCTCTTTTGAGCCATTTAACTTTTAAACTTTTACCCTTTAGCAAATTGCATTGGGAAGTCTGCTGTGAGAGTACTGAAAAGCAATGGTGTCAATCTGGAGACTAAGGTGTGTCTGATATAACCATAGTATTTGAAATTACTTTCTGTGCATCAGAGAGCTGTACAATGACTAGGGAAGAAAGGAGAGATGATATCTTTGAGCTGTGGTGCCGGAGAAGCATATTGAATATACCATGGACTGCTAGGAGAACAAACAAGTTCATCCTGGAGAGGGTGAAGCAAGGCTGCTCCTTGGAGGCAAGGATTTTGAAGCTTCATCTGACATACTTTGAACATTTTGGAAGGAAGGACTTGCCAAGAATGATATTCAGAGAAAGTGCAACTGTTTTTCCCCATCCTCCTATCCCTCTAGTGCTCCTTACTGGCAGAGCATAGCCCTGGGGTCCCATGAAGGCTTGATGCAGAAATGTCTTCACAGATTTCTTGTACTAGCACCACTAAGCTATGTGTCAAATGACGAGTTTGGACCAGGGAGATAGGAGTTTGGGAGGTAGCCCAAATAAACACAAGAAGATCTAGGCATCTTGGGCTCTATGTTTTAAGAGATAGACTTGTTAAATCAAGAAATACTCCAATTTCAGACATGCCAATTGCCTGAAGAGGCCTAGCCATGTAAGTTTAAATCAGACTCTGTCCTTCCTGAGAATCCTGCTACTCTGGAGGCCGAGGCGCAGTATTTCATAAAAGAGGAGGTTTATCTTGTGAATTCTTCTGTAAGTCTGAGAAGTAAAATAAGCGTTCTGTTGTTGTGTTGTGATGTGCTGTCCAATCACTTGCGACTCCCTGTGTACAACAGCCCTAAACCCTGCTTTGTCCTGTGCCAATCTCACTATCTCCAACACACCCATCCCAATTACCCCAGTCACCGAATCAATCCTCCTCAGATAGTGAAAAAATCACTTTCTTTAATTCCACGGTCCTAGTGAATATAGAGCTCACAAAGAGATCCTGTCATGGGTTCAATTGTGTTCCCCCCAAAATGTGTCATCTTGATAAGGATATTATTCTCAATATTATATAATTAGTATGTGTGTTGGGTTTGGGGCAGTTGTGTATTAGAGGCAGTTACGAAATTATTTCATCATGCCTGTGAGATAATAGGAGATATGATCGGCCAATTGGTTATCATGGGGTTAGAATGTGATGCAACAGCCTTAATTAGGTAACACCTTTGTAAGAGATGTTTCCTAAACATGATGTAACATCATGTAAGAGATGTTTCCCTGGGAGTGGCCATAGCACCTTTTGCCTTATAAACAACCAGAGGAGTAGAAAGTGAGGAGAGAGAGAGAGGAAGGACCCACCACCTCCAAGAAAGAAGAGCCAGGAGTGGAATGTGTCCTTTGGGCCCAGCACCCCTTGCTGTGAACCTTCTAGACTCAGGAAAGAACTCCAACACTTATGGAGATCTCCAAGAGATGTCAAACTCACAAATATTATAAGAGCAAGGACATTTCCTAAGAGCCAAGTATGAGAGAAAGACTTCCCCTGAAGCTGGTACCCTGAAGTCAAACTTCTAGTCTCCTAAAAAGTAAGAAAATGCACTTGGGTTTGTTAAAACCATCCACTTTTGGTATCTTTATCCCTGTACCAGTAGGTAACATAGATGCAGACAGTGCAAGAGGTTGGTTCCTCTTTGACATACAAGTGGTCTGTCAGTGGAATAAGATGATTTTGTAAGTAACCAGTGTTCAAGCGGGATAAGATGGTTGCAGAGCCAAGCAATCTATTCTAAAGTTACCTCCTCCCAGTTCTTCAAGAAAAGAGGACACATACGCATACACACATAAACATATTTCTCAAAAAAACCAAACGAACTTATTATTATCAAGTCAGAACCAACTCATAGGTAACCCTCCAGAGGGTTTTTCAGAGGCTGTAAATGACACAGGAGGAGATTGCCCATCTTTTTCCTGTGCAACCGTTTGTGGATTCATACCTCGACCTGCCTTTAGATTGACAGTGCAATTATCTATCCACTAGGCTAGAAGTACTCCCAAATAGACACACAAATACACACACACACACACACACACACACATACATGATTATTAGGAAGCTCTAGTGGCCTACTGGTAAGAAGCTGTGCTGCAATCTCATGGTTCAACTTACCAGCTGCTCTGCAGAAGAAGGATGGGCAATCTTCTCCTATGCGATTAACTGCCTCCAAAAACTCACTGGAGGATCAGCTCTGGGTCAGTTCTGACTCAATGGTACACAACAATAACAACAGCAATAAGGTTATAGTAGTGTAGAAGTTCTACCCAGTCAAACATAGTGTTGACATGGGTTAGAATTAACTCGACAGCACCTGTTATTTTTGCTGTGCTTTTGTAAAGAATAATCCAGCAGTGACATGTTGGTGCATTGAATGAAAGCGAGTAAGGGGAATCCGTCCACTGGAAGATCAAATAGACAAGAATCTGACCTATGATGGTGAGGGGAGACCAGAATGGTAGGAACATTAATACCCCGTGAGAAAGATATGAGGAGCAAGTAAGATTATAACAAATGGAAATGATTACATAGTTTCATGATCTAATGTTTATATGTTTCTTTTTGGTAGATTTTGAGCAGTGTACTCACAGGAATTTTTTCCCCCTTATTTATCATTGTTCTAGAGGTTGGGGGAGGGAAAGAGAAGACAGGCTGCACTGGAAAAGCACTTAACACTGTTAAAAACCAAGAGGGCAAGGCTTCTACGAGAACACATCAGCAAGAAGTATGACTACTGGAGACGTGGAGGTGCTGTGCCTAAGTAAAGGTCACTGCATAGGCAAGAGTGAGACAGTGATCTGTTAACCATTTATAGCTCACGTGGAATCCGGGCTTGGGAAATGAAAATAAATGGTCAGGATCACTCCAATAGCAATGTCAGATGCTGGCAACCCCCCACCTATGTGAGCTCAACAACATTTAACCTGAATCGCTAGGTTTAGGGAAGAAGGTGTGCATCAAAGATGACTTTCATCACCATAATTAAAGCTGCTAAACACTCACAGCCGACATTGACCGGTAAGGATGATGAGCTAATCGTAATAAAATACCCACTGTATTAAACTCTCTATTTTCCTGAAATACATTTGCAACTGTAGTGAAAAGGTGTTTTGGATTTTTCAGAAAAGTTATGACAGATGTGTTGAAATCCATTAAATCCTTTGACAAGAAGAAAACAAATGATTATTGTTTGAGTTACATTTTATTTCCGTTAGGAAGTGCAAAAAAACAGAACAATCTTTGTGTCTTAAAGAGTAAAGGAATTGGACATATGTTAGAAAATAGCTTTGGCCTCTTTATTTTGACCTCATAAGCACTTGTGACCCCATCTGGCACTAAACCTTCGAATGTAAACTGATTCTCTGGTGTCTGGTTGCAAGCTGTGTGCCTTCATTATGAATATGGCATTGGATACATCATTTCTTGTCATCGTGTGTCAAGGAGACAAGGCAAAATAAGGATTAAGGAAGTATTGGATAGGCTCAACACAGATGGCATTGTTTACCTTCTCAGATTTTCTATGGCAAAGGTGTAGACCTCAAAGAACAGAGGCAGGAGGATAAGGATCAGAGAACATACCAGAGTGCAACATGAAAAGCACTCTAAGTTGGAGAATCAACGAATCACATTAGGCATTACTCATAATGCCTGGGTAACTTGGAAACCACATCCTTTAACACAAGTGAAACTCGGATTACCGAAAAATCAGAAAAAGATCACTTCTGTAGCTTTGGAGACTTCAGTTGAGACGGAAGAGAAAAGAATGATGCCATGTTCCATACTGTTGTTGTTGATTGCCACTGAGTTAAGCTGGACTCATAGCAACTCAATGAACAAAAGACCTAATGCCTTTCCATAACTTTCATTGTTTCTCCAAGTTCATAGAGTTTTCAGAGGCGTATGGTTTAGGAAGTGGATGCCACTCCTGCTTCCCAACCTATTTTACAACTGGGAGCTCCACCAAACACGGTCCACAATGGGAAACCATTCTGGTATTTGATATCTCAATGGCACAAGGATGAACATCACAGCAACGCAGGTTACTTCACACAGCACATTGACAGAGTGATGTGCAAATTGGAAGAATATTCCTCTAGTTTCATTTAGCAGTGGTTAAGTGTTGTTGAGTGGAATATGACTCAGAGTGAGCTTTGCACAAAAGCCCATGTTCCTTACTACATACTATATTCCATTTCTTTTTCTTTTCCCTCCATCTCTCTCTACTCTTGTTCCCTACAAGATGGTGTGTGCACTTAGACAAATTACTAACTCTTAGTTTTAACTTCCTTATCTGTGAAGTTGAGATGGGGCATCATTTCACTAACTCAAGCCTATTGGACAGGTTCTAACATCAATAAAAACAAGGAGGTTGAGAGAATTGGATTTGTACTTTCATTCTATGACTTGTCTAGCATCCTGTGATTGTGTTATTTTCAATGTGAAAAGTCAAAATTGATACAGAATCAAAAAAGGCATAAATGAAAGTAGAGAATATGTTGCAGATCTTTTCCCTTTTTAAAGCAATATTTCCTTAAGGTACTAAAATATTTTCTATAAAACACAAAGATATTCACTTCCAAATTTTGAAAATATTGACTTATATTTTGTAATATTTGATTTCTATTTTGTAGTTTAATATCCTCATATCTTTTTATCCTTATATCTTTTTAAAAATATTTTATTAGTTTTTGATAATAATTCCTTTTGATTATGTTTCATTCATCTACTTTGTGTTTTATACAATCTTTCATTTACATTGTGTTTCATACACTTATTCATATACTTTCTATTTTGCATTATTTTTTTTATTGGTTTGCTTGCTAAGTTTATATTCATCGTGTTTTGCACTATTCTTCATTCACATTCTGTTTCATGCAATCATTCTCAAGCATTATGTTTTATAAAGTTCATCACCGTTGGATCTTGCCCAGCATTACCCTATGTTTTTGCATGGATCTTTCCTAATTTGCTTTCTCCTCACCCTTCACCCGCCAAACCATGCAGACCTGTGGTTTCATCCCTACCTATCCTCCCCCCTCTGCTCCTCCCTTTCCCCTTTTTCATAAGGACAAATATTGCATTAGGTTATGATTGTAAAAATAGAATGATAACTAGTGAAACACTTTAATAGTCTGTTATCTCTTAAAGTATTTTCAATTTTACTTATTTTAAAGTGTTACATTAACTGTTTTGTCATGTATGAATTCAGTATATGTATTTTATTGCTCTTTTTTTGCTGTTTCTTGAGCATTTGTGATTCTAGATTGTGAGTTCAAATTTGAATTTGATAGTTGATTAGTCTAATCCTTAGAAAGGGACATGATACATGGAAAAATGGAGAGTCAGTGAAGGACAGGAAGACCCCAAAAGAGATGGGTTGACATGATGATTCCATCAATAGGCTCTACTGTGTAAGAGATGACGAGGACGACACAGGATAGGGCAGGGTCAGGCTGGCTGTTCATAGGGTTGCTATGAATAATACTTTACTCGTTGACTCCTAACAAAACAGCAACAACATTATTTTATCCATTCCCTTTAAAATTTTTCTGTAGAGTTCTATACTTTGCGTTGTTCAAAAGCTTCTGTCTAGTCTTAGAGTATCAGGAATCTTACCATTAATTGGTTCAATACCTCCACTCTGTTTCTAACATCACAAATCCTATTTTATGCCATTCTTGGGATTTTCAAATGTCTATTATTTCAGAAGTAGATGGTCAGTGCTGCTTCCTTGTCTAGCTTACTCTGAGAGTCCCGCTGAAATCTGCCCACTGTGTATGACTGATGGTATTTGAAATACTGGTGCATTGCTGCTAGCATCACAACACACAAGCCTGCATAACACAACAAACAGAAAGAGGGCCATGGAATGTCTTCCTCTGTGAAAGGTCTTTGCATATCTTTTGCTTCTTTTTTAAATTAGGTTATCAGTCTTTTTCTTGTGGATTGTGTAGTCGTCTGCAATTTTTAAAAAAAATTTTTCTTTTAATGAGCCCTTTGTCTGAAATGGCATTGCCAAATGTCTTTTCACAGTCAGTAGGTTTTATTGCCACCCTGGAAAAACGTTTTGATGCACATAGGGACATCAGTGTAATCCTCTCTTGGTGTGCAAAGGTACTTATTTTATAATAAGATCTAAATATCCTCTGTGAAAATTCTTTCCATGTCTTTTGTCCATTTTGTAATTGGATTATCAGTATTTTTCTTGTGGAGGCCCAGAAGTATTCTGTGAACTTTTGTTATAATACTGTTGTCTGAGATGGTGTTACCAAATGTTTGTACCCAGTCTGTAGGTTTTCTTTTCACCCTGTTGGAAAAATTTTTTTATATACACAGGGATTTAATCTTTAGAAGGTTCCATGCATCAATTTTATCCTCCTTAGACTGTGTATTTCTGGTTATATTTGGCAGTCTCTTTATACCTTGGACTATCACTTCTAAGCTTGATTCTACTTTGTCTCTTATGAACGTTATGGTATTTGAATGGCAAACATGAAGAAATGCTCCAAATTACTGGCAATAAGAGAGACGCAAATTAAAACCACAATAAGGTACCATCTCACTCCAATAACAGTGGCAAAGTTTAACAGTGCAGCAGGTAATAAATGTTGGAGAGGATGTGGCAAGAAAGGAACTATTATACACTGTTAGTGGGATTGTAAAATGGTGCAACCATTCTGGAAGACAGTTTGGTGCTTCCTCAAAAAGCTGAAAACAGGAATTCTATGTGACCCAGCTATTCCACTACTTAGAATATACCCTGAGAATATGAGAACTGAGGCACAAACTGAGATTTGTACACCAATGTTCACAGCAGCATTATTCATCATCACAAAACCACGGAAACAGGCCAAATGTCCAACCACAAATGAATGGATTGAGAAATTATGGTATATTCACACAACGGAGTACTATGCAGCACACGGGAGCAATAACTTTGCACGTTATTACCTAATTTGGGAGGGACTGGAGAGCATTATGTTGTGTGAACTAACTCAGTCCCACCAAAGATAAATAGGGTATAAGACTGTTATTGTAGGATGAGCATAAGGATCCAGGAGGGGTGGGAGAGGCTGGAAGCAGAGGGATGTGGATGTGCAGGGGGAGGAAGGGGTTAATCATTGGGTTGTATAATTTGGTGGGATGAGGCTGAGGGAAATGGAAAGAATTTGTTCAAATTTGTATTATAATTTTGTAAATAAACTAGTGAAAAACCAACCAACCAAACAACAGTGACTTTATACTGGGATCTCACCTCATGTACTGCAGAGTAACCAGGCTGATTACATCTGTGGAAGGAATTATTGGAGACAGTCATTATCAACACCTAAAACAGGCCAGGTGCTGAGTGTGGAACAGACCATTACAAGCAAATTCAAATTGAAGCTGAAGAAAATGAAAACAATTCCCAAAACCAAATAAGACTTTGAGTGTACTCCACTTGAATTAAAAAAAAAAAATCTTAAAAATAGGTTTGAGGCATTGAACATCAGTGATCGAAGACCAGAGTAGTTGTGGGATGACATGAGGGATATCATCCATGAAGAGAGCAGTCATTACAAAGACAGAGGAGAAAGAAAAAGTGAAATTGGGTATTAGAAGAGACTCTAAAAATTACACTAGAATGTCAAAAAGTCAAAATAAAGGGAATAGATGCTGATGTAAGAGCTGAACAGATGTCAAAGACAAAGCAAAGAATCAGAACAGAATGTGCAAGAGAGCTGGGACTGAAGAATAAAAAGGGAAGAACTGGCTCAATGTTTCTGAACTTGAAAAGCTGAGAGGGAGGAGAATCGTCTCTAGTTGAAATACTAAGAGATGCTGGAGGCAAAATCTTGAAAGATTCAATGAAACATAAAAAGAGGATGTGTGTGTGGAGGGGGATTAATCATGGGGTTGTACAATTTGATGGGGGCGTGAGGGATATTGGAAGAATCTGGTGTGAAAAACAATGTATTCAAATTTTGTAAATAAACTAGTATAATAAAAAAAGATGAAAGAAATACACAGAATCACCATATAAAAAATTATCAATACTGAAATATTTCAAGAAGTACCATGTGATCAATAGTCCGCAGAATTGAGGGAAGAAGATCAGAATGCATTGCCAAAAAATAAAGCCCCAGGAATCAAAGTGATACCCAACACGTGGAGCCCTGGACATGCTCACCAGTCTATTCCAAGAAATTTGGAGGAACTGCTGTTTGGCCAACTGACTAAAGAGAGGCATTTTTTTCTTTCATTTCTAAGAAAGATGACCCACTAGAATATGGAAATTATCATACAGTATCATTAATATTATATGCAAGCAAAATATTGCTCAAGATCATCCAAAAATGGCTTGAACAGTATATAGACAGAGAACTGGCAGAAGTTCAAGCTGAATTTAGATGAGGCCATGGAACCAGGGATATCATTGCTAATGTCAGAAGAAAAGCAATAAATATCTGAAGAATGTCTATCTGTATTTTATTGACTATGCAAAGGCAATTGTCTGTGTGGATCATAACAAATTATACCTAGCACTGAGAAGAGTGGAAATCCCAGACACTTAATTGTGCCCATTTGAAATCTATTTATAGACCAAGAAGCTGTTGTCTAAATGGAGCAAGGGAACACTGCATGGTTTAAAAACAGGAAAGGTCAACTTCAGGGTTGTATCTTTTCTCCATATCTATTTAATCTGTATGTTGAGCAAACAATTTGATCAGCTAGATTCTATGAAAAATATTCATCAACAACCTGCATTATGCATATGAAACAACCTTACATGCTGATAGAGAGGATTTAAAATGTTTGCTGCAAAGAAGTAGCTAAGAGAATAAACCATCCCCTTTTCCTTACGAATCAGGGTGAAGTCTCTCTCAGGGAGGAGTGATAGGGAATGGCAAAGGACACACTGACAAAGGAGATTAATCAGAACTGGCTTTGAAAAGCACTGTGGCAAGTGGACAATTAAAACAGACTTTCAAGAGGGGGGAAAAGAAGAACGAACTGGGGAGGAGGGTAGAGAAAATAGTGCAACAATGAATGAATGAAAACCCCAAATCTCTGTAAATGTTCATTAAAACTAATAAAATTTAATAATTAAAAAAATTGAAGGGAAAAAATAAAATGTTTGCTGCAAAATATCAAAGACAACGGCCTTCAATATGAGTTACATCTCAACATCAAGACAAACATTCTTACCACTTGGCTAATAGGCAGTGTCATAGATGGAGAAAGATTGAAATTGTCAATTATTTCATCTTATTTGGATCCATAATCAACAGTCTAGAAACTAAGATGCACCTGATCCAGGCCATAATCTTCTCAGTTACTTGTTATGCATCTGAGAGCTGGACAATGACTAGGGATGGCAGAAGAAGAGTCAACCCCTTTGAGTTGTGGGGCTGGAGAAGAGTTTTGAACAAGACTGCCAAGAGAACGAACAGGTCTGTCCTGGGGAGGCTGTCCAGGTTGCTCTTTGGAGGAAAGGATTTTGAAACTCTGTCTCACATATTTAGACAAGTTATCATGAGGGGGGGCTAGTCCTTGGAAAAGGACATCATGCTTGGAGGGATGGAGGGACAATGTGGGAGGGGAGACCTTGGATGAGATGGATTGACACAGTGACTGTGACATTGTGGGCAGGTGTGTCTGAGACATTGAGGCAGGCTCAAGATAAGGCAGGGTTTAGAGCTCTTCTTGTCTGTAGTTTTGCTGTGAATTTTAATCAGCTTAAAGCTACATCAACAACATCCTGATGTTGCCTATGGGTCCAGTGGTATGAATTTTTTTTTCCCTTCAAGTTGAGATGCAATCCATTTTGAAGGCTGCCGTGAACATGTTGCTGGGAGAGGTTATTTCTTGGAAAAGGACATCATGCTTGGAAAGGTGGATGGTCAGTGCAAGAATGGCAAATCCTCAAACAGGACTGAAACAGTGATTGCAGAAATGGGCTCTACTATGTCAAAGTGGATGAGATTGCCCAGGACAGGACTGAGTTCAGTTCTATTTTCTCAAAGGATAGCTATCACTGTATTCAACTTGATGACATTTAACAATAACAACAACAGTGTGTCTGAGAGAGAAAGATGGGCTAACCCTCCTTTTTTATTTCCAGTCTTTAAAAACTGGCTGGAGGGTTAGTTGGTTCTGATTTGAGAGCAATGTGTTTGAATTTTATCATGTAGGTAATATCGTAGGAAAACTTTCTTCACAGTTATGGGATTAAGGAATGTTACCCACCACCCTCAATCCTTTTACAACTAGTTTAACAGGTTATGGGAGGTCGTTACATAACGTTCACATAATATCATTGCATATAGTGTAGGAACACAAAATTAAGCCCATGGCAGGTACTTAGGCATTTCACCTTCACTTGAATGGGCGGAGTTTGTTTTTCTTTTTTGTTCTTATTTCTGAGTGAAATGTTCTGGGAGGATAAACAGTGGTAGACAGGATGTTATCGTACAAAGTATAAGATTTTGTTGTGTTTCTAAAAAATGCTTGTTAAAGAATTAATATAAGAACAAAACAGCAAACTAGTGTTTTAAGTGCTTTCAAGATAGTATTAGTCACCATCAATCACTTAATGGTAGACATCCATTCTAAATGTTGCTGTATTCCAATCTTGACGGAATAAAGCTAGTGTCTAAAGAATGAAGCATAATCAGGGCAAAGTGGTCCAAATTCCTGAGTTAGAATGATTTAAGTCCCCTTAGTAAGAACAATTCAATCTCACAGTTTAAGAAAAAGTAGAAAACTTTAAAACAATAAAAAGGTGTTGTATATTTTCTTGTGTGGCCAGAAAATCACATGCATTTTAAATTTAGCTATCTGACCGGGAAGTATTATATGTCTGTGGCAGGATTAATTTTTGCTCCGTCAGAAATGACCTGGTACTGTGGTTATTTTAAGCTCTACAAAGAAAGAAGGGTTATGGTTGCCAAATACTAGGTGCCATCTAGTGGCCATTAGACGTTAGGACATTACACTGATTATTTCCTCCATATTTTATCAAGGTGAGTTATATTCGTCACTTTCTGTATAATCCAATCTAATTTTTCATCAGGTTTCAAACTCCTCACATTTATATTCCTGTAAGTGAAACATACTTCCGGGTTATTGCTGTCTCTGTTAGAATCTTGGTTCGTTTTCCATTACAATATTGTGTCAAGAGGGTTTTTTTTCGCTTGATTTTGGCAGAACAGCTTTCGCTCACCTATGAAATAATAATTGAAGTGACTGAATTGTTTTCCCTAAGTTTCAGATATATGTCTGCCTGGTCTTTATAAAAATTAAAGTTGTTTGTCATTTGGGAATGCCTTAACAAACTAGATTAAGGGTCAGATTTATTTGAATAATAATAATTTTCATAGTACTATTTAATATAGGAAATTCATAGTTTTAGCTTTGTATACACAAAAAACATAAAATCTCCTGAATATCTTTCCATTTTAGAATTCTTAAATAAGACAAATATAAGTCCAGAGAAACATTTACAAAAGAGAAAGTTCTGGTTTTGGATGCCAACAAGTTGACTACAATTCACAGGGACCTTCTGAACAAAAGATCAGGCCCTGCCCTCGTCTGTGCCATCCTTACCTTCTCTGATATACTTGAGCCCATTAAACTATCTTGTTGAAGATCTTCCTCTTTCCCTGACCTGTCCGAGCATGAGGTTTTTTTCCAAGAACTGACTCCTCCTATAAGCATGCCCAAAGAATATGTGAGACAAAGTTTCATCATCCTTACTTCTAAAGAAATTGTTTGAAAAAGCCACTTTATATATCATAGTATATCAAATGTTGTATCTTTGATAAGCATACTAAAGTTGTGATACATTGTTAACTATACATTGTTAATAGTTTTTCCAACAAAGAAATGGATGCAAGTCCAGCAATGGTTTCTATTAATGCCTTGTCAAATATCTCTGTTTTCACAACACAGCCTTATGTCCAAAGGACCACACCTCAGCTTTTGCCTCCAGGGTCTCAGAAAAACTAGATTATTCAAATCTCATTATCTTCAGCCATTGGGATACAGTGAAGTAAATAATATGGCCCTTATACCCACTGCTCACTACCTAGTCAAAACCAACTCATGCCTAAATCCAGGTGAAAGGTTTGAACAAATAAAACATATTCTCTTACAGTTTAGGAGATGAGAAGTCAAATTTGGGGGTGCAACACTAGAAGGACTTCTCCTTTTGTTGGTTCTAGGCAAAGATCCTTGTTTCTGTCAGTATCTGTAGGCCAGGCTTTCCTTCAACATCTCCATGCAGCCTGGCCTTTCCCAGTTAAGGAGCTTCCCTATGAAGGGAGCTGAGTCTAAAAGGAAGCTCTGCAAGGCTGCCAGCAATTCTTTCTTGGAGGTACTGAGGACCCTTCTCAGCTCAAGTTTCTTCCCTTTACAGGCCACACCCTGGGGCAAAATCTCTTAAAATGACAGGATCAGGAAGCAGGAGTGGCACCAGCTCCTAAACATCATGCATCTGGAAGCTATGAACTTTGATAAATGGCTTCAGTCCTTTTGTTCCTAGGGTCGCTATGAATTGTGCTCAACTCAATGGCAATCAACAACAAGAAAGAGTGTTGTGTTAAATTCTTAATTTTTAAAAAGGTTTTGTTTATCAGATCAAGGGGGAACATTACAGTATTGTAATTATGTGCTGTCCATTCAGAACCAACTCCTAACTCACCCTCCAGTGGACTTCCAGAGGCAGTAAATTACACAGGAAGAGACTGCCTATCTTTCTCCTGTGGAACAGCTGGTGGATTTTAACTGAGTGTCTCTGGGATGGTAGCATAGCTCCTTACCACTGGGCCATATATCTTTTTAGAGGGACATAATTCAATCCATGATATCAAGCATGACATCATCCTTCAAAGACAAGTCCCTCTGAAAACATGTTAAAAGTTCAGGAGACATTCTGCCCTCCTTGTTTCTGAGGAACATTTCATCTCTACTTGTTCTTCAATTTGGTTATTTGTCCAGTACTCTGTTGTTGTTCAGTCCATCCGTCAGCTCTGATTCACCACCATGACACCCTGGACAACAGTGGGAAACCTCGCCCAATCCAATGCCAGTCTCACAAGCTGTTGAGCTCAGGCAGATTATTGCATGTCCTTTGTCAAGTGATCTCATAGAGGCTCTTCCTGTCTTTTTTTTTAAAGAAATAAAAATATTTACTAAAAATGGAGTGTCATATAGAAGCTATTTTTTAAACAAAAATTTTTTTATCTTGTCATTTTAACAAAAGTTTACAGAAAAGTTAGATTTTCAAACATTCATTGCTGCACATTTGACCCCCTCTCCTTCCAGCATCAGGATAAATGGTGAAGAGGTTGAGATTGTACACAGCTTTAATTTGCTTGGCTCCATAGTCAACAGTCTTGGCACCAGCAGCCAGGAAATTAAAAGGCACATTGTTATGGGAAAGTCTGCTGTTAGGGACCTCTCCAAAGTACTGAAGAGCAATGGTGTCTCTCTGGAGACTAAGGTGCGTCTGATACAGGCTATGGTCTTTGCAATCACTTGTTATGCATCAGAGAGTTGGACAATGACCAGGGAGGATAGAAGGAGAATTGATGCCTTTGAGCTGTGGTGCTGGAGAAGAGTATTGAGAATACCATGGGCTGCTAGGTAAACAAACAGATTTGTCCTGGAAAGGGTTAACCCGGGTGGCTCATTGGAGGCAAGGATTCTGAGGCTCTGTCTAACATACTTTGGACGTGTTGTGGGGAGAGACTGGTCCTTAGAGAGGGACATCATGCTTGGGAGGGTGGAGGGACGGCGCAGGAGAGGAAGGCCCTCTATGAGGTGGATTGACAGTGACTGGGGTAATTGGGATGGGAGTGTCGGAGACAGTGCGATTGGCACAGGACAGAACAGAGTTTAGGGCTGTTGTACATAGGGTCGCTATGAGTCACAGGCGACTCGACAGCACATAGCAACAGAGTTTAGGGCTGTTGTACATAGCAACAGAGTTTAGGGCTGTTGTACATAGGGTCGCTATGAGTCGCAGGCGACTCGACGGCACATAGCAACAACAACCTTCCCTTTGCCCTCCCGAAGTTGACTGTTTTTTCACTAGTTTATTTACAAAATTCTACTTCAAACAAATTCTTTCAATTTCCCTCAACACCCCACCCATCAAATTGTACAACCCAATGATTAATCCCCTCATCCCCCTGTATATCCACATCCCTCTTTTTCCAGCCTCTCCCACCCCTCCTGGATCCTTATACTCATTCTTCAATAACTTTCTGTCTTTTGAGGACCATCTACTTTTCCTATCATGATGTCCTTATCCAAGGATCTGGCCAGTTCTTACAAAATGCTTAAGGTACGAAGGCTGAAGTCTAACTACATTTGCTTCTAAGGGTACTCCTCTTGCACTTCTTCTAAGACACACTTATTTGTTCTTTCTACAGTTTGTGGTGTATATATATAATGTGCTTCACCAAGATGATAATTCCAATGCATCAATATTTCTTTTGTCCTCCTTATTTAAAGTCTGGCTTTCCTAGGCATATGAGGTCATAGAAAATACCATACAAGGCTTGGGTCAAGTGCACCTTAGTCTTTAAGGTAACAACTTTACTCTTTAATACTTTTTTGGTGGGGGGGATAACTTCTTTTCTTTTTTATTAATTTTAATAAACATTTACAGAGGTTTTGGATTTCCAGTCATTCATTGACGCACTTTTCTCCCTGCCCACACCTTCCCACCAGTTCGCTCCCCTCTCCGAAAAGGAAAAAAAATCCCTTCATTAGTATACAATTCCCCTATCCCTTTCCCCCCACCCCCCACCCCAAGTACACTTCTGTATGCAACCTTAATTCTGGATTCCTGTGCTAACCATAGTACTCAATCATATATCACCTCTAATCTGTTCTTTCCCTCATCTGTTTCAATATAATATACACAATTTATCCAGTTTTTTCTGTCATACCCCAACCCTTATGTCAAACCCATTCTACAACAGTGGCACCATGCAGTATTTGTCCCTTTGTGACTGAGATATTTCTCTCAGCGTAATGTTCTCCAGGGTCACCCATTTTAAATAATATTGCGTGAATTCCTTGTTTTTCAATGTGGCGTAATGTTTCAGCATTTTTGTCTAATGTAGCATGTCTTGTGATTTCTTGACAGCTGCATCTGTGGACCCTGATTGTGAATGGTAAAATGAAATTCTAGACTATATCAATCTTGTCTTTATTTATTATGATGCTTCTTGATCCAGCTGTAAGTATTTTTTGTTTTCGTTGTTCTGGAACTCTGATTTCAGCCAAAATCTATCTGATGTTAGCAATGATGTCCTTCTTCCATGTTTTTCTCATGAATCTGGCTTAAATTCTGACACTTCTCTGCTGAAGTGCTGTAGCAAAAAATTTAAATTATCACCAGCAAAAGTTTCTACTTCTGTGATATTAATGATGTTATTCAATAATTTTCACACTCTGTTTCACTTAGAATAGACACGTGTAAGCATATGTGTATCTCTTCCAGTCATTTGGTCAAATTGTTTTCTCTCAAATTCCTTGACATATATGAAAGAGTGGTTCTAGTATTGTATCTGTTTGTAGAAACATCCCATTTGATATTTTATTAATGCCCAGAGCCAATGACTTCAGTGCAGCCTGGACATTTTCTTCCAGCACCGTTGGTTCTTGACCTTAACTGTGTGCTCCTTCCATATTTATTTTGTGTATCTTGTATCATGAACCATTTTGCTTGGCGGATTCTTTACTGTTACAACTTGAGGAAAAATCTTCAACAATCTGAGATATGCAGATAAAACCATCTTGCTTAGAGAGAGAGAAAAAAAAATAACAACCCAACATAAAGTGAAGGATTTCTTGATGACCGGCAAATGGGTTTTCTCAATCACCTGCTATGCATCTGAGGGCTAGACAATGAATAACAGAAAAAGAATCAATGCCTTTGAGCTATGGTTCTAGAAGAGTGTACCGAATATCCCATGGACTGCCAAAAAGCAAACAGATGTGCCTTGGAGAAGGTGCAGCCAGAGTGCTCCTTCAAGGAAAAGTTGGTGAAGCTGTGTCTTTTCTTGTTTTGGACATGATGGTGGGAGAGGCTATTCTGCAGAAAGGTGCATCGTGCTTGGAAAGATGAGGAGTCAATGAAGAAGAGGAAGACTCTCAACGAGATGGACTTACATGGTGACTTCAGCACTGGGCTCTAGTGTAACAGAGAGAATGAGAATGACCCAGGACAGGGCTGTTCATAGGGTCACTATCATTGGTACTCACCTCAATGGCACCTAACAACAGCAATACATCCTACATATAGTGTTGCAATATTTAGTGTGCTTATATCATCTGCGTGCTAATCTCAAAGACAAATAAAGATTGGATTTATAAAGATACAGATAGTAAAAGGAAATATTCATTTTCTTGGTAAAAATGTACATTTTTTTTTACTATTTGACTTAAGTCAGAACTGACTTTTAATGAAGTCATCACAAAACACAATCGTAAGTTGAGGACTACCTACCTATTTAAAAGTTAATACAATTTTATTTTGGTAAAATGTGTTGGCTGTACTCTTCATTATACTTGTTCTTTTCTTAGTGTAGTAAGGGAAAAGAAGAACATATGTGGTAGAGACTGATTATACAATTTTTTTGGTAAATATTGAAATTTCTATTCTTATCATTTTGTATAACCTGGTTAGGTAAGAAAAAGCACAGTGCACTCTTTTATTCTGGTTTATCTTCTCTCTTTTGGGAATAGAGAAATAAGGAGCTTGCTTGAATTATATTTATAAATATACTATAAAATATTAGGTTGCACTGATGGCCTTGTGGTAAGAAGCTGTGCTGCAATCCAAAGGCATGCAGTTCAAATCCACCAGCTGCTTCACAGGAAGAGGATGGGCACTCTTCTCCTGGGCAATTTATTGCCTCTTAAAACTTGCTAGAAGGGAGCTCTAGTAGCCTAGTGGCAAGAAGCTGCACTGCAGCCCCAAAAGTGTGAGGTTCAAATCCAGAAGCTCCACTGGAGAAGGGGGTCAATCCTGTACCAGTCAGATCTGATTCGATAGTAAAAACACAAAAAATAATAACATTTAAATTTTTTTTTAAATAAATAAAACCCTGCAAGAGGGTCAGCTCTAAGTTGTTTCCAACTTGATGGCATACAACAAGTTGTTGTATGTAACAAGATGCTACTTGTTTTACCCTGTTTGGTATAAATCCTCCTAAGAAGGCTACACACATTTGGACATTCTTAAGATGAAATACAGTAACATTTGTTTGAGAAGAAAGCAATATAAAATAAAATCGCTAGAGGCCATTTGGGGGAGGGCTACATCTGTGCTTAAAAGTAAAAAAAAAATTAAACATGTAAAAATGTATTAAAGCAAAATCAATATCAATTTAGTGGAAATAATTGCTAGGAAGTTCAAAGTATACACAAAGAAGAACAGAAGTAGTAAGAAAATAAGGATGTTGTTGTTGTTAGGTGCTATCGAGCCAAGTTTAACTCATCATGGCCCTATGAGCAACAGATCTGAATCCTGTCCTATCTTGTGACATCTTCACACTTACTGACACACAGAGCCCGTTGTGGCAGTCGACATGCCAACCCACCTAGTGAAGGGTCTTCCTTCTCTTTGCCGACTCTACAAAGATACACAGCATGGGGGACCCGAAAAGCGGTTCTACCCCGTCCTCCAGAGTCACTGTGAGTCAGAATGGACTTGACGGAACAATGTTATGCTTTTGCTTTGTTTGTTCTCCATCTCCCCTCAAATTTTGCTCTGCTTTCTTGTTGTTTGATGTGAATTCAACCTCAGCTCATAGTGACCTTATGAATAACAGATCTGAGCCTGCCTTGTACTCTAGGTTTAGGAATATAATGAAACACTTGAATGTTAACTGAAAGGTTAGTGGTTCAAACCAACCCAGGAACTCAGTTGAAGTCAGTCTTGGTTTCTGCTCTTGTCAAGATTTCAAAGAAAACCTTGTGAGGTTATTTTACTTTATCACATAGGGTTGTTATTGTTGTTGTATACCATTGATCTGGAACTGATTCACTGCTGAGCCTTCGGTGGGTTTTCTGAGACAGTAAATTGCATGGGAGGAGACTGCCCATTTTTCACCCAGGGAGCAGCTGTTGGTTTTGAACCATGTCCCTTCAGGATTGCAGTGCATTTTCTTGCCACTAGGCAAGTCAGAATCAACTTGATAACATCTTAAACGTCAGGGTTAGTAGGGAAAGAGTTCCACAATCTTAATAATACGCACTTTGGCTATTGCTTAACCAAATACATTGACAGTGGGGAAGAATGAGAAA
This sequence comes from Elephantulus edwardii, assembly GCF_000299155.1. Taxonomy (NCBI): domain Eukaryota; kingdom Metazoa; phylum Chordata; class Mammalia; order Macroscelidea; family Macroscelididae; genus Elephantulus; species Elephantulus edwardii. Next base: position 17,624,619 of record NW_006399772.1, on the reverse strand, counting down.
GAATTGTGATGGTGTGTAATGGTTCAAGACACTTAATTAGTGCAAAAGGTGTGAGTGCACCATGCAGGTGGCCAAATCTGACTTTGGCCAGTCTCTTAGAGGGGAATGGTCTGCAACAATACTATCCATAGTCCCAAACAGCTGCTTAGTCAGACATACCAGCTGGCATGCTCCTGCACCTATATCTATGAATCATTTGGCCCATTAGTTTATTGTTGATCCACAGACTTTACTCACAGTTGTGGGGTTTATTAGGAAATGGGTTGCAGAGTAGGTGAGACAAAGTATATCATGCAATGCAAGTCCAGGGTTAATACAGCAATCCCAAGACAGATTAACAGCAAGATGTTGGTGTTGTTGTTAGGTGCCATTGAGTCATAGACGACTCATAGTGACTTTATGAACAAAAGACCTGAATGCTTGTATAACTTTCATCATTTCTCCACGTTCATAGAGTTTCTGGAGACAAGCTATTTCAGAAGTGGCTCCCATTCCTGTTTTCAAGTTTGTTTTAATCAGGGAGCTCCACCGAGCACTGTCCACCATGGATAACCATTATTGCATTTGACACATCAGTGTCACAATGTTTAGCATCACAGCAACCATGAGTTACCTCTGTACACCAAATGCATTTTTAAGTAGGACGCTGAATACAATCAACTAACACCCAATAGCAAGTCAACATTACACCCTAATCCTCACCAGAACGTGCAAACTTCTGTAGAATCTGGCTGTTGCAGACGACTTTCCGTCTCGATTCCAGCCCTATATTTCTGACCAAATGCGTTTTTAAATAGGGGGTCGAATACAATCCAATTCCTCAATTAGTGACAGCCCAAGTTAATTCAGCAGTACAAGCCCAAGAAGCCTCTAGTTTCCTCAATCAACCCACAAACTTTGTTTCAGAGCAGTCATAAGTCAACTTTTCTTTCAATTATGCATCAAGCAAAACCTTCAACTGTGACTACATCTCCAAGGTCTTTCTATTTATACTCTGCCACAGTCTCCTCACAGCAGTGCCTCTCCTAGCAACAAACCGTATGGATATGAGGCAAAGCTTCATTATCTTTATGCCCAAAGAGCACCCTCTCCAAGACATATTTGTTTTTTTCTTTTGACAGTTCATCAAAGTTCAGGCTGTGCCGAAGAAATTGGCAAAAATATAAGGACCCAGGAATACAAATTGACATATATCAACAAACAGATGAAGTCCTGAATGTGCTCACCAGGTTGTGCCAAGAAATCTGGAGGATAACTGCCTAGCCAACTGACTGGAAGAAGTCCATATTTATTCAAATACCAAAAAATTATGATCCAAAAGAGTGCGGAAATTATCAAACACTAGTGTCACGTGCAAGCAAAATGCTACTGAAGATATACAAAACGACTGGAACAGTAGGTACATTGATAGAACTAGTAGAAATACAAACTGGGTATTGCATTTCTGGAATAAAATAATGTATAAAAATGCAATAATTATATATTATAATGTAATAATAATATAGTAATTTTTGAATGGAAGAGGCCATGGCAGTAGGGATATCATAATTGATGTCAGATGGAACTTGGCCAAAAGCAGAGAGTACCAGAGGAATGTCTACAGAAAGACATTTGTGTGGATAAGAACAAATTGTGACTAATATTAAGAAGAATGGGAATGCCAGAACAATTGATTGTGCTCAGGTGAAAACTATAATTAGACCATTAATTAGTTCTCAGAACGAAGCAAGGAAACATGGCCTAGTTCAAAACCAAGTAAGGAGTGTGTCAGAGACATATCCTTTTCCCATACATTTTCAATCTATATGAGGAACAGATCATTTGGGAGGCTGGACTTTATGAGAAGGAATGTGGCATCAACAGGACTGGAGGTAGGCTCATCAACGACCTACTTTATGCAGATTGTACAAGCTTACTTCCAAAACTTAAAAGGACCTAAGGTGTTTGCTGCAGAAAGTCAAGTACTGTAGTCTTCAATATATATTGCGGCTCAATATAAAAAAAAAAAAACAACAAAAAACAAACTACAGATTCTCACCATTGGGCTAATTGGCTGCATCAATGATTGATGGAGAAGAGATTTAGGTTGTTAACAATTTCAGATTGCTTGGTTTCACTATCACATTCTGGCACCAGCAGTCAGGAAATCAAAAGATGAATTGCTTTGAGAAAATCTGCTGTCAGGGATAATTCCAGAGTGCTGAAGAGCAATGATGTCATTTTAGAGACTAAGATGTAAGTGATCCCGGCCATGGTCTTTGCAATTTTTTTTCCTATGCTTCAGAGAGTTGAATTACTAAGGATGACAGAATAAAAATTGATATCTTTGAGTTGTGGTGCTGGAAAAGAGTCTTGAACATCTGATGGGCTGCCATAACAACAAACAGGTCTGTCCTTGAGAGGGTGAAACCAAGTTGCTCTTTGGAGGCTAAGATTTTGAAGTTCCATCTTACATATTTTGGGCACATGGACAGGAGAGACCAGTCATTGGAAAAAGACATCATGCTTTGAAAAGTGGATGGATAGTGCAGTAAAGGAAGACCCTGGCTGAGATGTTTTGACACAATAACTGGGGTAATGGGTATAGGTGTGTTGGAGTTAGTGAAATTGGCTCAGGATAGGGCAGGGTTCATAGGCATAGGGTAACTATGAGTTATGAGTTGCAGTTGATTTAATAGTACATAACAACAAGAAGTTTAAATACTAAAGGATACAAAGCCAAGCAAAAAACATTCAAGATGACAAGGTATTAGGTTATATGTTTAATGTCGCTGTTAGGTTGTTTTGAATGGACTATAGTGACCGTGAACTTCCAGTTACTTTTACCATCCTCATTATCTCTGTAGTGTAATGTGATCAGAATTCTAATTCTACACCTGGGAAACCACAATAAAGTTAAGGTTGTCTATGGTAGAAATGATAATTCTGCTTGAAAATATACTCATTTTAGAGATTTTTTTACCATATCAATTATTACAGGTACAAAGAAGCGAATATGAAAATAAAAATAATATGTTACTCCTTAGATATCCAAGAATTCCTCAGTATCGACAGTGGTGAAAATATTGTGTGTCTCTGATTCCATTCAATGTTTATTCAGCACAATGGGCAAAACTCCCTGCAAAGAGCAAGATTTAGAATATGATCCTTGCCTCTGTGACTTTAAAGTTTAGACATACTGGTCAAGAAACACATTCCATATAATACACTACCTTCTTATTTAACCCTAAGGCAGAGAAATAATCTTTTAAAATGATAGAATCGAGGCATTCTTCTTGTTCCAGAGAGATCCTGAGGACTAATTTCCTGCCAATTCCAATATAGTCATTTTAATTTGCTTTTAAAGAGATAGCTAAATTAGACACATCTGTCTTTCTCATTGCCATTCAGCCAGAACTGACTCACAGTTGACCCTGCAGCAGGCTCCTAAGAGTGTAAATTACATAGGAGGAAATTGCACATTTTTCTCCAAAGGAGCACTTAGTGGATGCTTTTCTCAAAAATTTTATTCTATAACTAACATAACTAAGTCATGGTACAACATGGTGTCTTTTTTTCCCCCATGGAAAAGGCAACACAGCACTATTCCAGTAATGGGTCTAATTGATTCTAAAGACATTTATTTGTTTTCTTGCTCAAACCTAGTCTTTTTCTTGCAGATATGAGCAACTTGAGTGTACGAAAGGGGATGTAAGAGAAGGCATAGGTTCAAATACAGCTATAAATGCACAATCTGGAGAAGATAAATTTGATGAATGAGACCTTCTAAAGATTAAATCCCTGTGTGCATCAAATACATTTTCCAACAGAGTGAAAAGAAAGCCTACTAACCGGGAAAAATAATTTGGCAATACCATTTCAGACAAGGATCTCATACAAAGATGTTTACAGAATCCTACAGAGCCTCCACAAGCAAAAGACTGATAACACAATTACAAATTGGACAAAAGACATGAGAAGACTTTTCATAGAGGAAGATATCCAGATGGCCAACAGACACATGAAGAAATGCCCAAAATTACTGCCAATAAGAAAGATGCAAATTAAAAACATAATGAGATACCATCTCACCCTAATAGCAATGGCAAAGTTAAGCAGGGCAGCAAGCAATGCATGTTGGAGGGAATGTAGAGAGGTCGAAACTCTCAAAAACTGTTGACCAGATTGTAAATATGGTACAACTCTGGAAGGCAGTTTGGCATTTCCTCAAAAAGGTGAACGTAGAAACGTCTCATGGCCCAGTTACTCTACTATTGGGAATATACCCCAAGGAAATTAGAACTGAGATACAAATGGAGATTTGTACAACAATGTTCACAGAAGCATTTTCACCATCACAATTACATGGAAACAGCCAAAATGTTCAACCACAACTGAATGGATTGAGAAATTGTGGTATATTCACATAGTGGAATACTATGCAGCACTCAGGAGCAACAATTAGGAGAGACTGGAGAGCATTATACTGAGTGAACGAACTCTGTCTGTCTCCATAATGGCAAATACGGCATAAGACCTTTATTGTAAAAATAGAAGAATAACTAGTAAAACAGGAATGGAGACTCAAGGGGGTAAGGAGTGGGAGTAGAGGTGTGAAAGGATGGATAGGGGCTAAATCAAAGGGTTGCACAATTTGGAGAGTGGAGGGAGAGGGTAAAGGAAATGGAAAAGATCCAGCAGGGACTTGAAAAGATAGGGTAATGATGAGCATAGTCCAATGTTGATTAATTTTATAAAACATAATGCATGGGAATGATTGTATGAAACACAATGTGAAATTAAGAATAGTGTAAAACACAATGTGAATTAAGAATAGTGTGAAACACAATGTATACAAATATTGTAAGCAAACCAATATTTTTTTTTAAACACAAAAAAATTAAAGGGGGGGGAGTTGCTCTGCTAACCCAAAGTTGGGGTCTAATCTACCAGACTCTGAGAAGGAGAAAAATGAGAAATCTCCTTATGTTAAAATGTAGAATCTTATGAAACCTGATCAAGGGTTACTATGAGTCGAAGCCCACTGAATCAATAGTTTTTAGTTAAATGGTATCATTGTGACAATGGCTACTTGAAAGATTAGACAGAAATCTTAGCAGGTATTGAATTTATGTTCATAAGGAGGAAAATTCAAGTGACACAGTTGTTATGATGTGCCTTTGAATTGCCTGTGGCTCTTAGGACACTATGTACATAGAGAATTGTACTGCTAATCTAAAAGTAACTGGTTCGAATCCACCCTCAGCTTCTCTGAAGAAACCTAGACAATCATCTCCCCTACAATTTAAACTATGCAAAGGCATTTGACTGTATACCACAACAAACTATGGTAATGTTGAGAAGAATGGAAATTTCAGAACAATTATACAATATCTTTACTTGGATCAAGAAGCTGTTTGCTAAGCAAATAATTTGTGAAGGCAAAAAATTCTCACAAATGGCTTGATATGCAACATCATGTAAGCTGGAGAAAAGCTTGAAATTCTTAACAATCCAATGGATTTGCCCAATGCAATATGTCTCCTGATCTCCTCACTGCTAATACGAAGAGTATTGATTGTGGATCTAAGTAAGATAAAATTATTAACAATTTCAACTTTTTCTCCAGCTAATATGTTATTGCATATCACCCAGTTGTGAGGATTTTTGCCTTCATGATGTTGATACAATCCATATTGAAGGCCATAGTCTTCTGCTCTCTGCATTAAGTGTTTGAAGTCGTACCATTCAGCAATCAAGGCTGTGTCACCTGCATAATACAGGTTGTTGTAGGGTCTTCCTCCAATTCTAATTCTGCATTTTTCTTCAGAGTTCAGCTTCACAAATTATTTGCTCAGTATACAGACTGAATAATTATGGAAAAAGGACATACTTCTGACATACACTTTTCTTGCCTTTAAATCATACAGTGTTTCCTTGATCCATTCAGAAAACAGCTTCTTTCCAAATCACTGAGGAACAATGAGGTCAATTTCAAGACTAAGGTGTGCCTTATTCAGGTCATTTTTTTTTTGTTTGTTTGTTCCAATCACTTTCTAGTAAGTGAAATGATGGAGGTTGCACAATATAGGAAAGATACCTACTGTTTACAGGGTTGCTGTAAATAATATTTGACTTGATGGCATTGAGTCAGCTCCAACTCATCAGTAATGAGTTAATTAGAGGAGAAACTCAGAAAAGGAGGTTGAAGTGGTTGCTTGGTTTGAAGAATATTATCAATGTCAAAATTATACCTGTAAAAATTACTGTAATGATGTAGGCATTGTTGTTCATATTCTCAACAACAATACAAAAACTAAATCCACTGCTGACAAATTCATTCCTACTCAAAACAATCATTCCAACTCAATCACCAGTGCAGAGTAGCTGATAGACTTGAAGCACTGACCTTTTAGTTGTTATTATTGTTGGGTGTCATTGAGATAAGTACAACTCTCAGTGATCCAATGAACAACAGACCTGAACACTGTCCTACATGTGCCAATTTAACAATCTGACACACTCAAGCCCATTGCTGTAGTCACATATCAGTCTACCTTGTTGAGGGCCTTCCTCTCATATCATCCCTTCACCTTTCCAAGTTTAATTTCCTTCTCCAAGGAATGTCCTTTCCTAGCAACCAAAGTACATGAGATGAAGCTTCACTACCCTTCCCTCCAAGGAGCAACCTGGATGCACTTTCTCCAAGACATAATCTGTTCTTTTGGAAGTTCATGTATTACTGAATGCAAGGGTTTCTTTCCGTAGTCAACTGCCAATACAAGAGACGAATTGCAATATCCATATACACTTTATTGCAGTTCTGAGAGGACAGTGAGTTCTCATAAAAAACTGCCTCTTTGTCTGGGAGAAGTCATTGTGCTTTTATACCAGGGTGAGACACCAAGTCACTTAAAAATGCACTTTTGTTAGTAAACTAAAAGAATTTCTATGTCTGAAAAAAAACCATTCACACATAGATACCAGTAAACCTATAAAGTACTTAACATATAACTGAGAAAAGCAGGTTTTGGAAAGAGAAAACCTAATTCAGTAAAGAATTGCATTTCCTGGTAAACCAGCAGATTAAGTTACAATTTACATATGCCTAGGAAGAACAGTCTTAAAGAGGTAAACACTGATCTGGGAAAGATGCATTTCCTCTCCTGGTAAACAAACATCTTGAACTACTGTACATGACTAAAGAAAGGAAACAAAGAATTCTAAGACAAAAAATTCTGAATTTATTAATACCACCCCATCACATGGGATGTTCAGTACTTTTCTCAAACACCACAATTTGAAGGCATCTTTTTTTTTCTTCTGCCATTCTTATTTTTTGTCCAGCTCTCAGCAGTATAGCTAATGAATGAAACGACCATGGTTTGAATCAAACACACTTTAGTCCTCAAACTAAAATCCTTGTTCTTCAGTAATTTGGAGAGGTCCTTGACTGAAGACTTTCCCAGTGCAAAACACCTCCTGATATCCTGACTACTGGTATACCAAGAGTATTGGTTATAGATACAAGTGAGATGAAGTATTTGACAGTTTAAATCTTTTCTCCGTATGTTACGATGTAGCTGATTGTTCCACTGGTGAGAATTTTAGTTTTCTTGATGCTGAGATATAATCTATATCAAAGGCTCCAGTGTATGTTCTTCTCCAGCAAATATTTCAAGTCCTCCTCATTTTCAGCAAACAAGATTTTGTCATCTGTAGAACAAAGGTTATTGGTAAGTCTTCCAATTTTCCTGCCACACTCGTCTTCCTAAACTCCAGCTTTTCAAATAATTTTCTCAGCGTACAGATTGAACAGGTATGGTGACCTATACAACCTTGATGCACACCTTTCATAATTTTAAGCCGTATAGTATTTCTTTGCTCTGTTCACACAATAGCTGCTTAGTCTATGTATAGGTTTTATGTGAACAAAATTAAGTATTCTGGGATTCCCGTTCTTCTCAATGTTAGCCATAATTTGTTATCCACAGAGTCAAATGCCTTTGTATAGTCAGTAAAGCACAAACAGATATTCTTCTGGTATTCTTTGCTTTCAGCCAGGATCCATCTGACATCAACAACGATATTGATGAGGTAGTATTAATAAGTTCAGAATTCCCCAGATATATATCAGTTATAAAACTATAGTTATATTATAAAACTGATACCAGTTTTCTCCAGCCTGCAAAACTACTTGGCCTTAGAATTCTTTTTCTTCATTTCTTTAGTCATGTGAAATACATTAAATTGCCTATTTACAAGAAGAGGATATGCATCTTTCCTAGATTAACATTAATTGCTTTGAAACTGTTTTTCTCAGTCATACATAAATTGTGTCTTAAGATGTCTATTGAACCAGGAAGGGATATGTATCTTTCCTGGATTAGTATTTTCCTTTTCAAAACTGTTGTTTCTCATTCATATGTTAATTATTTCTTAAGTTGTTTGTTTACTAGTAAACTGTTCTTTTTAAATATAGAAATTCTATAACTTTACTAACAAAAGTATATTGTTAAGTACATTAGTGTCTAACCCAAGTAGAAAAACTAATGATTACTCAGGAAGGGAGTGGCAGTTTCTGAGGGGACTCTCTCTCACACTCTTCTCCCAGATCTGCAATAAAGTGTTATGGATGTTGCAACCCATCTGTCTTATTGGCAATTGACTAGGGAAAGAACCCCTAGAGTTCAGTAACAATATTCCTGGTGCCACAACCTCTTCTAAATCCAGCTTGAACTTTTAGCAGTTCTATGTACTGTTCCAGACATTTTTGAATGATCTTCAGCAGTATTTCATTTGCATGTGATAATAATAATAATGATATTGTTCTACAGTTTCAGTTTCCACATTCTTTGGGATCACCTTTCTTGAGAATGAGAACAAAAAGAAATCTCTTCCAGTCAGTCTACCAGGTTGCTGTCCTCCAAATTACACACTATGCATCAAGGCACCTTCAACAACAATAAATAAGATAAATGTAAATAAAAAGAAATCTTTTGAAAGCATTCTACACAGTATGTTGTTATGTACTATTGAGTCAGAACAACCTTATAACTGGTTTTCAGAGGCAGTAAATCATTCAGGAGATTTCCCATCTCTTTGGTGGAGCAGCTGGTGGATATGAACTGTGTACCTTTGTGTTGGAAGCACAACTACTTAGCACTAAAGAACTAGAGTTCCCAATTACTTAGCTCACTACACCATAAACTAACTAAATTTTCAAAATTTAAATATTACTTTAACTTTTCGTGTTGTTTGAGAGAATTTGATTTTGTCTTTAATATTTAATGATCACAAAGAAACACAAGAATTTGAGTAAGTTTGGTAAATTTCCTAGTAATTATAAAAGAGATAAATGCTAGAAAATATGTTCAGTTATAGAACACTTTTAATTACAAAAATCATTCATACATTAATGTAATGCCATTAGGGGAGATTCATAAGTATTGTATTTTATGGATGAATAATATTACTGTTCACAGTATTGAGTGTTGGAAATATATAAACAAATCAAGTTGTGAATTACCAAACAACTCTGTCAATATTCAAATTGATTTTTAACTTTGGTGGTTCATTCTAATAAAAACTTTATTATGACAATGTTTTCTCAACTAATGTATGTATTTGTGCCTGAGCTTATTAACAATGTGTGTTTATTATTCTGCCCCAATTCCTTTTATAAACAATAGTCAACTACTGAGTGTTACAAGGCTGATTGAAGTGTCACAATAATTTCTTAATTGGAAATAAATTACATTATATAATTGTTGTCATTTTGTCTCAAAGATTCCTTGGGTTAAATTCTTCAGAATTGAGAGTGCCTCAGGGCTTAGTTATTGGACTCTTGTCCAACTCAATGCCCCTCCTCTCTGTAATTGAAAACTGGGCTTATTTGGAAGAAATGCTAATTATCTAAATTTTTACTGATATCATGTGTGAATATTTTATACACTGCACTTGCTTATGCAACTTCCAAAAGAAACTTCAAGTATAATATTACTAAGTTGAATGTTATTTAATTAACCAGAAAGGGACTGACAGACTGGGAGGTTATCACCCTCTAGTTATGTGAGGTATTGGGTGCAGATAAATGCCTCTAATTCCCCAAAGGCATGATTATCTCCTGATAACAATGCTCCCTTCAGTTGTTTTATTGATTTTATGAAAAGTCTTTATTGTGGAGAAAATGTTTATTTTTATGCAGAAGGAAGATGGAGTTGACAGTTTAGACTACAGAGCTAATAGTAACTATTTCAGACTCAGGTACTAGCCATGACAAGTATGCTGATTTCTGATGCTCCCTAGCCAATCCAGATGCCTTGTCCACCTCAAGACTTCTGCAATAACATTCAGCTTCCAGGTGAAGCCATTGTAAAGGTGTGTTTTCTGGTTAATGATGTGATTCTTTAAAATTAGAAAATGACCCTTTCCCCATCATGTTGATTAGCCATAGTTTTAAAAGTTGACTCAAGATCCAGTTTTGTTTTTAAATTTTACTCATGAGGATATTCCATTGAATAGCATTTAACCCTATATTTAAATAGATAATTTTGTTTAGGAAATATATATAAGTACGTAGTGAAATTATGAGCTTGAAATTAGAAATGATTTCTTCATTTGCTACTGAGTCAAAATGTACTCATAACTGACTCTCCAGTGGTTTTTTTTTTTTGAGCTTGTATATCACACAGGAGAATGCCCATTCTTCTCCTATTGAGTCACCAGTGGGTTGGAATTGCTAGAGAGATGCCACCTTTGGGTTAGAAGTGCAACTGCCTGTGGAATATGCCACCAGAACTCTTTTAGAAGGTTCATCTTCAAAAAATATCTGAATCTTTTCCTCTTGTTGTTATGTGCTGTTGTGTCGCCTGCAACCTATAGTGATCCTTATGTACAGCAGCTCTGAAATCTGCACTGTCATGAGTCTGTCTCAATGATTCTGACACACGAGTTCCCACTGTCCCAGTTACTGTATTAATCAATCTATCTCATCTTGGGTCTTCCTCTCCTGCACTGTCCATCTACCCTTCCGAGAGTGATATCCTTCTCCAAGGACTAGTCCTCCTACCCTTGTGCCCGCCCGACAGACTTACTTGTTTTCTTGGTGGTTCATCTACTTCAAGACTCATCTCCAGAGCCACAACTCAAAGGCATTTATCTGTCTATCATCCGTGGTCATTATCCAGCTCTTTGATTCATAGCAAGTAATTGCAAAGATCAGCAAGGAATGAATGAAAGTATGGCTTAGATAAGGTGCATGCTAGTCTTTAGACTGACGTTGTTGCTTTTCAGCACTCTGGAGAGGTCCCTGGCAGCAGATTATCCCAATGCAATTCGTCTTTTGATTTCCTGGCTGCTGGTGCCCACAGTGTTGATTAGGGAGCTGAGCAAGCTCCATCTCAACCTCAATCTCTTCTCCATCTTTTATGGTTCTGCCAATTGACGCAGTGCTGAGAATCTTTGTCTTCTTGATGTTGAGCTTCAATTCATACTGAACTACGATTCGTGACCTTCTGAAGCAAGTGCTTCGGGTCTTCTCAGTTTCAGCTAGCAAGGTTGTGTCACCTGCATAACATATGTTGTTGATGAATCTTCCTCTAATTCTGATGTCATATTCTTCCTCATAAAGCCCAGGTTCCCCAATGATTAATTCTGCATATAGATTGAAAGGTATAGAGATAGGATATACCCCTGATGCACTCCTTTCCTGATTTTGAACTATGCAGTGCTTCCTTGCTCTGTTCTGAGGACTGCTTCCTGGTCCAAACATAGTTTTCAAATAAGCATGATCAAGTGTTCTGGGATTCCCATTTTCCTCAATGAATGTGTTCTGGGAAAGTGGGAATCCCACATCACTTGATTTTTCCTCTTAGATATATACTTATATATATACTTAGATATATACTTATTAGAATGAGTTTTAAAAATGTCCATCTACAATAAGTTCCATATAATACATTCGTGGCTTCGTAAATAAAGAAAATAAAATCCAAACTCTTCAATATGACTTAGAAAACCTTACATGAGCTGATTCCTCAAACCTCTCTAATCTCATTTCTTACTTTCCTCTTGGTGCTATGGTTCTGCAAGTCTTTTCTTACTCCAGAAGTCAAGCTCGTCTCAAAGAATTAATGTATGCTAATTTGGTATCTTGTATTACTTTATGTTGTTGTTGTTGTTATGTGCCGTCGAGTCGCTTGCGACTCATAGAAACCCTATGTACAACAGCCCTAAACTCTGCTCTGTCCTGTGCCAATTG
>NW_006399772.1:17608999-17610044 GCF_000299155.1 Elephantulus edwardii | reverse complement strand
AAGAGGAGATAGAAGATTTTTACCAACTTTTACAATCAGAGATTGAGCAAACATGCAATCAAGATGCATTGATAATAATGGGTGACTGGAATGCAAAAGTATTACTTTATATGCATATGAAAATTAGACAGTGCATACAGAAAACAAAAGAAAAATTGATGCCCTTGAATTTTGGTGTTGGGAAAATGTATTGAATATACTAACTGTCTTGGAGAAAGGGCAACTGGGATGCTCCTTAGAGGCAAAGATCACAAGACTTGCCTTACCTATTTTGGGCATGTTATGACATGTTTGGTAAAGTAAAAGACTATTGAGTACCACACTGACTTGACCACCACGGCAGTGCAGTAGGATTTGAAATCAGTGAGTAAGATGCCTCCTATCTTGTGCTTTGCTGATTCAGGACCTCTTTCCATTCCAAATGAAATTGAAGGTTCCCTTTTCCATCTTGTTGAAGAATGGAATTGGTATTTGTATTGGAATTGCATTGAACAAGTAAATTGCCTTTGGTAGTATTGTCATGTTCACAATATTGAGTCTTTCTATCCATGAGCAATGGCTATTCTTTCGCCTCTTCAGGTCTCTCTTTGTTTCTTGTAGCAATGTTTTGTAATTTTCTTTGAATAGTTCCATTGTGCTTCTGTTTAGGTTTACTCCCAAGTATTTAATCTTGTGATTAGCTATTGTGAAGTGTATTGCTTTTCTTAGCTCCAGTTCTGTATTCTCTTTGTCACTGTAGAGAAATCCAATTTATTTTTGTATGTTGATCTTGTGTCCTGCCTGCCACTTTGTTGAATTGGTAAACTATGTCCAGTAGTTTTCTTGTTGAGTCTTCAGGGTTTTCTAAGTACACTATCATATCATCGGCATAGAGAGATAATTTTACTTCCTCTTTGCCAATTTAGATACCTCTTATTTCCTTCTCTTGCTGTATTGCTATTTCTAAGATTTCCAATACAATGTTGAATAGGAGAGGGCATCCTTACCTAGTTCCTATTCTCAAAGGGAATGCCTTTAATCTCTCTCCATTGAGAACAATGTTGGC
>NW_006399772.1:17607582-17608794 GCF_000299155.1 Elephantulus edwardii | reverse complement strand
TACATACTTTTTACTATGTTGAAGATTTCCCCTCTAATCCTATTTTGTTGAGTGTCTTAATCAGGAAAGGGTGTTGGATTTTGTCAAAGGTCTTTTCTGCATCAATTGATAGGAATATGTGGTTCTTATTTTTTGCTTTGTTAATGTGATGAATTATATTGATTGTTTTTATTATGTTGAACCATCCTTGTATACCTGTTATGAATGCCATTGGTCACGGTGAATTTTTTTTAAATGTATCCTTAGATTTCATAGTTAAAAGAGTACTTTCTAGATCAATCTTGAAGTACAACATTGTGAGTGATAGGATTATATCCATACGCTTACAAGGAAGTCCAGTGAATACTGCTATCATTCAGATATATGCACCAACAACCAGAGCCAAGAAGAAGAAATAGATGATTTCTATCAACTTTTACAGTCGGAGATCGACTGAACATGTAATCAAGATGTATTGATAATAATGGGTGACTGGAACACAAAAGTTGGGAACAGAGAAGAAGAATCAGCAGTTGGAAAATATAGGCTTGGTGACAGAAATGAAGCTCGAGATAGAATGAATTTTGTACCATGACTTATTCATTGCAAATATGTTTTATAAGAAACAAATGCAATTTATACACATGGAATTCACCTGATGGTATACTTAGGAATCAGATCGATTACATCTGTGGAAAAAATGCTGGAGAACCTCAATATCAGCTGTGAAAACTAGGCCAGGGGCTGATTGTGGAACAGACCACCAACTACTCATATGCAAGTTCAAGCTGAAGCTGAGGAAAATTAAATCAAACCCACAGGAGCCAAATTATGAATTTGAGTTCATCCCACCTGAATTTCAGAATCATCTCAGGAACAGGTTTGAGGTCTTTAACACTAATGAGTGAAGACCAGATGAATTATGGGAGGATGTCAAATGTATCATCCAGGAAGAGTGCAAATGGTCATTACAAAGATAGAAGAGGAAGAAAAGACCAAAATGGATGTCAGAAGAAGCTCTGAAGATTGCACTGGAGTATAGGGAAGCCGAAGCACAAGGAAGAATTCAAGATACTAAAGAGCTGAACAGAAGATTCCAAAAGGTAGCACGGCATGAAAAGCAAAATATTACAATGAAATGTGCGAGGAGCTAGAGTCGGAAAATCAAAAGGGCCGAACTCATTCAGCATTTCTTAAGCTCAAGGAACTGAAGAACAAATTCAAACCTCGGTT
>NW_006399772.1:17569279-17606162 GCF_000299155.1 Elephantulus edwardii | reverse complement strand
GTGTCAGAGGCCATGCGATTGGCACAGGATAGAGCAGGGTTTAGGGTTGTTGTACATAGGGTCACTATGAGTCGCAAACAACTTGACGGCACATAACAACAACAACATCCTTGGATTCTACTGGCCAAAATTGTATTCCAGATTTTTGCATCAATGTTCATGAGAGATATTTGCCTATAGTTTTCTATTTTGGTGGTGTCTTTACCTGGCTTTGATATCAAGGATATATTTGCTTCATAGGATGAGTCTGGGAGAATTCCATATTTTTCTATTTTCTGAAATAGTTTGTATAGAATTGGTGACAGATATTCTCTGAATGTTTGACAAAATTCTGGTGCAGGACTTTTTTGGGCTGAAAGTTGTTTTATTACCTTTTCATTTTCTTCCTTTGTTATAGGTCTGTTCAGGTGTTCAGTTTTGGTTGCATCAGTTTATGTAGGTTCTGAATTTCTAAGTATTTGTCCATTTCCTCTAGGTTTTCATATTTGTTTGGGTATAATTTTTCTTAATAGTCTAACGCTAGCCTTTTAATTTTAGTTGGTTCTGTTATGATGTTGCCAACTTCATCTCTTATTTAGATTATTTGTGTCTTTTCCTTTGTTAGCTGTGCTAGTGGTTTGTCAATTTTATTGACGTTTTCAAAGAAACAACTCCTAGTTTTGTTGATAGTTTCAAGTGCTTTTCTGTTTTCTATTTAATTCATTTCTGCTCTAATTTTTTCATTTCAGGGTTTTTTTAGAGGGTTTCTTGCTGTTCTTTTCCAATTTGTTGGAGATGTTGGGTTACAGAGTCAATGGTCATTTTTTCCTGCCTTTTGATATGTTTGCTTATTGCTATAAATTGACTTCTAATTATTGCTTTGGCTGTTTCCCAGAGGTTTTGGTAAGTGGTGTTTTCATTGTCATTTGTTTCAAGAAACTTCAATTAGATTTTTTATTTCTTCTAGTACCCACTCGTGTTCATGCAAGGTGTTGTTCAGCTTCCAAATGTATGCTGTTTTCTCCTTTATATCCTCTTATCTTTAACTTCTAATTTTGTAACATTGTTATCTGATAAAATGTTTTGTATTATTTCTATGTGGGTTTTTGCTTTTGTTTTTTAATTTACTGATTCTTGCCTTGTGATCTAAAATGTGATCTATTTTGGAGAATGTTCCATGCACATTGGAGAAGAAAGCATACTGTGTTTTTTTGGGGTGCATGAGCCTATAAATATCTATGAGGTCAAATTGGTTTATTGTGTAGCTTAATTCTTGAGTATATTTGTCGAGGTTTTTTTCCTGGTAGTTCTATCTTTTCTTGAGAGGGGTGTACTGAAGTCTCCAATGACTATAGTAGTATTGTCTATTTCCTTTTTCAGTTTTGTTAATGTTTGTTTTATATATTTTATATATTTTTTTTCTCCAATGGAATAGAATTGAGAATCCAAAAATCAGCCCACCTACCTATGGTTAATTGATTTTTGACAAGGAGATGAAATCAGTTAAATGGGGAAACAACAGCCTTTTTTCACAAATGGTGCTTTCAAAATTGCTTGCAAAATTGGAAAACTATCTGTAGAAAACTCAGGCAAGATGTACACCTCACTCCATGCACAAAAACCAACCCAAAGTGGATCATGGACCTAGGACTAAAACCAAGGACTATAAAATTCATTAAAGAAAAGCTTGGAAGAACTCTAGAAGTCCTTATTCACAACATAAACAGTCTTCCAAGCATTCTGAAAAATCTACAACCAGGAAAGGATAAAATAAATGAATTAGATCTTCTAAGAATCAAATCCCTATGTACATCCAGAAACTTCTCCAACAGGGTAAAAAGAAACAGACTGGGGGAAAATATTTGGTAATGACATGTCAGATAAAGGACTTATATCTAGAATTTATAAAATACTCAAGCACCACAACAAAATAAAGGCAAACAACCTAATTGAAAAATGGGCACAGGATATGAACAGACACTTCACCAAAGAAGACATTCAGATGGGCAACAAACACATGAAAAAATGTCCCAAATCCCTAGCTCTAAGAGAGACTCAAATCAAAACAACTATGAGATATCATCTTACCCCAGTAGGAATAGCAAAATGTAACAGAACAGCAAACATCAAATGCTGACAAGGTTGTGGAGAAACTGGAGCCCTTATTTACTCTTGGTGGGAGTGTAAAATGGTACAAACACTATGGAAGGCTGTATGGTACTTTCTCAAAAAGTTGCAAATAGAATACTATTTGACCCAGACTTTCACTACCGGGAATTTTCCCTAAAGAAACCATAGCCATGTTAATTGCTGCCTTGTTCACAATAGCAATGAGTTGGAAACAACTTAAGTGCCCATCAACAAACGAATGGCTAGAGAAGCTCTGGTATAGTCACACAATGGAATACTATGCTGCATTGAAAAACTAGGAATTAATGAAATATTATACAAAATAGGTGACCCTGGAAGACATGCTGAGTGAAATATCTCAGTTACAAAAGGACAAATATTGCATAGAGCCATTGTAAAATGGACTCACATTGGGGTTGAGGGAAGACTGAAAGAAGCAATAAATGAATGTATACTGCATTGAAACAGATTAGGGAGAGAACAGGTTCAAAGGGATATATGATTATGTATTATTGTCATGACAGGAGTCCAAAATGAAGGCTGAAAGTGGAGTGGGCTTGGGGGGAGGGATTGTATAACAAAGAAATAATTTTTCTTTTACTTTTTAAAGACAATAGCGAATTGGGGGAGGAGAAAATTGCAACAATGAATGAATAGAATTACTAAGTCTCTATAAACTTTCATTAAAATTAATCTTTGAAAATGGAGGGGGGAGAAGAAAAGAATATTGAAGGAGACCTTCCGGAGAATGGACTCACACGGCAGTTGGAACAGTGGGCTTAAGCACAGCAGAGATGTAGGACTGTTACAAACTCTGGCAGCATTTCAATCTCTTTTAGGTGAGGTGGCTACAGTTTGAGTCAATTGGACAGCACATAACAGTACTAATCATGCAAACTCTTTTCTTCTTAGTACAAACTGCACTTTTGTGCTTTTCTCCTTTTGTTTTCACTCTTGCATCAGGCGAAAATTAACCAGTGGCAGTTTCAAAAGGTTAATGTCTCACCAGAAAACAAAGAATTGGCAGGGGACCCATTTTAGCCAGTGAGAACTAAGGAAGAGTTTAGCAGAGAATTTTGAGTAAGTGCTTCCTCACTTTTCTGTAAGTACTTTATTTCCCTGATCATATTCCACTAGTTTATGGGTCTCTGAAAGAAGAAGAGGCATTAGAAATTGCTCAGCACTTTCATTCTGGTTCTCACTACTTTGGGTGATTTCAGATTCATAGCGACCCTCCAGCAGGATTCTAAGACTGCAAATCTTAATAGGAAGAGACTGTCCAACTTCCTTTGAAGCCTCTGGTGGATTGGGACGTAACTCAGTAAAGACTATCTCCTCAGAATTCCCTCCTAATGGATTGTTGTTGTTGTGCACCAAACAGAACCAATTCATAGGTGGCCTTCCAACATGTTTTCAGAGGCAGTAAATGACATGAGAGATTGCCCATGTTTCTCTTATGGAGCAGCTGGTGAATTCAAACTGTATTCCTCTGGGTTGGCTGTGCAGCTCTTTACCACTAAGCCACCAGTCCTCCTTCATGGGTCGTGTGTGCTGTCCAGTGAAAACTACCTCATAGCTGACCCTCCAGCAGGTTTTCTGAGACACTAAATAGCATAAATGCCCATCCTTCTCCTGTGGACTAATGGGTATATTCAAACCATGTGCCTTTGGGATTGCAGCACAGCTTCTTATCACTAGGCCACCAGAGCTCCCTATCTCATAGATTGTTGTTGTTAGATGCCACTGAGTTGAATAAGACCCATAGTGGCCTTATAAACAATAGATTTGAACCTTGTCATATCCTGTGCCATCTTCACACTTTGACACACTCAAGCCCATTGTTACAGTCACTGTATCAATTCACCTTGTAGTTATAATGTTCTGTTGAGTTGACTGTGACTCATAGCGACCCTGTGCATAATAGCTCTGAACCCTACCCTATCCTGAGCCAATCTCACTGTCTCTGACACACTTACTCCTTTTACCCAGTCGTTGTGTCAGTCCGTCTCTTCTAGAGTGTTTATATTAGATATTGATGGAATCCTACTGGTGTAGTGCTCAAGCACTCAGCTTCTAACTGAAATGTCAACCTATCAACAACTTGGAAGGGGAAAGATTTGGCAGTCTGCTTCTATAAAGATTTATAATCTATGGGGCAAACCTATTCTGTCCCATATGGTCACTATGCTTCAGAATGTACTCCATGACAATGAATTATGTCAGATATAATTTATATACAGAGTTAGATATCAGATCATTATATCAGATATAAATTTTTATAGTTTAGAGTGGGACAGGAAAACTGGTATTTCATGGAAGTCTACAGTTATTTGAAATACTATTTTTTTGTGTGGACTTTGGATCAGATGATTTAGAAATGCAAAAAATATTCCCACCTAGAAGGCCACCCTCTAAATGCAAACAAAACCAGACAAATCAGACCAAGAAAAACTCCCGGTTCTACAGTCACTATTTGTTTATTTATGTAAACAGTGCTGCTTATTCCATTCTTCAAACTCTTAATGAGTTTACTTACAATATTTTGAATTCCATTTTTATGAGCAGAATAGCTTACTAAATACACTATTTAAAGGAACTAAATAAACAGTTTTTACCACTATGGTAGACCATAGCAGCAATAAGTAAAAAAAATTATCCAGCTTTTCTGAACCCAACCTTTGTGTCCCATAGTTAGTACTAATGGAGAAAGTTTAGGAACCAACAGGCTTAATATTTGAAAACTAAACATGAAGTAAATGTTAGTAAAACAAATTAGAACTGAGTGAAGGATATATTTTGGAAAGTAAACATGAATTCAATCTTAATAGAAACCTAAATATTTTATTTCAAAATATAGAAATGCATTTAATGGATGATTTCTTTTTACGGCTTGGAAACTACATCAAAAACCTTTTATTTCTGTAATGCTCCTTTCTTCCTAAAAAAAAATTATGGTTCTTTTGTCCACAGTAAAATATGGTTGTTGTTAGTGCTTTGGAACCTGTTCTAACATCTGGCAACTGCATGGCAACCTGTTGTTGAAGGAGTACTATACTGTTTTCATTGATGGCATCTTATAGGAGACTTACAGGCCAGATTTCTAAAATACATTTGGGTAGGTTTGAACTTCCAACATTTCAGTCAATAATCCAATGCTTAAGTATTTTCACAACACAGTCTCCTAAATATGGTACATACACTATCTCTTGATAAAATTTTACAACTTTGAATAATGAGAATAGTAACTAACATGGCAAGTACTTACTCTGTGCCAGACATATTTGTTCTAGTATTTTTTTTGTGAATGAACTCAAGTGATCCTTCTAGCAACCTTAGTAGATGAGTTATCTATGCAGAAAGAGAAAGTAGTTTGAACTTGAGTAGCCTAACTTGAAAGCCTATTTCTTTAAACCAAATCTTATGAAACTTAAGCATGCTTTTTTAAAGAAAACTTTGACAAAGCAGATTGTTGGCCAAAGAATATAAGTGTGTCTTTGGATATGATCTTCATCTATCAAGCCAAGTTCAGCAAATCATGAATTATTACATCCCTCCTGAGAGTATAGAATGGGCTTTGGAACTAGACCTACTTGAGTTCAAACTTTTATGGAAAGTAGAGGGTTGGGGAGGGAGAGGAAGATCATTAACAAAATGAATTGACAAAGTGACTGTAACAATGGGCTTGATTGTCAGAGATCATGATGATGGCACAGATTAGTACAAGATTTCCATCTGTTTTTCATAGTATCTCTGTGAATCATAGTCAACCTGAGAACATCTAATAACAGCAAACTGCTAGGAAGCTGATTTTTTCCAAGGGCCAAGCTCTTATGCAATCTTGTATAGCTTATTAGGTATAAATTGGTCTGAGAAACAAACTTAAGGAATTTTGTTTTTATTTGCTCTTTAAATTGTTGTTAGGTGCTGCTAAAGCAAGTACACGTTATGGCGATCCTGTGTACAACTTTTGAGAACCGTGCCCTGTCCTGGGCTACCCTCACAAGCCCCCCCATGCTTAAGCCCATGGCTGTGGTCACGGTGTCAATCTATTCTATTAAATCAATGCTGAAAATGTGAATGACAATGACTTAATTATATTTTTATGTTGTTTTTAAGGGCCTAATAACACCATTTGTAAACCTTCCCAAGTGACTGCTATATTGATTCATAGTCACACGTGGGTAACAATGAAAGATAATTCTCTCTTTCATCCTTGCACCACCTCACGACCTAAGCTGCAGACTTCTGTTATCTTCACCTAAACTTCACCTTCCTACCCTCCTCACATGTGCCCACACACCTACACCAAGTCCTCTTGGTTTTGTAGAAAATCATTTGATAGAAGTAAACTCAAAAGAAAATCTCCATCTTCAGTATTTATTTTATTATCCCTTTTCCTCAAACATTTTGCTTCTGTTAATAGAAATTAAAACTAAGATTACTTAAAAAATATTACCTAATTATTTCAGACAAATTAATTTTGTTAAAATAAACTAAAAAGAAAATCACCTTAGTAGTTAATTTTTATTCCTTGTCCTCAAACACCTCTGGTGGCTGAGTGGCAAAGAATTACACTACCAACTCAAAGGAACACAGCTTGAGTCTGTCTACCAGCTGCTCTGCAGCAGGAGGAACAATTTTGTCTTGTGCAATTTACTACGTCTGAAAACCCAGTGGAGGGTCAGCTGCAAGTTAGTCCCAACTCAACAGTACTCAACAACACAATTACTCCATTATTTAATAGCTAAACATAGTCAAATAAAAATATGATAAGCATTTATTATCTAATAATTATCCAATTTCCAAATCTCATCAAGTTCTTTTTTCAGAAATGCTGTTGTAGAGAGCCTCTTTCCCTCTTTTTTGCATTATTGACAATTGAGCCTTTTGTGCTTCCTGGCTGGTCACAATTTGCATCTCTTTTCTGAAAATGGCATAAAGTAATGTGCAAATGCTCTAATGCATTTGCAAAAAAAATATTTCCTTTTAATGAGTCATAATGAACCCTTGTTTTATGCAGGGTGTGAAAAGTTGCCAAGATGTGTAAAACAATTAGGATGACAAAAAGCATGAGTTTTAAAAAGCCATTTCTCTTGTGCAGTATGTGTGAATATCCAGAATAAATCCTAGGGGGAAAATTAATTTTAATAAGCTTCTCTTCTTTTGCTTAAAGATGGTGCAAAGCTAAGGTACAAATTAATGTGCATTAATGGATCAGGAATCATCTGAGAGTTTGATCTAGTAGAAGAAATCATGTCACTAACACCTGTTGCTCTACATGTGAGCTTTTGCTGGTATTTGGTTGCTTACTAGAATAATTATGTGTTGTGTCTCCTGGAACCACAATTTTAGCTGAAACAGTAAAAATGATATGACCTTAAATAGTTTTTCCCCATGTGAATTTGCTAATCTTTGTGGATTATCTTAATGCTATATGCAGATGGAGAATTAACACCTTTTTTTCTTTTCACATTCTAACTTCACAAATTTGAAAACGATTTTGATTTTAAAATTGAAATTTAAGCTATCCTGTGAAAATCAATAACCTAATTCCAAGTTCAGTTTGTTGATGACAAAATAGAAGATTGTTATTTCTGTATCCAAAGATATAATTTTCATATGAATTTAAATAGTTAAAAGTCAAGAATACAATTCCTAATCTAAACAAGAATTTCCAATACAATTTCCAGAGTGGTTTGTTTTTTTTTTTTTTACTGGACTTGGCATTTCTATGATATTCATCTTTCTCCTTGCCTCTATGTTAAACTTCAAGAAGGAAAATCAAACAATAGAGGTGATTTTCATGATGAACCACTGAATTTTAAACATTTCAGGTAAAATGGATGAACATATTCCAGTAACACTACTGACATCTGGAGGAGTGGAAGAAAAATTGACTAGCGATTATGAACATATATGTTAGATTAGGCTAATTAGTTTTCTGAGAGTGATTCTTTAATTTATTAACACTAATGTTGATCAATTAATCTTTTGCCCAGTTTCTTCAATTCTAAATGTGGACTAACAAATGGGAGTTCCCATTTCAGAAGGCCATTTTTTGTTTACTTACCACATGCCATTCTCTGTTTACCTACCACATGTAAAAGCTCACTCTTGGTACCACGTTAAATCTGTGCTTTTATGATTGCCACCTGTTGCCACAGAGTGGTTTCCAAAGGAAGACGACCCATGTGTTCCATAGCAGAACCTACTTCACAGGGTTTTCTTGGCTGTGATCTTTAGGGAAGGAGCTTTGGCTGTCTAGTGAGTACGGAAATGCACTGGAAACTCAAAGGCTGCCAGACGTTTTGTAGGAGAAAGATTGACAGTCTCCTTCTGTGCGATTTATAGTCTCTGAAATCCCCTTGGAAGGTCTGTTACAAATCAGCTCCAACTCGGTGGCACATAACAACAATCTTTAAGGAGACAAATCAGGTGGCCTCGCTTCTTCAGCTCTGCTGAGTAGGTTTGAATTGCCAAACTTTAGGGTGAATTACTCAGTGACACTGTCTTAGTGATACTGTGTGTTGTCAGGTTGATTTTGACTCACAATTACTCATTACAGAGTAGAACTTCCTTGTAAGGTAGATCTTGAGTCTGTAAACTTTATGGGAGTAGATTGCCAAATGTTTCTCCTGTAAAACTACTATATGGATTCGAAGCACTAACCTATTGGTTAGCAGGCAAGTGTATTTAGCAATTTTGCCATGAAATGGTTAAGTCTCAGATCCTGAAGAAGCTGGAGGTGGAACATAATGATGTAACATTATGAGAAAAGCAACATGACATTCAAAGAATGAAGAAATCTTTCACCTTGGATCTCAAACAGAATCTTCTCTTCCTGCAAAAAGTCATGGCATATAGCTCTTGCCAGTGAAACAGAGCTTCAAGGTAATCACAGGATAGTGTTACTCTAAGCACAGAAGGGGCCAGGGCCTGAAAGAGGCAGGAAGGACTTCTAGAGTTCTCAGGATGTTCTGCTTCTTGATCTTGGCAGTGGTTATGCAAGTGTGCTCATTTTGTTAAAATGTACTGGGCTGTGCACTTAGAATTATTGTGCTTTCTCTGTGCATGCTGTATTTTGGTTATAAAAATACACAGCTTACACTCCTAATGTTCTACTCCCTCAGCTTATCTCGTTTTTTCTCTATTCATATCACAATTTGTTCATAATTTGTTTTCTGAACTGGCCAGTAAGTTTAAAGATAACAGGATTTATTTTATTTTGCGTGTATTTTCAGCACTTATATACTAAGCTATACACAGTTGTTGTTTTTTATTATTATTATTATTATTATTATTAGTAGTAGTAGTAGTAGTAGTAGTAATGCATTATGAGTATTAGGCCATAATAAAAAAACACCCAACTTATTGCCATCAAATCAGAACAGCTAATCTTCCAGGGGGTTTTCAGAGGCTGCGCATTGCACAGGGAAAAATTGCCCAGTAAGCTAATATAGTTTTAAATTAATAAACAAAATTAGTATATTTTAAAGCAAGTAAATTATATTATGAAGGAAATGAGGTAAATATAAAATAAGTGTTCTGTAGAAGAATACTGACTTAACATTAAGTGATATAGAATGAAGACATGCATTTACACAGCTACTTTAACAATCGTGGACTCCCTGTGGAACAAACCATCAGTTACTCACATGCAAGTTTATATTGAAGCTGAAGAAAATAGAAATAATTTCATTTCAAAAAACATTTGAAGAACAGATTGACGCTGTGAACACTAATTACCAAAGATTAAATGAATAGTGAGATGACATTAAAGACATCATCCATGAAGAAAGCAAAAGACCATTACAAAAAAAGAACAGATCAAAATGCATGTAAGAAGAGACCCTGAAGCTTTTAATAGAATGTAAAGAAGTCAAAACAGAGCGAAGAAATGCTGAAGTAAGAGAGCTGAACAACAACATATGCACATTATATAAAGAACTCAGATAAGCAATAAGGAAAATAGTGAACAGCACAATTAAAATAAGCAAATGATGGAAAGTCATTTGCACAGGAAAGAAAATCTGAACGACAATAAATACTTGAAAACATATTAAAACTTTTTATTATTCAGTACAGTGCAAACATTTTAAACAAACAGCTTTCACTCCTATATTAAAATTCTGTCTTCCCTAAGAGCCAGCCAAAACCTGAAAGACAAGTACTTTTGTATTTGTTGATAAGAGTACCTGTGGTTGCAATGGTGCTGGAAAGTATTCTGGCAAGAACAAACACTGTGCAAACCTACCTATTATACTAGTATCAACAATTAGGAGATACGTAGGCAGTGCTTATAAAGATTAACCAAAAAAGAGAAAAACACATAAATGAGTAAATATCTACAACATTGCTTGTAAAGGCTGAAAAAAATGTACAAAAAATGCGCAAATGAGTAAATACATATATATTTCTGTAGTGAAATGCTACATAACATTCAAAACAAACCAACAAGGAAAGACTTCAAACACAATGAGTAAAACCAGCGAGTTTCAGAAGTATAAGCTATTATTATACCTTATCACTTGTAATGTGATAGAAATCAGAGTTGGAATGGTTTTAAATCAGATTCTTATTCCATATCTGAAAAAACTGAAAAGAAACTTCCAGTCTCCCAAGTACACATCACCATAAGACTTTGTCTCTTAGGTTGCTGATGTTTGTACTTTGCAGGCATCTGTGGGCAGGTTTCTGTCTTCGGTTGCACTGTGAGCACCTTTAGGGGAAGAACAGGATATCCAGTGTGCTACACAGGATCTAGAAAATATGGCAGTGCTTTTGTGCAAAATCAGAAGTGTGTTGTCCACCTAACAGTGAGACTTCTCTGCTCACAGAGTTGTGTCATTTATCCTATGAGGAACTTTCAGAGATCCAACAGGCTTTTTTGTTTGGAAATGTTGACTCTGGCATAATAAACATTGGAGATGCAAAGGGTCAGAGCACATTCTATATGTACCTCTGTGTGGCATCACTTTACACACAAGGACAAACATCTCCCACTGGAGCCTCTGTGTGTGGCAGTTACGCTTGTGATGGACTGGTGATGGGATAGATTTAGAGATGTCAAAATAGTGTTTAGAATCTTCCCGCTTGTCAGAAGTTAGAGGCTGAAAGGGGATCCATTCAGGGTCAGATGCCTCTGAACTCTCCACCCCAGCTGCTGCATGAGGGAACTGTCATTTAAGATCTAGAGCTGAAACATGAGAACATTACTGGGGCGTTAAAAGCGAGAGCTTCTTTCTCTTCACAGCCACTTTTATCTGGTTCCTTTGCCCTGCCTAAGTGCTTCAGTGCTAAAACAATCTAATAATATCTCTGATTTGTTGGTAAAAGACTCCGTCTAGGAGAAAGTCTTCTTAAAGTGAAGGTTTTCAACCAGTGGTGATATTGTCATCTACCTTCTGGGACATTTTGTAATAGCTGGAAGTATATTTTGTTGTTAATGTTAGAAGAATGTAGTACTGTACACAGAGAGAGGGGAAAGATGCTGCTAAACATCTTCGCACGCACAGAGCCGTTCACCCACAGGAAAGCACTATGTCCACTAATGCTGGTAGGGCTGAGCAGCACTGCTTCGGGTTAATATATTGAAAGTTGAATGCATCGTATGTGATTTTCACATTTATCAGCAAATCAAGTGTCTATGTTAGTTTATATTCTTGTGCTGTGTTATTTTCATAACACAGAACACATGTAAATTAATTGATCATTTCTCAAGATTTATAAACTAGAATATTTGACCATCCTCGCAGAAAAGTTTGGATGTAGTTGTTTTTTCTATTGTTTAGATGATGAAGTGATACTAAATTTTAGAAGTATGGAAGATTTAGAGAGCTCTGGTGACTTAGTGGTATGGAGTTGCACTGTCAACCCAAAGGCAACCGGTTTGAATCTGCCAGGTACTACATGGGAGAAAGATGGGTGTCTGCTCCCGTGTGATTTATAACCTCTGAAAACACACTAGAAGGTCAGCTATGAGTGAGTTTTGATGTAATAGCACATAATAAAAACAACAATGTGGCAGATTCAAGAATATATAAAGAAAATTTTGGATTGGAAAAAAATGATGGCATTTTATTATTTATATATTCTTTCTTGAATTTTACCAATTAGGAAACATATCTAGTTCTTAATTATTACTTTATTTAACATTAATAAGACATTTTTCCATATAATTATTCTTAAGACTATGATTTTGATTGCTACATGATCTTTTATTATGAGAGGTGCTCATATGTATTTTTTAAACAGAAATCATATTTTGGACATTTCCATTGTTTTAATCCCCAACCCCAAGAGATACTACTGCACTTTTATCTTTCTGTAGCCTAGCCTTTGCCCAAGTTTGTTGGACAATTTGGGGGAGGGGGAAGAGGGAGAAACAATATTGGCAGGATGAAAATTTATCACACTGATCTAAAACCATGAGGCTCAATGCTGAGCTGTTTGTGAGCATATCTTGGAAGCTGTCCTGACTATATTCTGCTAATACCCTGAATTAAAACCTTCTCGCTTCCCAACATGGTTTTGTGTGGTCTGTGAGCTATCATATAAGATTTTAGACCCACTAAAGCATAAGATTGGTGTTGAAGTGAGTAGAAAGAGAAGTACAGGAGTGTGGGGGACATGTCAAACCTCACAGGAATTGAGGTTTGGTGTTGTGTGTTTTTTCCTTGTTGTGTACTTTTGAGTCGGACCCAAATGCCTCCTCTTCTTTAGCGGAGCATCTGGTGGATTTGAACTCCACACCTTCGGACAGGAATTGGGTTTGTGTTGTTCATACTATTGAAAGGGACAAGTTCCCCTTTGTGAAATTTATGAAGGCCAAATCTGGTTGTCCCCCTGCTCTTTTTACATTTATACTTTCTATTTTATTCATATACTGAGGTGAATAAAAAACTGCTACTAGATATCAACATTATTGTAAATTCTCTTGAGTTTATAAAGGAGATAAAAGAGAGGTAGCTACAATCAGGAAGATTCAATATTTAGATATAACTTTAATGTCAAGCAGCATTTCTGGAGGTTGAAATTATTTAATACAAAGCAGACATAACTATGATTTAGAGGTTACCTGCGGAAACTTGTCAGGGGTCAAGAATGAAATTCATGGATGGTGGAAGCCTTGGGAAACATGAATGAACTGGCAACTCAGGACAAAGAGAAAGCAAAGCAATGAACACAAATTTATTGACTGAACAGAACAAACTTTTCCCAATTCTGTTTAGAATTTTCTCACCACAGAACTTCCATGGTAGGAGGTAAATGTAGAATAACTAAAGTGAGTGGAAAGAATGGTGAAATGAAAGAATTGAACAGATATTAACTGCTCCAAATGGAAAGACACGCTTGACATTTCTCAAATAGAAAAAAACTGAAGAAGAAACTCAAGCATTAAGTTACAAATGACAGATTTCATTGGTATAATATTAAGCAATGGAGGAAGGAATAAAACAAAGAAGAGATATAAGAGTCACTGTATCAAAAATGTTGGGTAAATATTTTCAAATTATTAAAATATTTGGTAAATGTTATTCAAATATATGGTAAATATTTTAAAAATGTGCAAATATTTTAGGATCAAAACCTATGGTCTTGAAGGAAGAAGTCTAAATTGCATTGAAAGTATTGGTAAAAAAACCCAAAGTTATAGGAACAATTGTTGATATATAACAAACAGATATAACACTTACATAGCTCATTTGTCTATGCTTTGTAATTTAAAAGATTGCTCCCTGATCAATGGTCTTGAAGGGATCCCTATATGTGTCAATTAAAAAAAAAGATAATCCAACAGATATAAAAACAGACATTTTAGTAAGATTAGTAAGTTTTGCTGTTTTTAATAATTTCTTATTTATTTAGTAAAAAAAAATCACAAATGGTTGTGAATTAACAAATAATTGCCAACAATTCTAATTGAATTCCAAAAAGGATGTGGAAGGAACAATATCCTTGTTGATTTCAGATAGATCTTAGTGGACAATAAAGAATACCAGAAAAGATGTTTTCCCACATATTATTGACTATGTAAAGGAATTCTGCTTTGTAGATCATAACAGATTATGGAAAACATACTAGGAGTTCCTATGGATAATATAACAAACTAATAAAGTCAGACACTTACATATACACGTGTAGAACGTGAAAATTAAGTGGCTACTACAACTAGTCATTTTTGTCAAGTCAGAACCAAATCATAGCTGACCTGCTGATGGATTTCCAAGGTTTTAAATCACATGAAAGAAGATTGCTGGTGGATCTGGACCACCAGAGACATGTGACCTTTGCGTTAGCAGTCCAACTTCCTATACAATGATAGATGTTTGTGGCTCATTAAGGAAATCTGAAAAATCTCTTCTCATGTGATTTATGACCTCAGAAAACCTGTCAGCTATGAGTTAGTTCAGTACAACAACAAGGGGATGAGAATGAAGATAGACTAAGGAACAACCATTACCTTTGGACTGTGGTGTCCATAAAGAGTATTGAATGTACCATGAGCTGCCAAAAGAACAAGCAAATCTCTATTCTAAGAAGTGCAACACAGAACCTTGCCTTAGAGGCAAGGAGGGTGGACTTTCCTCTAACATACTTTGGGCCAGTTGTCAAGAGGCAACAATCCTTGAAAAAAGATCTCATCCTAAAAAAAAAATATGTAGATTAACAAAGCAAAAGAAAACCCTCAAAGAGACAGTCATAGTGACAGAAACAATTGGCTTGAGCATATTGGAGAGAATGAAAATGACAGAATAGGGCAAGGTTCAGACTTGATGTTCATGTGGTTGCTGTGAGTTAAAGTTCACAACATTAAACAATAGCAGCAGCAACAACAGTGATCAGATGTTTTAACAAATAACATGTGTCATCCTTGGATGGACTGTTGTTAGATGCCTTGGAGTTGAGTACAACTCATACAGGCCCTATGAACAATAGATCTGAACCTTCTCCTATCCTCATAATTTCTGATATATTTTAGTCTATTTCTGCAGTCACTGTGTCAGTCAATGCCATTGAAGATCTTCCTCTCTTTCAGTGACCTATCTTTCCAAGAATGATGTCCTTTTCCAAGGAATGGCCTTTCCTAATAACATACCCAAAGTATTCATATAAATAAGGTATAAAAAACAGTAACATAATAATTGGTTGGTGTTGTCATCATGCTAAACTTAAAACTTTAAAGAAATCATCCCAGAGACAGAAACGAGAGATTTCACTGACTTCAAGAAAGAGGATCCATGGGTTGAGTGACATCTTTGAGTCTAAGATCTTGTCCCGAAGCTCCTAGACCTAGTAGATAGACACCTGTAAGACTGGAAATATGATGGCAGTAGAAGCAGCAGAGACAGCAGAACCAGGAAGCCTAGTGATAGAACTATGGATTCACTGTCCCACAGAGTGAGAGAAATGAAGAATGCCTTTGGGTCAGAAGGCTTCATTGTGGCTTAGAACACCTATGGATATTTCTCAGGGATTTAGGTTTGTTAATCTGCACAATGAAAGTTTAGGGCCTTCTGACTTTTGAGACACTTATCTTCTGCTTTTGAGACAGTGATAAGCTTCACTTATTATTAGAGCTATAAAGACTTTGTAACACTTGGCCATTAAGCAGAGTGAAAGACAAGGTCACAAGGATCAGGAAGGTCAGGGCACAGTTGAAGAGAGAGACTATGCTGATTAAAGAATTGTATCCTGAGTTGGTTTTGATCCTGAATAAAAATCTGTTTCTTCCCTAATAAACTAAATAATCATGAGTATTGTGTGTGAGTTCTTTGTGGCCACTGCAACAGATTATTGAACCCAATAGAGAAATAGAGTATATTATGAAAGGGACAGAGGGGGAATTATTATTTCCTAGGAATCAGGCGTGGGCATTCTTCTTCCTCCTTGGGAAGAATCACCTCTTCCTTATTTTTACATTGACCCATGATATTTTCAATCATGTTTATGTGAAATTAATAAGGGAGTCTGAAGAATTTATGCCTTTGAATTCAGTTGTTGGTAAAGAGCATTAAATATACTGATAAGAGACTGAACAATTCTATTTTGAAAGAATATTCTTTAATATTCAAGAATGTTCTTGGACACAAAGATGACAAGACTTTGTCTCACACACCTTGGACATGATTTTAGGAAGGAGTGCTCTTAGGGAAAGACATCATTTTCAGCAGAGGTTAAAAGGGCTTAAAGGTAGCATTGTTTTTTGAGGTTGGTGCAGGATAATATAGTGTTTTAGTCTGTTTTTGTAGAGTCACTAAATGTTAGAACCAGTCCAACAGGACTTACCAGAAGCAACACTAATCCAACTACTTCAAAATGAGAATACTCAAATTCATACACTAAAGTAATTAAAGAGTTAAAACTATTTTCAAAACTGTTCAATTCACAGTTCTGAGTTTCTCCTTTTACTAGACATTGCTTCACTTTTACTTTAGTTTTTACTGTAAAAACAGTCACCGTTATATCTACAGCACAAAATGATTCAGAGAAGTCCTAAAGGGTCAGCTAACTATTTATAGTAGTGATTTACCTGATTTTTGTAAAAATATATTTCCATGAATTCGTTTTCATCTCTATGGTAATGCATAGAACAGCTGAAGACAACAGAGGGGGCCAGGATTATGAGATGTGACCCATACAGGTCAAAGTCAATGACCACAATATGTAAAGTTAGTTTCTGTTTTCAGTTATTAGGCACATAGGTGTATTACACAAAAGAATACTGGAAGGCATCATTCTTTTAAGGCAATTTATGTTGAAAGAAATATCAAGGATTTTTACTTATACTAGCAAAGTGACATACAAGACTTGTCTCTTTCATCAAGTGAAACTAGTAACTTCATTACCTAGAAACACCACACTTTGATGACGTTAGCAGAACAACTTTTATTTCTCATTAGTCAGGTGGCCAGAAGTTTATTTCTAGAGAAAGACTTGAGAGAAGCCTCTTACTTCTTCATCTTCTATGTCATGGCTTTTTAGAGAGCTCTATGTGATTTGGAATCTAATTTCCTGCATCTGTTTGCATAACCTATATCTTTACATCCTGTGTAAGATTGATTCAAGGGAACCCTGGTGGTCTATTGGCAAGAAGCTGCACTGCAATCCCAGAGGTAAGCAGTTCAAATCCACCAGATAGTTTGCTGGAGAAGGAGAAACAATCTCCTCCTGTACAAGCCAGATCCTATCAGATGGTACACATACAAAATAAAAGAAAAAGATTGCTTCAAAATATGCTATATATTCAACAGCATAAAAGAGACAACTCATTCTCAAATGGTATTATAACAATGAGCATAGAGGTTTGGATACAGTGTATATGTGTGTGTGTGTATGTGTATTTTACAGGTGGGGTACAATTCAATCCATAATAACTAGGTATAGCAACTGTACCCATTAAGTCAACAGAAAATTAACAGGTATTTTTTCCTCTTAGCATAAAACATTTCTTTGGAGAACGTTTTCTGTAAATGCTGTTCAGGAATATATGTACATACACACATACCTAATAGCCTAGTTGTAAGCTGCACTGCAATCCCAAAGGCAACCAGTGGGAATCCAGTAGCTGCTCCGCAGTAGAAGGACAGACAGTCTCCTCCCATGTGACTTACTGTCTCTGAAAACCCACTGCAGAGTCAGCTATGGATTGGTTCTCACTCAATAGTACAAAACAATAACAACACACACATATTGTTGTTGTTATCGTTAAGTGCCATTGAGGTAGAATTGTAGATGACTCATAGTGACCCTATGAATCAAAGACCTGAACACTTGTATAACTTTCATCCTTTCTTCAGGTTCATAGGGTTTCCAGAAACAAGATATTTCAGAAGTGGATGCCACTCCTGCTTCCAGGCTTTTTTAAATTGGGGAGCTCCACCAACACTGTCCACCATGGGTAACTATTATTGCATTTTGACACATCAGTGTCACAGTATTTAGCATCACAGCAACCACGAGTTACCTCTGTGCAGAAAATGGAGACCAGTGCTATACCACTTAGAATACATACACACACACACACACACACACACACACACACACACACACAGAGAGAGAGAGAGAGAGAGAGAGAGAGAGAGAGAATGTGAATCTATTGCCATTGCAATTTTGTTATTAGTTGGCCATCAAGTTGACTTTGACTCAAGGTGATTCCATGTACAACAAAAGGAAACATTTTTTTGTCTTGTGCTGTCTAAGCAATCATTGTCATCTTTGAACCCAACATAAAAGCCACTATGTATTTTAAGTGCCTTCAAACCTAGGGGAGGTAATCTGTCACTGTGCCAGACAATGTACTGTTGTGCTCCACAGGATTTTTCACCAGCTAATTTTCAGAACTAGATCACCAGGTCATTCTTCATTAGCTTTAGTCCGGAAGCTCTCTCTTGGACCCTGTCCACCATGATTAGCCTTGCTGGTATTTGGAAAACTGATGGCAGAGCTTCCACAACACACTAGCATGAAAAGCAACACAGGCTGTCAAAACTGACAAGGGGATGGCAGAGCGACAGCTATCCCTACAGCTGTAACACGTAATATGTGTCATATTTTCTCCTCATGGCGACAAATAATACCCAAAGATGAAAACCTAAACATTACATAGAAGATATAGGTGTAATTTGACAGTAAAATAGAAGCTTTTTGCCAAATTCTTAACAATAATTCTGTTATTCTGTGGGAAAAGCTCAAGGGTGTTGCAGAGACCTTCAAACTAGTAGGTCAAAGGAACTACTAAGGGAAATATTAAATTGCTTTGCTCTCATCTGCCCTAAATTACTATCCACCACACCCCACAAGAGAAAACATCTATTAATAAGATTTTTTCCATTATTTTCAAAATAGCTTAATATATATTGGCTTATGTTTGTCAAAGTAAATGAGCTATTTTTGGATATATACTAGACACTTAGGAAATGCTTGAATTCTTTCAGTAAAATTTAATGATTATATACCAGTCACAATTGTTTTACATTATAAAGTATTCTATGAATGGCATCTAGATGGAAGCAGATTAATAATTTAGGAAATAGTTTTATTTAGGTTATGACGGTAGTAGCACATAGTTCTTTAGTCTTTAAACACAGCAAAGTCTTTGTTAAACTTTAAATACCACCTCATTAGTAAGAAAATACATGCCGGGTGATCTTTTAGTTGCATTTCAAAGTTATTTATCTCATTAATTTAAAAAAAAATTGAGGCCATATAGAATACAGATATCTATACTCGGAATTTCTAAGTGGCTTAGATTTAACTCTAATTTCCCCCATTGTTTCTAATTTCAGCAGCTTTATTATTAATTTTTGTCCATTTTCAAATTCATTGGCTGCATAGATAAATGTGTAGATAGGTAGGTAGATTTTTTATAAAAATGTGATTTTGTGTGAAAATTTAGGAAGTTATTTTATCGCACAACCATTTGGATTCATTTGTTCTATATTACTTTCAATAACATAAGGCAATCACGTTTTCCTCACTTCCTCCCTGTAATTCTATTTTCCTTCTGTACCTTCTCTTTCTTTGCTGTATTATGCTAATCATTTCCTCATTGTATATTGACATTCTTTTCATGAGTTCAAGTTTATTCAGGCAACAAATGGTTATGCATTGAGTTAAAACTATTGATAGACAAATAAATATACTAAACAACAGATGTTAGAGCTTCTAAAATCTTGGTAAAAAAATAAAACAAAACAATACCCTTTAAGTTATATAGAAAGTGCCCAGGTAGTAGAAACAGTTTGTTTATGTGCTAATCCAAGGTTGCTGATTTGAATTCACCTTTTGGGTCAATGAAGAAGGCCCTCAATGAAATGGTCTGACCCAGAAGCATAACAAAGATAACAAAGACTATTACGGTGGTGAAGGACTGGGCAGTGTTTCATTCACATGTACATAAGGTCACTAGAAGTTGGAACGAATTCAATGAAACCTAACAACAACAATAGCAGTGGCTCCGAAGAAAAACCACAAAACCCTAAAGATTTAATTGTGTAAATATTATAGTCAGGAAAACTCATTGGAGCAGTTCTCTTTAACACACGGTATTGCCCTTAGAATCAATTTTACATCAATGAACAAGAACAGATAACAAAAATAATTTATGTAAATATTACTCTAAATACTGGAATTACTAATAAATATTACTAATTTTTCTTTTTTTCACTCTTATGATCTGGTGATCAGGGTTTTCTGTTCTTGATAATCAAGTACAGACACTTTGAGGATAACAGTACCTGGAAAGAATAAACTTGGCTTCAGACACATTTAAGTATCAGATGTTAAGTGATAAACCTCCACAAGGAACAAATTATGGAAAGTAATCTATGACGAGAGTCAGTGAGAGGGGGGGGAAAAAAGGGTAGGTCTGTATATATTTAAAAACAATTGATATTTATTTTGAGAACTGTAAGACTGGGTAGTTGGTGTTGGGGAGTCTGTGTAGTTTTAGAGACAGTAAATCACAAGGGAAAAGATTGCTCATTGCTCTTCCATAGAGCAGCTGTGGATTCGAACCATGTAACTTTGTGACTGCAGCACAGCTTATTATCAATGAATTAATTGAAAGTGTTTGGAACAAAGAATGTTTAGACAGTCATACATAATCTCATGTGTTGACCCTGATTCAATTTTGAGAAACAAACAAACAAAAAAAATCAAAGGAGCTGATGATTTGTTGCATATACAATAGTACCAGAAGTCCAAAATTGATTTTGGCATTCCTTCTTTTTTTCCCCTTCCTTTTAAGGGAAGCAAATTAACAATGAAACAATATTAATAAGGTGAAATAAAGGGCAAACTGAAAAGTTCAAACTATCAACTGAGCCCCTGAGAAATAAAAATATGACCAGAGTGGCAAGAATAGTCATTTATCACGTTGGCTCCATTCTAATAGTTATTTCCATGAGCTAGAATGTTAAGGTCACCATTTGATACGGAAGAAACTGGAAACCATGAGCAAGAGCAAATGTGCAGGAGGTCAGTGCACATTAGATTTAAAGGTCTTTAACAACCACGTACTGACTGCATGCAGAAGCTAAGGTCACACCATCTCTGATGAGATTACATCATTAAAAAGTGTCCATCTCATTTTAAAAACTAAACTGCATGGTGATATTTTAGAAACTATAACGCCAACTCTTTTGTAAGAATCTCACTGTGACAGTTGATGTATTTTTATAAGCTGCTTCTGCTGTTTAATAATTCTGTTACTAATTTTTAGGAAAAGGTAGGCCAGCCAGCTAAACTCTTGTTTGTGAATTGAATCAAATCTCACAGATTTCTAAATGAATACTGTTTTAGAAATGAGGCTTTGTTGTAGATGGACTATCTGGAAGGAAAAGCATATTTTTACTGCAGAGCTGAAATAGAGAAGCACCACATTTTTAATATTTTCAAAACAAGATTTGCATGTTTCCTGATAGTTTATAGTCACAACAGTCTTAGTGAGTTTTGAGTTTGAAAGTTTCAGATGATCTTGTTGTTATCGTTATGTACTAACTAAGGTAGAGCTGACTGTTCAGCAGGTTTTTTAGAGGCTGTGAGTTGCTGGGGAGGAGACTGCCCAACTTTCTCCCATGGAGTGGCTGGTATACTGGAAACTCATGGTGGAGTGGTTTATGGCACAACGCGTTACCACCAGGCCACCAGCACTCCCTTAGTAAATCTCTCAGACATTTTTAAAGGAGATCATTCACAACAGAGAGTCTTTTAGTATATTCCTTTTAACAATTGTTGAATGAGTACTAGTACACCAAGAAGGAACTTCAGTAATATAAACAGAAATAAGAAAATATTTCTCCTGCCATGTTATTCATCTTCTCCAAAAGCTGGGAGATGTGATATCTAGGGATACTAATGTCCAGAAAAAGACTGTGATATTTTATTTTTCTGCTACTATTTTGATGTAGGAGCTTTGGTGGCTGTTATGCACCAGTATTTTATTTCATTAAATTTTTTTTATAAAAATAACAAAATATTTTACCCAATTAAAAAACCCATATCTCTGGCTCAAGATGATTGTGTAGGAAATTAAAAATACCAGATAATTGGAAAACGTATTTCTAAAACTGCTTGTGTTTTCACAAACAAGTAGTCCTGCCCCACAAATGCATAAAATTTTAAAAAAGTTCCAAACAAAATCATATACCTGGTCCACAGTAAGTTGGACAAGTTGTCCAATTTATTATTAGCTTGCCAAAACAAACCACTCCTCCTTCGATAATCAAGGTAGCAAGAACTTTGATATAAACAGAATTTAAAGAAACAATGTTCAATGATCAACTCTCATTTATATAACTCCAAGTTGTACGGCATAAACTAAATCAGTGCTTTTGTTTCAAATGTTGAGTTACCACTTCAAACAGGTAGTGAGAAAGTGAATTCCAGAGAAAAGAATTGATAGCATGGGAAAAACGGTCTAGAAACCAATGACGTATTGTACTGGGAAAATCTCCTGTAAAACACCTCTTTAAAAAATCTTAAAAATCAAAGATGTCATTTTGATAGTTAAGGTGAAGCACTCCTCAAACAAGCAATGGTCTTTTCAATTCTCACTCGCTTGTGAAATGTGGACAATGATAAAAAGAAGACAGAAAAACTAAAGCATCTGCATTGTAGTACTAGAGAACAATATTGAATATACCTACCATACATTGCTAAAAGAACAAATTAGTCAGGCTGAGGAGAAAGGAAGTAAGAATGCTCCTTATAAATGAGGCTGGTGACACTTTATCTTGGTTACTTTGTGCACGTCGTCAAATAAAGCACATGTTTGGTAAAGCAGAAGATTTTGTGAACACAAGGTACACAGAAATCAATCAACAAAGTAGTCATGAAAATGGACTCAAACCTATAAACAATCATGAAAATGGCCTGTGATCAACCATTATTTTGTTCTTTTACACACAAGCTTGTCACAACCAGAGACTAACAACTAAGAATAACAACAATCAAATTATAGCTATATAATCAGAAAAATAAGACTTTCCCAATGTTATGCTATGTACTAACTTATGAGTAAGTTACTCACCTTACAAGAATGGCACTAAGACAAGTATAGAGAGTTTTGTGAATACATTTGCTGATGATGCCAATACCATGAACAAAATGTTAAACAGCCAGGATTTGGCTAAGCACATTTTCAAGGTTGAAAACACCTTACTTCAGGTAAGAGTGACAAATAAATTTAACTGATAATAAAAAAAATATTGTGCAAGGTTGACCTATGATTTCATCACATAATAAAAAAATTACTCTTGTTAATTAAAAATAATTAAGGTTATTTTATAATAGGCAAATTAGCTCTGCTTATTTATAAAATGACCACCTAAGCAAAGATGAATTCTATAATGATCCATAGAATAATTATGATTTGGAAGATAATTTGAGGGTTTTCTTCCATTTGTTTTTGAGGAAAATAACCATTTGGTATACCAAAATCTCAATAAAACAAATAGATAAGAAAAAATAGAGGTTAACATAGCATATTTTAATGTTTTATGCAGGTGAACTTAAAATTAGAAATCATGTGGTTCAGTTACAGAATAGTGAAGAATCAAAATGAAAGATAGGAGAAAAATACACCAAATAATCAGAAGAAGAGGGGAAAAGACAAGAAACTGTAGGAATAAAAATGGAAATTTACTTGGTGATATTCAGAGATTTAGATACTATTTGTCAATCATATTCAACCACTAGTCTTGTGGTTTAGGGGTAAGGAATCATACTGTCAACACGAAGGGAAGTGGTTCAAATCCACCACCTCTTACATAGGAGAAATCTTCCCATCCTCTT
Organism: Elephantulus edwardii; assembly: GCF_000299155.1. Lineage (NCBI taxonomy): Eukaryota > Metazoa > Chordata > Mammalia > Macroscelidea > Macroscelididae > Elephantulus > Elephantulus edwardii. The sequence goes on along the minus strand of NW_006399772.1, from coordinate 17,582,255 downwards.
TACAGCCTCTAAAAATTCACTGGAGGGTCAATTATTAGTTCGTTCTAACTCTGTGAGACATAAAAATAGCAACAATAGTAAATAATGTAATAGGATCAGACCAAAAGGCAAAACAAAATTATTTAAGTTAAGCTTTCAGTTTATTACAGCCAGATAGTTTGGGGTCTCTTTTTTACTCTCATCTTTGCTTCCTTCCTTTGTACATGATGCCGGAAAATGGGACGATTTTAATATTTTCAGACCAAACTGGCTCTTTCTATTTAGAATGTTCTTTGTCCACAGAGGAAGGTAGTCAATGCACAAATAATTCAATAAATAACTATGCAATTAAGCATATCAATACTACAACATGGAACTGTGATTAATGCCATATAAGAAAATTCTATACGGATGATTGAATGGAAACTGAGTTGCTCTGTGTGCTTTCACCCAAAGCATAACAACAGCGAAAGTTTAGTAGGTGAAATCTTTATGCTGAGCAAATCATTCCAGGAGCTGGACTTTATGAAGAATGTGGTATCAACATGAGAGGAAGACTCATCAATAACCTGTCTCATGCAAATAACACAACTTTGCTTGTAGAAAGTAAAGAGACCTTGAGGTGTTTGCAGTAGCAGATCAAGAGGTACAATCCTCAATATGGATTATATCTGAACATTAAGAAACAAAAATCTTCACCACTGGGATGATAGGCAACATCATAGCAGATGGAGAAACAATAGAAATTGTCAATGATCTCTTATTATTTGGATCTGCAATCAACAACTTGGGTACTAGCAGTCAGGAAATCAAAAGACGTGTTATATTGGAAAAGCCTACTGTCAGGGACCTCTCCAAAGGCCTGAAGAGCAGTGATGTTAATTTATAGACTGAACTGTACCTGATTCAACCCATGGTCTTTCCTATCACTTGCTATATGCTTCTGAGAGCTGAACAATAAGCACGACAGAAGAAATACTGATGTCTTTAAGTTATTATGTGGAAGAAGAGTAGTGAATATCTCATGGACTGCCAAAAGAACAAACCTATGTCTTGGAGAAAGTGCAGCCAGAGTGCTCTTTTAAGGCAAGGATGGCAAAGCTTTGTCTTAGATATATTGGGCATGCTGGTAGGAAGGGTCTTCTTTGGGTAGATGGAGGGTCAGCAAAAGATGAATTGACACAGTGACTGCAGTAATGGGCTCAGGGATATCAGAGATGAGGTGGATGATGCAGGATAAGATAGGGTTAAGATCTATTGTTCACAGGGTTGTTATGAGTCATACTTGACTCAATGGCACTTCCCAACAACAACAACAATGGATATGGCTAGTTGTCTGGGTTGCTTCTTGGACTGTTCATCAAAACGTCGGCCATGCTAATTCACCAGCTGCTGCTCTGGGAGAAAGATGAGAACAGGTTCCTTTTAGAATAATGTACAACCTCAGAAACCCAGTGGAGGATCAGAAGTTAGAACTGACTGGACTGAAGAGAGGCTGTTTTAAAAAGCCACTTACATAAAGTGGTTAAAGAGAGAGCGAAAGTGAGAGAGAGAGCAAGAGCATGCTTTCTGAGTAGATGATATTAATCTAGTGATTTTTGAGGAGGGGTTGTTTAGTGTTTGTCAGAAAGGAGCTAAAAATGTAAAGATCTGTTAAAACCAGGAGAGGGAAAAATAAGGGTTAAAATGTTGAGAAAGAAGTTAGATTTCTTTCTTGGAAATTAGTCCAGTGCCTGTAGAAGGGTCTGTATTAATGAAGAGAGGATGAGGAAAGATAAATTATCATATAAAAAGGTAATTTATGGGGAAGATATGTAAACTCATAATAAGTAATAAGTATTGAAACAGATCCTCAAAATATATGCAAATGAAATGAAATGTGTACAAGTTTTGTATACAAACCAATATAAAATAAACAAAACAAAACAAATAGATCCTCAAAAGTTGTTTAGTCTGGCCCTTTCCAATTTATCCCAGATCTAATTTCTTGTAGAAAGATTGTCCCTGTCTCTTCTATTCAAGAAGTTTAAACAAAGGAAGTCTCATAAGAGGGTATTTGTATATTTGGTTTGTGATGTGTTGTATCATATCTGGAACATCTAGTGTTTCTGAAATCGGTATTTTAGAGGAAATATTGAGAGTAAAGGGCAGTCCTATAAAATTACATAAACATTTCAAATTGTTATTCATTCTCCAGTTCCCAGCACTAGCACGCCCATCTGGGTGTCCAAACACATGCATTATTAGAGTTTCAAAGAAGTAGCCAGGTGTCCAGGATCATGTTTATGAAATTTCTCTACTTGCTCACAACTCACGTTGTCTTTTTTTTTTTATTAAACACCATAAGTTTCATTGATTTGCCTCAAACTGATTTCTGAAAGAGTTATTTATTACTCTTGCAGAAACTAGGTGAATCTGCAGAACTGGTCAGGAGCACAGTCAAATGCATGATTGCTGTTGTTGTTGTCATGTGCCATCGAGCTGCTTGCGTCTCTTAGCGACCCTATGTACAAGAGCCCTAAATGCTGCTCTATTCTGTGCCAACTTTGTCATCTCCGACACACTCATTCCCACCACCCCAATCACAGAATCGATCCATCTCATAAAGGGTCTCCTCTCCTGGGCCGTCCCTCTCCAAGGACCAGTCCCTCCTTGCAACATGCCCAAAGTATGTCAGATGAAGCTTCAAAATCCTTGACTCTAAGGAACAATCTGGCTTCACCCTCTCCAGGACAGACTATTTGTTCTCCTAGCAGTCCATGGTATATTCAACACTCCTCTCCAGCACCACAGCTCAAAGGCATCAATTCTCATTCTATTATCCCTAGTCACTGTGTAACTCTCTGAGGCATAGCATGTAATTGCAAAGACTATAGCTGGAAAAAGGGCGAGCAGGAGAAAGACAGAGAAGAGAGGGAGCCTCTGAGCTCAAGTTAGGAGCAGCATTCTCTCGCTAATCTCTTTTGTGACAATCATCTCCCTACTAAGTCTTTAATTTTTTCGATTTAGTGAAAACACTCAAAGAGCTTGTTGGTTTTCTTATGTTGATCTCTTTATGGTAGCACATCATCTGGTCACTGATGGATTTGAACCACTGACCCTGACTTTTTGGTTGTCACCAGAGTGTTTTAATACTGCACACCAGAAAATCTTAATTTCCGTATGGTGACCGAATCCTTGATAACTATAATCTTACTGCAGAGTTGTCTTTGATGTTGGTGATGTGACACTGCTATATAGATGACAATGCTCACCTAGCCTTCACTGTCCCACACCTCTGAAAACTAGATCCTTTCAACCTATTAGAAAAGAAAGTTTTAGACAGATTTGTATTCTTTAGGAGAGATTTCAGTACGTCCGCAATAAGGATATATGCCACCAACATTTCTGGATGCTGTGAATGGGAGCTGACATGCAGACATCCAACAACATTTCAGAGTCAAACCTTCAGAGGAGTTTTACTGGCTGGTTCTGGGTAGTTAAGACGCCCTGTGTCCCCCGAGGCTTTCAGGGAGCAGGCCTCTCTGTTCAGCAGGCACTTGAGTTGTGCATGAGGGCTGCTGACTGCACAGGTTTCAAAGATAAAGCCAGGCTTGTGGACACCGAGGCGCTGACTCCAGCTACACCGGTTAATGACTGGTATCATCTAAATGAGGTAGCAAGCTCAAAGACTCATAATCTCTCCCCATGCGCGGATTTTAATTAAATAATTATAATGCCCTTGTTGTAATTATTTATCAGTAACTGTGCTCCTGAGTATTGTCCCTTTCACCTTCATCTGTTCTATCTGTTCAGCTGTAGAATAAAAAAGGCAGTTTGGCCAAGACAGTGGAAGAACTGAGTGATTCTTAGTCACCACAAGCCAGTGCTCGAAGGAAGAAGTGTGTCTGCGGGGCATGGTCCTAGGCATCTCATTTATTTCTTGCTGTGTTAGACTAGACCCCAGTTTCCTTATCTGCCATACATAGGGTGGACTTGACAGATATACTTAATCTCTTTTCCAATATTTTTCTCTCAAATGCAGGACATGACAGCAATGCATGGTCTCTTCATGACTAGAAGTTATCATCATAAATATAATTTCTCACAAATAATGGCTTTTTAAAAATGCATAATATATATTTTATGTATATTTAAAAATACATTATTTTCTATTTTAGGACTGTTGTTAGGGGTCTTTGAATCAATTACAATTATAGCAATCTTATAAACAGCAGAGCTGAACCCTGCCCTATGTGAACCATTGTCAAAATCTTCATCATTAAAGATATTGAATTATATATATATATATCTATTTGGAAGCAGGAGTGGCATCCACTTCCTAGACAACATGTCTCTGGAAACTCTAGGAACTTTGAGAAATGATAATAGTTATAGAAAGGCTTCAGGTCTTTTGTTCATAGGATTGCTATGAGTTGTGCTTGACTTGATGGCAATCAACAACATCATCAACAACAAAAAATATATGTATTATATATATTATACATTGTTGTGTGTCGTCCAGTCAGAACTAACATATAGCTGACCCTCCAGTGGGTTTTCAGAAGCAGTTAATCACCTGGAAGGAAACTGCCCATTTTTCTCCCATAGAACAGTAGGCGGATTCAAACTGTGTACCTTTAAGACAGCAGCACAGCCTCTACTCCTAGACATGTTAATTTTCACCTTTAGAATTCTCATTTACAATTAAGATAAGTCTGACCTCAAGAGTTATAGCTTTGGAGAAGACACACAGAATATAATGGAATTATATGCATTATGATGGATGCCTATCTGTATTAGGTCAAATACAGAAAACACTAAAATATAGCAGGAAGAAAATAACCTCAGAAGGGAAAATGGAGAGGAATTTAGTGAATACAAAGAAGCTAATGGATGATATACATTAGACAAAATAGTGTAATTCATTTTAAAATAGTTCCATTTTGTCCTAGGTTTTGGTATTCAAGGTATAGTTTATCATTTCCTCTAAGGAAAATGTAAGAGCTCTGGTAGAACAGAGCATTCACTACTTTCCTTGTTATGAACCAATGGTCATTGGTTGAGATCCCCTGTCTTCTGAGAGAGATAAGGATGGATAAAAATCTCCCCCTTTAAATATTTCTGACCTGAGAGGTGGAAGGTCACCTGAGTCAGAACCCACTGAATAGACCACAGTGGGATTTTATATCTATGTATTTAGACAAATTTTTATGTTTGTTTTCTAGCCGTTTAAACAAGATAGAATGTTTTAGTTGTTTTACATCTATTTAAACAAATAAGATTCACATAAGCTCTTGATCCGTACAAAAGGACCTTGAGAGGTTAAACAATAGCAAAGCAACAATTGACGACTGACAGGTTGCTGAGTTACTTTCCTTCATATTTAAATGCATTAGCATTTTATTTTTAGTGAAGGGAGCCCACACTCATCACATAGAAAATAAGCTACCATAAAGTGAGAATTCAATCATATGCCACATAAAATCTCAGAGAACCTGAAAAAATCTAGACAGAATGGTATTTAGAGCAAATCTCACAATTAATATATGAACTAATAATTCATACTTCTGATTAAAAATTACCTAGGTTATGCGATTTTAAAACAAGACAACTGACTAAATCTCTGCTTCTACTTATTTCCCCATTTATTTACATGCTTCTACCACTAGGCCAATTAGCAGCATCAGGATGGATGGAGAAGATATTAAGATTGTTAACAGCTTTAGTTTGCTTGGCTCCACTGTCAACACTCTTGACACCAGCAGCTGGGAAATTAAAAGATGTCTTGTGATGGGAGAGTCTACTGTTAGAGACCTCTCCAAAGTACTGAAGGGCAATGGTGTCTCTCTGGAGACTAAGGTGTGTCTGATACAGGCCATGGTCTTTGTAATTCCTTGCTATGTGTCAGAGAGTTGGACAATGACTAGGGGTGATATAAGGGGAATCGATGCCTTTGAGCTGTGGTGCTGGAGAAGAGTACTGAATATGCATGGACTGCTAAGAAAACAAACAGGTTTGTCCAAGAGAAGTTTAAAGCAGGCTGCTCCTTGGAGGTAAAGATTCTGAAGCTTCATCTGAGATACTTTGGACATTTTGCAAGGAGGGACCAGTCCTTGGAGAAGGAGGTCATGCTTGGGAGGGTAGAGAGACAGCGCTGGAGAGGAAGACCCTCTATTAGATGGATTGATTCAGTGACTGGGGTAATGGGGATAGGTATGTTAGAGACAGTGAGATTGGCATAGGATGGATCAGGTTTAGGGCTGTTGTACATAGTGTTGCTATGAGTCGCAGGCGACTTGACAGCACATAGCAACAATAGCATATACATTTTAGTGACATTGATGGCATTCTTTGAACTGTACAACCACTCTCACTTTTCTTTACAGATTTGTTTCTTTTGTGTGAACATAAACTTACTACATTCAAAGTCTTATCTAGTCTTTCAAGTTGCTGTTTACAACAGTAAATTTGATATTATATAGGAAACACCAAAAAGAACATAATACAGACATTGTTTACTATTTAAATTGAGCTATTGCTTGCTTTTAAGATGATTTCAAGGGATATTTTCAGTTTAAATCTTAACGATTATCTTAAGGTGACTGATTCCAATTTTAATAAGTGATTGAGTTTAGATATACATCTGAAGGTCGGCCTGTTCTTAATGGTCATGATAAGATGACTTATAGTTAAAGAATTTAATACTTTGGATAATGGAATCAGCACAGCACTGCTTTATTTCCACTTTTGTATGTTTTAAAAGAATAAATACAAACACAGCTTTGTGAACTTTCAAGTGACTTTAAACAGACTTCAAAAAATTTTATCAGAGTTTTCTCATTGTTCTTAGTTAGTAGGATAATGTCTTTACAACTATCTGCCAAATAAACTAGAGAAGTTTCAGGATAACAGATTCAGTTTCTTCAAGTATAGAGATTTCTGTTTGTGATCCAGCTGTGTTTGTTGTTTTTGGCATTTTACATGATTCTGGTAAAGTAATGGTATGAAGCAGCACTGCAACCTTGAAGGCACGTGGATCCAATCCACCAGCCTCTCCAGGAGGGAAAGATGGGCAATCTCCTTCCTTAGGACTAACTGCCTCTGAAATCCACTGGAGATTGAGCTATGGGTCACTTTCAACTTGATGATACACAACAACAACAACAATATGATTTTAGGATTTACCTGTGTGATATCATCTGTAAGTTGTTCAACCATAAAACAAGGTCTTGCTTATTAATGCAAAAATACTATATAACCACTTTGCATTATGATTGTATTAAAGTAGATCTCTAACAAAATGTGGTTAATTTTGTAGCTAATCTCCTATAATCTGTTTTGGTTATATAAAATTTGAGAATCCTTAAAAGCTGACCTCAAGAACTTCAGACTTGGCAAAGGAAGTAATTGTCTTCAAGATCACAGATCCCAAGGCTTTTGGAGTCCTGTGGCTATACTAATTATGGTATTTGCATTTAATTCAGATTAAGTAATGTTGATTTACACCCAACTTTCAAGTAAATCAAAACAAGTTACTCACCAGAATCCAACTTCTCCACACTGGAGACTCAGGCTCCAACCAACCCAACCAACTTTTAAATACAAAGGCCCTCCTACCAGGTCCTGATTGCTTAAACAAGAAGTTTCCAGCCACAGATAATTGTTAACAAAATCACAATGGCCAATCAGCTTTTACTTGATTGTTAACAAAATTAAAAAATGCCCCAACAGTTTACACCTGACTTTCAAGTAATCAAGCCAATTTACCAGCCAGAATCCAACTTCTCCAGGTTGGACACTCTCAGAGAGCACCCAAATCCAAGGGGTTCTTTTGTGTTGGGCAGTGTGAGAATAGAACAGGGTTCAGATCTTAACTTTTCAAAGAGAAGAATGATGTGGAGGGGAGAGGTGGGCAGGGAGAAAAGTACAATAATGAATGAATGGAAATCCAAAATCTCTGTAAATTTTCATTAAAATTAATAGTAATAATAAAGAAAATGGAAAAAAAGAAAAAGTATTTTTGGAAAATACAAATAAAAAAAAAGACTTACTCGATTCAATGGCACCTAGCAACAACAATGCTGACTTATGTTGTCACCCATTTCACACTCTATATGTAGCTTATTATAGCTCTATAAGTTTGCTGGAAATTGGCTAGAATATAGATTGGACAGTACAGGGTAAATTAAGTTAAAGAATAAATATTATTTATTGTAACGAATAATTATTTAATAACTATAATACTTTACTCATACCTTGACAATTTTAGAAAATAATTTTATTTGTAAACAAAGAAACACTCCTTTTTTGTTGTTTCTAATTCATTTAAAATAATTTTTAGTTGTGTATATGTATGCATTTTTGTGTATGTTCAAGAGAGGGTCATATGTAATGGACAGGTTTATGTTTAATTTTAGTGAGTATTCTAAAGTATTTTTTAATTTTTTCTGAATTGTGTAATTTAAAATGAACTTATTTTTCATTTTTTTCCTTTCTAATTAGGGCACAGAAATATATTTATTAAAAATGTATTAGAGATTATATTTTGGAATTTTATCATGGCTTTTTGAGTCCTGACTCTGTTATATCACTCTATGAATATAAAAAGTTATTAGTTAAACAGGCTAAATTTATAAACTGAGAGGCTGAAATCTAGGTAAAAGCTAAAAAGGTAGCAAAGTTTTCTTTCTTTAAAAAATTCAGATATATTTTAAAAAAGGATCTAGACTATCACTATTGACCCAATTTTTGCTAACAGTAAACATCATCCTATTTAAAGAGACACCGTTAGTAGAACATTACAAACATATGTTGCAGCACCATCTAGCAAACTCCTAGTGTATTTACCACATCATAAACATTTTATTCTTTTTCAGGTAGGGAAAATATTTCTGAATTACATGCAGACATTGAAGTACTTTTATGAAGGATGAAAAAGAATAAACAAAATACTAAAATATAACTCATGGAGTTACATTTCATATGTTGTTGCTGTTGTTAGGTGTCATTGAGTTGACCATCATAGTGATGCTATGAATAACATATCTGAACCTTATCCTATCTTGCACCATTCTTACTCCATATATCTATAGCTATATTATATGTATATTTATATCTATCTATATACCTACATCATCTCTATCTTCTTATCTATCTTAGACTTTATTTTTAAAATACATGTATGTAAGGGGAGCTCTGGCAGCCTAGTGGCAAGAAGCTGTACTGCAATACCAAAGGTACATGGTTCAAATCCACCAAATGCTCTGCTGGAGAAGGAGGGACAATTTCCTCCTGTACCAGTCAGATCTGATTTGATGGTACATGCACAAAAAAATAATAAAAAATAAAATTTAAAAATAAAATACATGTATGTAGATGTTGTTGTTGTGTACTATCGATTCAGTACTGACCCATAGCTGACCCTCTGGTGGGTTTTCAGAGGCAGTTAATTTCATGGGAGGACCTTGCCCACCTTTTTCCTGCGTAGAAGCTCCTTGCCTCAAACTGCATAACTTAGGGATTGCAGTGCAGCTTCTTGCCACTAGAACACCAGAACACCCAAGGAGATGTACAGATGTGTATACAAGTGAATTTTAAGTACTTTTCTTTTTAAACAAAACTCCTTAAATACAATTTAAACATAACACAATAATTAATCTGGTGGTCTAGTAGAAAAGTAGTTGCCCTCCCAACCCAGGCAGTTCAAATCTACCAGCTGCTCTGAAGAAAAAAGGTGAGCAGTCTTTTGAGCAATTTATAGCCTCTGAAAACCAGCTGGAGAATCAGCTGGATCTGACTTGATGGCAAGAGAGAAACTGACAAAATAAAACCTTTCGACCATATCCTGACAATATGATAACAAAGGAAAGTTCATAAATGAATACCTTATGCATGATGACAGTGCAGATAGTTTGAAAGAAAGGACGGTAAGTGGGAGGGCATGAATGTAAAGATTAATTTACAGTGTTTATAGCCCCAAATAAGCGACACACCTCTCTGACTCATTTCTTCAAGTTTAGCTTGCCAATAACAACAATAATAATAGGATCTTGAGAGAACTGCTGCATACAGGACACATAAATAGATTATTTTCAATATTTCTTCTCCATTAATTTTGGTTTTGGCTCTTTGAGAGGTTAATTTGTCAAGAAATAATGTTGAAAACAACCATTTGTCAAAACCTCCATTTATTTTGACTGGCTTGACTCATGTTGCCTCAGACAAAAAATAAATCTATTTTTCATACCATTAGCCCAGTACAATCAATGGCAGGCAATAATAGCCCAGTACAGCCACTACCTGTTTCTGTCAGGTCAGAAAATTCGTTCCAATTTGTTACTCAGACAAAGCCACCATTTCCTTAACCAAATTTTTCCACTCTTTCTACTGGGCTGAGTGTAAAAATGACATCCAAATGATTGTAAGAAACCAGATTCCAAGTGAACATGGTGGATGCAGCCAGGTGAACACTATCAACTTGTTTGTGGGCCTTGATTTTTAAAAAAGTAACTTACTTTCCTAAGTTAAAGCTTTTCTCCCACTAAGCAAGTGGAGAGACAAAACAAGCCCCAGGGGTTTATGTGCAGAAGCTTCTCTATTATCTGGATTGATAGCTGATTTGAAGCTTGGGACACAGGCAGAGTCACAAGCATCCTAATGTCAGCCTGTCAACTATCACATTTCTCAAACACAGCATCCAGTTACTTTGGACAGGTCCTAGCTCGCTAGATCTTGCCAGTTCACTGACTGCCAACAATCTTGTAACAGCTGAAGGGACTGGAAGCAGTAACCTTTTCAATTCACACTGATAAATAGTCTGCCCAGAAATCCAAAGCCAAAGAGACATCAAAGAGGTTTAATTTGAGCCCAACTAAAGTTCGGTTCTTATTTTACTTTTCTTGCCCCCCCCAAAAAAAAAAAAAGGCAAGAGGATTTTGCTGCTAACTACAATCAATATGGAGCACCGGTGGTACAGTGGTTAAGCACTCAATTACTAAGGGGAAGGTTGATGGTTTGAACCCACCCGTCACTGTGTAGGAGAAAGGTGAGGCCTGCTTCCGTATGTTTTGCATCCTTGGGAACCGGATGAGGCAGTTCTATCCTGACTCATAATGTTGCTTTAAGGTGGAATCATTTCAAAAACAATGAGTGGATTGTTTATAAACCCAAATACTAGAACTCAGAAAACAGATTTGTTAACTGAAAGTCGGCTTGTTGTTCAAGGCCACTGGCAGCTCAAGGGAGGAAAACACAGGAATAAGTTTCCCTAATGTTGACAGCCTTGGATCCCCAATGGGGCAGTTATATTCTGGTGTGTAAGGTCTTCGGGAGTCGGAATCTAGTGGATGACACCGGTTTTATGATTAGAACTCCTGTGTCAACTGTTCTTCCCCAGCATTGCCCTCTAAATAATGCCAGCCTAGTGACATAGAAATGAGAGGGAATCTTTTTATCACCAGACTATATAAATGTGACAGAAAGAAATTAGCAGTAAAGGCTTTGCAGAGAAGGATGGCCTCTTGGGTGTAACTAAGCAAGCTCGGAGAGGGGTATTTCAACACTTGAGTACCAGGCTTTGCTAGATGATTTCAGACATTACAAGTAATGTATTGTTTGGTTGTGCCCATGTACACCATTAAATGCACCGCAGTGTGGCATGGATTCAGCAAGTTTGAGTCATAACATGCCAGCTGGAGAATATTAAAGGGGGAAAAAAATCCTTTTTCAATTTCTGCTTAATGTTCTGATGAAAATAATGTAAGTCACTTCTGTGACTGTATTTACCTTTCAAACACTATGGCTACTGTTGAATATAGGGACACTAAAGGAGAATTTTCTGTAACGTGGCACTTGCTCACTTCCTCTCTCTTGCTCACGTTTTGCATTCCTTTTTTACTCTTCACTGATGCATGCACGTTTCAATATGTTTCTTTTACTTCTAGAGTTAATTAACCTTAACCTCAGACTGGCATTTGCAAGGCTTACTAGAGCAACAAAAGTGTCTTTGTAGGCAAGAATTACACAAACACCATGAATATGTTTTGTAATTGTTTTCCTGAGCACTTTATAGCTGTTAGAGCCCCATGGTGGTCTTTTACAGTAATTACTATGGTCTGTGAGAGGAAAAAGGTGTATTTATTCATTTTTTTTGCCATAAAAAAATAATATCCACTTTCTTTCCTACCTTCACCATTAAAATCTACCCAAAGGGCTCCCCCTTATCTACTGAGTGTGTCTACTAAGAACTGCAGCACATTTAACTCACTCTTAGATCACACCATGGCTTGAGAATTCCTTTAATCTCTTTTCCATTTATAACTGTACTGCTTGACCTTTTTTCAGCAAGGTGTCTTGTATATAAAATGTCAGTGAGAGGATTACAGACATGGGACAAAGATATAGTTTAATTAAAAAAGGTCCTGTGAGATTGAAAAAAGGTTATTGGCCGAGATCACAAATATTTAATGCCAGATGACTATTTATGAGGCTAAAATAACAAAGAGAGAGAGAAAGAAAAGACTTAGCAGCCATTTGTAATTGGCCAACCACAGAAGTTGCCATAATTAGATTACACTTCTGATTAAAAGTTTTCCTTTGCCTTTATGGTAATTTAAAATCTTTAATCTATAAGTCCTGCCAGTTATAAAATGGAAATCAATTCAGCTTTCTAGCAAGTGAAACAATATAGCAAAGGAATCTTAAATACTGTTTAATAATAACCTAATTCTTTTAAAATGCAAGGTTTTAATATTTTTAAAAAATTAGTCACTGTAGGTTACCCACTGTGTGAAGCTAATATATTGACTATACTCAGTACTTCTATTCAATAAGTAGCTTTCCTAATTATCAATTCTTCCATTAAACCTCAGTTATACACATATATGGAAGTCAACTTTTTTTTAAGTCAACATTTTTAACAACAGATTTATTTAACCACTGATTTGAGTAAAGGAACTCAACAATCAGAAAGACTACTGGTTGGTTTTTCGTCTTTTGGTTTTTGGGTTTTGTGTGT
>NW_006399772.1:17538443-17568698 GCF_000299155.1 Elephantulus edwardii | reverse complement strand
CCCCCCCAACAATGTACAAGAGTTCATGTCTTGCTGTGCTGTATCCTCTCCAACATTTATTGCTTGCTGTCCTATTAAACTTTGCCACTGCTACTGGAGTGAGATGGTATCTCTTTGTATTTCTTATTTTCATCTCTCTTACTGCCAGTGATTTTGAGTATTTCTTCATGTGTCTGTTTGCCATTCAGATATCTTCTGTGAAAATTCTTTACATGTCTTTTGCCCATTTTGTAATTGTGTTATCAGTCTTTCTCTTGCGGAGGCCCAAAAGTATTGTGTAAACTTTTTTTACGAGGCTCTTATCTGAGCTGGTGTTGTCAAATGTTTGTTCCCCGTGAGTATATTTTCTTTTCATCTTGTTGGAAAAATTTTTTTATGTGCACAGGGATTTAATCTTTAGAAGCTCCCATTCATCAATTTTATCTTCTTTATATTGTGTACAGAATGACTAATATTAACAATCAGCTTGACCAAAATATTGACAGCACACACAACCCCCCCCCAAATCTATATGAATACGGAATTGACACAAGATGCCAACAAACTAGTTGTCTTTAAGGAGAACTTTTCCTCAACATCAAATGCAATACCTAAAGGTATAATATCTTTCAAAGGCAAGTTTGGTGTATTTACATGACTGAAAACTTATAATTTCAAATACTTTGATAGAAATTCTAGTATTAGTCTGAATCTCAGTGTTTCCTATATTCAGATGTTTCACTTATATTATATTAATTATAATTATACTATAATTATAATTATATTCAATATTAATTATATAATAATTAACATATAAATTAATTCTATATGAATTCATATCTATAAATATATTAATTATAATTATCAATATAATTATAATTAATTATATTAATATCAATAAGAGCAGAATTGTATGAGTAAAAGAAATAACTTCAGTAATATATTCCATTCAACATTTGAATGAAATGCATCCAGGAAGTGTCTCATTATAAGCTTGTGTTTACTTTCCCATAAATTCCTTCAACGAATATCTAATTTAATAGGATGGTTGAGTCTGATACTGTTCCAAGTGCTATAAATAAAACAATGAACTGAATACACATACATTCCATTTTCTCATGGAGCTAAGAGTTTACTGGAGGTGGAGAAGTGAACTGTTTTTGTCAAATAACCTCACCAATAAATGTCTAATTTCACTTTCTTGGCCACCACTTATTCTCAGCAGCACAGAATGGAAGAAATAAGAAACATTCCTTAATAGAGGTCAAAAGTAGCATAGAATGAAAATTTAAGTGAATATTAACAGATCTAAAGATTACTGACTGACTGCCATGAAATAGATTCTGACTCACAGTGACCCTACATTGGGTGCTTGAGGCTGTAAATCACCAGAAGAGATTTTTTATCTCGTTCCTGCCAAGGAGCTGCCTTTGGATTTGATGTGTGTGGTCCCTCTGGGTTAGTGAAAACTGGGACCTCAGAATTCCCTAATGTGTGTAGAGTGAGATAATCTCATATATATTTCAAAGTTGTGCTAGAGATTCCATAAGTGAGGTAAAATTCACAGGGCTTTTGCTCAAAAGTTTGCAAAATTAAATGTATAAATGAAATTTTAAATTGAGTCAACACAAACTCAGAGCAAGAAAATAAAGTTAAATGCATAAATAATAATGTTATTACTAAATTGTAGGGCATAAAGAGTTTTTTGTTTGGTTTTTTTTTTTTTTAAATTAGAAAGTTTAAGGGAGCTCTAGTGGCCTGGTGGCAAGAAGCTGCACTGTAATACCAGAGGTGTGTGGTTCAAATCCACCACATGTTCTGCTGGAGAAGGAGGGGCAATCTCCTCCTGTATCAGTCAGATCCAATTTAATGGTACACATACACACAAAATAGTAAATTTTTGGAAGTTTAAAAAAAATGACAAGTTATTCATTAAGAAAACGTAATTAGTATGAGAACAGACTCTTTGTTAGCATTCAAAGCTAACCAAAGTACTGGAAATATGTGTTCTAACAACTCAGGATAAATTAGTGAACAAATGAAATTTTATACCCAGCTAAGTTGTTATTAAAAAAAAAAGTAAAAGTAAAGCATTTTCAGACAAAAACTGAGAGTTATTTCTATCTGGATATTTTTTGTGGAAGGAAATAACAAACACTATAACTCACTACAAGAAGTTGTCCTGAAGAATAAGATGGAGTACAAGACAAATTTTTACTAAAGAAAATGTAAACTATTTTGGTTAAACTCATTTTAAAATTGAACCAAACCAAAGCAAATAGAAAAACTGAAACCTTAAATTCAAAACTCATTGTCATTAAGTTGAAACCAACTTATAGCTAGCTCTCCAGCCAGTTTTTGAAGGCTTTAAATAACATGGGAGGAGATGGCCATATTTTTCCACTGGAAGTGCTAGTGAATCAAAACCATCAAAGAGGAATACTACACTGCATTGAAAAACAAGGAATTCATACAATATCATTCAAAATGGGTGACCCTGGAGGACATTATGCTGAGTGAAATATCTCAGTCACAAAAGGACAAATACTATATGGTGCCACTGTTGTAGAATGAGGCTGACATCAGGGTGGGGGTAAGTCTGAGAAGAACTGGATAAATTATGTATACTGCATTGAAGCTGATGAGGGAGAGAATAGTATATATTTTAGGGTAATATGATTATCCTAAGAGTTTGGAGTGAGGGTTGCAGAGTGGAGTATATTTGGGGTGAGGGCGGGAGGGTGCGGGGGAATTGTATACCAATGAAGGAGTTTTGCCTTTGCTTTTAAAGAAGAGTGAACAAGGGTTGGGGGTGGTGTGGGCATGGAGAAAAGTGCAGCAATGAATGAATGGAAATCCACAATCTCTGTAAAAGTTCATTGAAATTAATAATAATAAAAAAGATGAAAGGGGGAAAAAAAGAAGCAGCTTCTAGCTTCAAAAAAGGAGCAAACAGACATAGGAGGCAGGCTCCTGGAGAGTCAGGGTAGTATAGAATTAATTTCAAAGCTTTTAATCAGACAAGAAATGTTTGTGCCCTGACTGTACCACTCACAGGTTGTGTGATCTTCAAAAACGTAATCACACTTCCTGGGTGCTTAGTCTTTGTCTGTAACAAGGGATAAAACAGTAGCATCTATTTCGGGGAATTGATAGGTGAATTAATGAGTCAGTAGTTGTTATGTATTTATACAAATGCCTAGTATGTTACTATAAAAATGTATTTTCGATAAAATTCCAAATAGCGCGTACACACACACACATAAAAAGAGGTTCTACCTCTTAATTAGCAGTGCAAATCCATGGTCTATGCCACCAAAGCTCCCTACTTACGTTGTTGTTGTTGTTGTTGTTGTTATGTGCCGTCTGGTTGCCTGTGACTCATAACAACCCTGTGAGTTGCTATGTATAATACCCTAAACCCTGCTCTATCCTGTGCCATTCTCACTCTCTCCAACATATCTACCCCTATACTGGATCAATGCATCTCATCGAGGGTCTTCCTTTCTCTACCTTCCCAAACATGACGTTCCTCTCCCAGAACTGGTCCCTTCTTGCAACATATCCAAAGTATGTCAGAAGAAATTTTAGAATCCTTGCCTCCAAGGAGCATCCAGGTTTCACATTCTGCAGAACGAAGTTTTGGGGTTGTGTTTGATGTGTAGTACTTCTCTTTCCCCCCAAGAGCAGGGTCCTTGAGGCTTTGCCTAGGGTTTAAGGCTGCTGAAAGGCCTTGGCTTAAAACCCTGCAGGGGGAGAGAAAGAGACTGTGTCCAGGGGCCTGAATGACTCTACTCTGGGAATTTGTGGCATTTTGCTGCTTTTGATGGTGGTCTGGATGGGCAAGTAAAGTTTTTTGGGTTGTGTGCTTTTTTGGGGTTATGTTTGATGTGCAGTACTGATCTTCCCCCTGTAGGGACCTTGGGCCAAATTTATTAATTTTCAAATGGGTATTCCTTGAATGGCATAGAAATCTTTTGTCTATTTGCTTAACTGAACATCTTGGTGTTGCTATGTTGCTGCACACTGTTCCACAGTCTTGTAAAATACCAAAATAATTACCCTGTGCATAGTGTTTGGATTAGCTTCCAGATTGATTTATACTGGAAGCAGGAGTGGCATCCACTTCCTAAAGTAGATACCTCTGGAAACTCTACAAACTCTCTAAACTCTATAAATGTACAGAAATGGTGGTAGATATAGAAGAGAGTTATATACAGAAATGATGTTAGTCGTTGAACAGAGTTTAGGCCTTTTGTGCAAAACTTACCCTCAGTCGTATTTGACTTGAGGACACGTAAGCACTGCGAAGTGAAACTAGTGCTGTTTTATCTGGAGGAACACTAGTCTACTTTGTACATCACTCTTTGTCATTGTGCAGTATGAAGTAACCTGGGTTGCTGTAATAGTGAACCTTGTACTATGGGATATTAAATACCAGCATGGCTTCCCAATGTGGACAGTGTTTGGTGAAGTTCCCAGTTTTAAAACAGATCTGGAAGCAGGAGTGGCATCCACTTCTTAAACCACATGCCTCTGGAAACTTGGAGAAATGACAACAGTTATGGAAAGGCCTTTTGTTCATAGAGTCACTATGAGTCATGCTTGACTCTATGACAGTCAACAACAAAAATGACAGTCCATGATATATTCAATACTAATCTCCAACACTGTAGCTCAAAGGCATCAATTCTTTTTTCATCCCTAGTCATTGTCCAACTCTCTGATGCCTAGCAAGTGATGGTAAAGACTGTGGCCTGTATCAGGTGTACCTTCATATCCAGCCTGACATCATTGCTTTTTAGTACTTTATAGAGGTCTCTGACAGCAGATTTTCCCAATGCAATACATCACTGACTTTCCTGGCTGCTGGTGCCAAGTGTGTGTGGAGCCAAGCAAACTAAAGCTGCTAACAAGCTCAATCTCTTCACCATCTGTCATGATGCTGCCAATAGGCCCAGTGGTGAGAATCTTTGTTTTCTTGATATTGAGCTTTGATCCATATGTGAAGGCTGCAGTTCTTGACTTTCCGCTGCAAGCACTTCAGGCCCTCCTCAGTTTAAGCAAGCGTGGTTGTATCATTTCCATACTCAGATTGTTAATAAATCTTCCTCCAATCCTGATGCTACATTTCTCCTCATAGAGGCCAGCCTCCCGGATAATCTGTTCTGAATACAGGTTGAAAATGTATAGAGATAGGACACATCCCTGGAGTACACCCTTCCCAATTTTGAACCACGCAGCATTTCTTTGCTCTGTTCCAAAGACTAATTCCTGGTCCAAGTACATTTAGAAAGTTGAAAAGTTACTATGCAAAATGCTATGCAACTAACATAAAAGAAGGAGAGATGTGTTAAAAAAACATAATTGCTCTAACTCTAATATTTTTCCAGAAAGGGAGAGACATTACATGGTATTAGACATTTTTATGTCAAGAATGGATATTTAAAAAAAGTCACTGCTAAAATAATAAAAGTAGAAAACACTATATCAAAAGTAGCAGAAAGATAAGAAGGAGATGAAAAAATTTATACAAACAAAAAAGTATTGTGCAGCAAGCTACAGAAATGTGGTAGAAGAGATGGGAAAAGATATGTATTAGAATATATTAAATATATTAAACAAAGTAAAGGTCTTTCATGTTATGCTAATTTCAAGTAAAATAAACTTTAATGCTGAAGATAAGTATAAGCTTTGTTATCTTCTGTCAAGTTGATTATAACTCATTGCAACTACATGTCACAGAATAAAACTGCCTCATAGGATTCCTAATGCTATAATATTTGCTGTAGTAGATTACCAGGTCTTTCTCTTATAAAGCCACTGAGTGTGGTCAAACTATCAATCAGTTTGGATCAGCAGCCATGCACTTACTACTGCATTACTGTTGTTGTTGTTGTTTTTGTTATGTGTCATCGAGTCACCTATGTGCAACATCTCTGAATTCTGCTCAACCTAAGCCAACTCTATTATCTCCAACATACCTAGCTCCATTACCCCAATCACTGAATCAATCCAGCTCACCCAGGGTCTTTCTCTCTTGTGCTGTCCCAGGCATGATGTCCTTCTCCAAGGATTGGCCCCTCCACAGAGCTTCAGAATCATTGCTTCCAAGGAGCAGTCTAGTCTCACTCTCTCTAGGACAAACCTGTTTGTTCTCCTTGTAGTCCATGACATATTCAATACTCTTCTCCAGCACCACAACTCAAAGGCATCAATTCTTCTATCATCCCTAATCATTGTTCAGCTCTTCAGTATTGGGAGATGTCCCTGACAGCTGACTTTCCAATGCAATTAATCTTTTGACTTCCTGGCTGCTATTACCAAGAGTGTTGGTGTGGAGCCAAGCAAGCTGAAGCTGTTAACAATCTCAATCTTTTTACCATCTGTCATGATCATGATGCTGCCAATTGGCCCAGTGATGAGAACCATGGGCTTCTTGGTGTTCAGCCTTAATCCATACTGAAGGCTGTAGTGGACCTTCTGCAGCAAATGCCTCAGGTTCTCCTCAGTTTCAGGTAGCAAAGTTGTGTCATCTGCACAATGCAGGCTGTTGATGAGTTTTCCTCCAATCCTGATGTCACATTCCTCCTCATAGAGCCAAGCTTCCCGGGTGATTTGTTCCACATATAGATTGAAAAGGTACGGAGATAAGATGCATCCTTGGCATACACCTTTCCTGATTTTGAACCATGCAGTGTTTCCTTACTGTGTTTTGACAACTGCCTCCTGGTCCAAGTATTCAGATACTACTTGGGATCTATATTTTACAGATTCCTTGAATAATTTTGAGTAATGACATGTACATTAATTGGATGAGAACTAGTAACTGAATTTTTCAAGTTGACAACTTCAAGGCAATTCTCAGAGGTTCTCCAAAACCTGTCAAACACCTTTTCGTTTAGCTGTTTAGCCATTATGTTCTTGTAAAGAGAGAAAGGGCCTTGTGGGCATGACCATATCTGACCTTTACCAACTCCACAAGGGAGAATTACTATTGTCAACAATAGCCATAACACAAAATCAATTCCCATAAGGTCAGAGATATCCAAATGGAAATCCCTTAAAGTACTGAATGGGGCTTAATGTTCCCCTAGGTTAAGTCTCATGCTGTCTTCCAAATTCTACTATTTTCAGCAAGCATTTTTTCAGGACAATTTTGTTTTTCCTTTCAGTATATCCAATTGATAATAAATTGAAGGTAGAAATTGCACACTTTCTAATTCTATAATATCCAGTGTTCATTTCTATCATATATCTTAACTAACACTGCTATATAGAAGAAACATCAATATGCTACTAACTTAAAACAAGAATTTTATTCATTTTTATAATGTATCTTAACATTACTATCTAGAAGAAACAGAAATATTCATAAAGTTGAACAAAAACAGCACAAAAACCTTAAAAGTTCCAAGTTTCAATGTCTTTCTCCATCCTTAATTTATCTCATTCATATGCATATGACCTCAGGCTAAAAGCAGGTTAAATTTCTTTCCATTTTAGTAGCAGCAAAAGCAGCCATTTTAACTGCACTTAATAAGCGCTTAACTTTTTTTAAAAGCCCACATTTCCATGAGTCCATAGTTATCACAATGAATCCCACTCCTGACACCAGTTGTAAAACGAGCAGATATGAGGATGGCCATATTAGGCCTTTACCAATGCCACAAAGAGAGACTATCCTTGTCAACAAACCCAATTCCCATGAGTCAGACGTATCTCTTTGCACCTCTATCCCATTCGACTCATTCCCACACCAGTCTTACTGCTTTACTTGATCTAAAATCTGATGCTAGGTCATGGACCACACAGAACCATATTAAGGAAGTAAAAAACAAAACAAAAAACCCCCCACCTATAATTCAGGTTGTTGTTGTTAGGTGCCCTCAAGTCCAGTTAGTAACAGAATACTAAGTTAGAACAGCTTCCTCAATGTACTCACAGGCACGTTAGCCTTGAACTTTATGACTTTAGTCCAGTGTTAACAAACTCTGAGTCCTGCAAACTATGGCTATCCCTCCTCCCTCCAGCCCTCCAGCAAATTTGGTCATAAGGCTCTTTGCTCTGGCTATAAGTTCTGGGCATAATTTTCAATGGCATAGCAGTCCCAAGGTCCACTCTATCTCACATCAGGTGTCTGGTCCTCTGCTTCTGCTACTGCTCTTCCTGCTGTAAGTCTAGCTGGCACAAGACTATCTGGCCCCAAAGGACACACACTACATGCCTGCTTCTTCTTTGCTGGTAGTGAGACTTCTATCTGCTGCTGAAGCTGCCCGATTTAATATTGAGACTAGCCAACCCCCTGTGAATAAACTATCATGCCCTACTCACGGATTCCTGCCCATCCACATGGCAAACTTAAATTCAGTTGCTAGGAAATCCATTTTAAACAATAAACGCTTAAAACCACTGTTCTCCAAGGGATTTCTGAGTGCAATTCAACCTGATTCCAACTAGAGGGCAAGTTGCTTATTTACAAAGAATAGATGACTCACCAATCAAATAAGCCTGAAGAAGGCAAGTTACTTAGAGCTAGAAAGGTGAAGTTAGATGGATAGACACATAAATACACATATAGATAAATAGTTAGGGATCTACGAAGAAGAATGTGGAATCAGGTTTGGAGGAAGACTCATTGACAACCTGCACTAATCTTGCAAAAAGTGAAGAAGACTTGAAGCTCTTACCACAGAAGTTCAAAGACTACAACCTTCAATTTGGCTTATATTTCAAGATCAAGAAAATAAAAATCCTTACCACTAGACCAAGAGGCAACATTGTGATATAGAGATGTTGTTGTAGATCGTCTTCAAGTCAAAACACAACTCATAGTGACCCTATGAACAAAAGGCCTGAAGCCCCTCTACAACTATCGACATTTATCAAAGTTCATAAGAGTTTCCGGAGGCATGTTATTTAGGAAGTGGATGCCACTCCTGCTTCCAAACCTGAAATAGAATGTCATTGGTAGAGTCGCCTGTGATGCATAGTGACCCTATGTACAGCAGCTCTGAACCTTCCCTGTCCTGAGCCTGTCTCACTAATTCTGACACACCAATCCTCAGCACCCCAGTCACTGTATCAATCCATCTCATCTGAGGTCTCCCACTCCTGTGCTGTCAGTCCACCCTTCTGAGCATTATGTCTTTTACCAAGGCCACATGCCCACAGTAAGTGAGACAGAGCTTCAAAATCCTAGCCTTCAAGGAGACTCTTGGTTTCACCCTTCCAAGACAGACCTATTTGTTTTCTTGGCAGTCCATGGTATGCTCAAGACTCTTCTCCAGCACCACAACTCAAAGGCATCAATTAATTCTTCCTCAGTCATCCTTAGTCATTGTCCAACTCTCAGAAGCATAACAAGTAATTGATAAATGTATGGCCATAATTAGGCACACCTTTGTCTTTAGACTGACATTGTTGCTCTTCAGCACTCTGGAGAGGTCTATGACGGCAGATTTTCCCAGTGCAATTCATCTTTTGATTTCCGGGTTCCTGGTGTTGAGTGTTGGTGTGGGTCTGAGCAAGCCGTAATTGCTAACAACCTCAATCTCTTCTCGATCTAATATGATGCTACCCACTGGCCCGGTGGTGAGAATCTTTGCTTTCTTGATGTTGAGTTTTAATCCATATTGAAGTCTACAGTCCTTGACCTTTTGCAGCAAGTGCTTCAGGTCTTCCTCAGTTTCAGCAAACAAGGTTGTGTGACCTGCATATTGTAGGTTATTAATGAGTCTTCCTCCAATCTTGATGCTATATTCTTTCTCATAAAGCCCTGCTTCTTGAATTATCTTGTCTTCATGCAGATTGAAAAGGTATGGAGACAGGACATATCCATGATGCACTCCTTTCCTAATTTTGAACCATGCAGTGTTTTCTTGCTCTGTTCTGAGGATTGCTTCTTGGTCCAAGTATAAGTTTCATATAAGCATGATTAAGTGTTCTGAGATTCCCATTTTCCTCAAAGTTAGCTACAATTTATTGTGATCCACACAGTCAAATGCCTTTGCATAGTTAAAGAAACTCAGATAGACATTCTTCTGGTATTCTGTGCTTTCCCTAGCGCCACTATCTTCTAAACCCAGCTTGTATTTCTGATAGTTCTCTGTCAATGTACTGTTCAAGTCTTTTCTGGATGATCTTCAGCAGGATTTTGCTATTGTGTGATATTAGTTATATTTTTCAATAATTTCCACACTCTGTTGGATCATCTTTTTTTGGAATGGGCATAAATATGGATCTCTTCCAGTCAGTTGGCAAAGTAGTGGTCCTCCAGATTTCTTGGCACAACTTGGTGAGCACATGCAGGGAGCATCTGTTTGCTGAAATTCATCAATTGGTATTCATCAATTTCTGGGGCTTTATTTTTTGCCAAGTCCTTCAGAGCAGCCTGCACTTCCTCCTTCATTACCAGTGCCTCTTGCTCATATGTTCTTTCTTGAAATGTCTTTTTGGTCCAAGGAGTCTGAATACTCCTTCCATTCGCTTTTAATGCTTCTTAAATCATTCAACATTCTGCCCATCGCATCCTTAAGCATAGCAACTCGTGGCTTGATTTTAATCTTTAGTTTTTTTCAGCTTTTATTTTTCCAAGAGGGTAGTGTACTAGGGGGGAGGGTTGGGAAGGGACAAGAGTGCAACAATGAATGAACGGAAGTTCAAAGTCTCTGTAAATTTTCATTGAAATTAATAATAAATTAAAAAACAACAACAACAACAACAACAAAGAGTCATCAGCAAGATGCATTGATATAGCAGCTACAACAAATGGATTCAAACATAGCAAAGGTTATGAAGATAGAACAGGATTAAGCAATATTTCTTTTGTTGTACATGTAGTCCATTTGCGTTGGAAAACTCTATGGTACCTAAAAAGAACAACTAAATTTAATAATACTCTCTTTAGTTATTATATTTGGGATTGACTGAATTCCTCTATTTGCTGATAACAAGTTTATTGACCAGTTTTGTATGCACATAGACACACAATTAAATTTTCTCTAGTATTAGTAACTCTGTTATTTAGTTAATAAAAAGTAAATTGGATGCAACCAGGGGGAAAAAGTGCTGAATAAATTTGGTCCTTTTTGTTTTTTGACTCCACCTCCTTGCGTATTTCATTATAATATTTGCCTTGTCTTCCCGAGCACCCCTTTGAAATCTTCTATTCAGCTCCTTCATGTCTTGGCTTCTTCCCTTTGCTTTAGCTTCTCAGCATTCTAGGGCAATATTCAGAGTCTCTTTCGACATTCATTTTGGTATTTCCCTCTTATTCCTTCTTAATAATGACTTTTTGCATTCTTCATAAATGATATTCTTGATATCTTCCCACAGCTTATCTGGTCTTCGTTCATTGATGTTCAAAGCCTCAAATCTATTACTGAGTTGGTTTTTAAATTCATGAGAGATAGACAGAGATAGATAGTACAAATTAATAAATATAAATTAAACATTTGTTTTCTATTTAGAATTAAATGATGTATTTATTTGGAGCTTATATTTTGAAAAAGAAGATCTGCAACATGATTGATTGTTGCAGAGATTGTAACAATGGCCTCAAGCATTTCTTTGATTGTGAAGATGGCATAGGATAAGGCAAGGGTTAGATCTGTTGTTCATAGAATTGCTGTGAGTCATAGAGTTCTGCTGGCCTAGTGGATAGAAAGTTAAGTTAATCTGCAGTCCTCAGGCCTGGTTTTAATTGTTTTTGGTCAAACATTCTTCTAAATAGTATAGCACTGGTCTGTCAATTTGTTGTACAGAGGTAACTCCTGGTTTTTGTGATGCTAAATACTGTGACACTGATGTGTCAAATGTGATAATGGTTACCCATGGTAGACAGTATTTGGTGGAGCTCCCAGATTGAATCGGAATTGGAAGCAGGAGTGGCATCCACTTCTGAAATAGCTTGCCTCTGGAAACTCTATGAACTTAGACAAATGATGAAAGTTATACAAGCTTAGGTCTTTCATTCATAATGCAGCTATGAGTCATCTATGACTTGATGGCCTTTAACAACAGCAACAGCAACAACATACTTTGATATTGCAGGGGGAAAAAAGACAAGTTCATTAAATCTTCCTTTAACTAACTGTAACTGAGTTAGTTTCAAGTCAACAAACCTATGTGTGTGCAAGAGAATGACATTGCCTAATTCTGTACTATTCTTAAATCTCTGCTGTGATTAATTAAGCCAATTGTTGCAGCCACTATATCAATCCATCTCCTAAAGGGACTTTTTTTTTTCATGGACTCTCTACATTACTGAGCATAATGTCTTTATCTAGGATCTGACACCTTCTGATAACATGCCCAAAGAAAGTGAGGGGTAGTCTACTATCCTGACTTCTGCATTCTATAATTTTCCAAGGCAGGCTGATTTGCTGTTTTGGTAGTCCATGATACAGTCAATGTTCTTCACCAACACTACAATTCAAAGACATCAATTCTTCATTCTTCCTTATTCATTGTCTTACCTTTCACAAGCAAATGCAACAATGGAGCCTACCTTGATTTGGATCAGGAACACCTTAACTATTTATGAAGTATGTTAAAGAATTTATTAGTGTACTAGAAAATTTATAAGTTATGGGAAAATACAGTGGAGTAAAGAGAAGAGACTTGCAAAAAGGGCATGGATTTTCATCTTTCATAGGGATGTTAAGGTAGGTCTTATTGAAAAGATAGTTCAACTAACCCTGGAAGAAGGCAGAGAACTGAACTATTCAATCACCTAAAGCAAAAGTCTCCTAGGCAGAGGCTGCAAACAAAGAAAAAGCAGAAGCAGGTCTAGGGGATTTTATGAAGGAAGAGTGGATCAATGTGGCTGGGTCAGAAAGAGTGAGGGTGTGTAGGAAGACAAGAAATTAGAGGAAAAATAGGAGCTCTAGCATAATGGGCCTCTGTAAGGACAAACAATATGACAAGCAATTTTAAAAGTAATCAGAAGGGAGCTCTGGTAACCCAGTGGCAAGAAACTGCTGCAGTCCTGAAGGTGTGTGTGGTTTGAATCCACTAGATGCCCTGCTAGAGAAGGAGGGGCAATCTCCTCCTGTGCCAGTTGGATCTGATTCGACAGTACACAACAAAGGAAGAAAAATCCTAAAATGAATAAATAAATAAAAGCAATCAATGATTGGTAGACTGTGGAATAAAAGGCTATATAGATCACTTCCAGAGTCATTCTATGACTATAACTTTAATACCCAAACCAGGCAAAGATATTATGAAAAAAGAAACCTGTAGGCTAATATCTCTCATGATCACTGACGCAAACATCCTTAACAAAATTCTAGCCAAAAGAATAAGAACCACATGATCCTATTAATTGATGCAGAAAAGGTCTTTGCAAAATCTAATGCCCTGATTAAAACACTCACAAAACAGGAATAGAAGGAAATTTCCTAAATATAATGAAAAACATACACAGAAGCCAAGAGCCAATATCATTCTCGATGAAGAAAGAATTAGATGTAAGGTGTTACCTTTGCAAACGTGGAACAGACAAGGAATCCCACTATCAGCATTTCTATTCTATATTGTATTAGAAGCACTTGCTAGAGCCTTAAGACAAGAGGAGGAAATAAGACGCATCCACATTGACCAAGAGGTGGTAAAGCTGTCACTATATACAGATGATATGATAGTGTACACAGAAAAGGTCAGACTCAACAACAATAACAAAGAAACTGTTAGATATAGTATACTTAATTGTTGTTTTTGTTGTTGTTATGTGCCTTCAAGTCGCTTGTGCCTCATAGCGACCCTATGTACAACAGCCCTAAACTCTGCTCTGTCCTGTGCCAATCGCACTGTCTCTGACACTTCCATCCCAATTATCCCAGTCACTGAATCAATCCACCTCATAGAGGGCCTTCCTCTCCTGCGCTGTCCCTCCACCCTCCCAAGCATGATGTCCCTCTCTAAGGACCGGTCTCTCCTCACAACATGTCCTAAGTATGTTAGACGGAGCCTCAGAATCCTTGCCTCCAAGGAGCCACCCGGTTTAACCCTCTCCAGGACAAATCTGTTTGTTTTCCTAGCAGTCCATGGTATTTTCAATACTCTTCTCCAGCACCACAGCTCAAAGGCATCAATTCTCCTTCTATCCTCCTTGGTCATTGTCCAACTCTCTGATGCATAACAGGTTAATACATTTAATAAAATGGCAAGATACAAAGTCAACATATAAAAATCAGGGCTATTTCTCCATAGAAACAAGGAAACAACAGAAGAGTAAACCAAGAAATAAATACCATTTATAATAGCCAATCACAAGATTAAATACTTGGGGGGGGGGGGACCTAACTAGGGATACAAGTGACTGTTAAAAGGAAAACTACCAAACACTACCGTGAGAAACAATATGAGACCAATCATACGGGGGAAAAAATTCCGTTTCTGAATTAAGACTCAAAATTGTGAAAATGTCAATTACACAAAAAGCAATCTACATGTTCAAAGCAATCCCAATACAGATACAAAACTTATTATTCAAAGAGATAGAAATGCAATTTTCCATTTTATTTGGAAATAAAAGAGGTGTTGAATAAGCAAAACTCTTCTGAAAAATGAAAATAATGTAGTAGACATAGCACATCCTTATCTCAAAACATATTACATGGTAGTAGTACAACCCCCAAAAACATGGTATTGGTACAAAGACAGAAACACAGACTAATGGAATAGAATTGGTTAATCCATCTACCTAGGGTCAGTTGAGATGGAGCAAAACCTATCAAATGGGGAAATGATAACCTCTTTAACAAATGTTCCTGGTAAAACTGGAAATCTATTTGCAGAAAAGTGAAACAGCATCCACATTTCACAAAAAAAACAACAACAAACAATCACACACACACACACACAAACAACTCAAGGTGGATCAAAGACACAGGAACAAAACCTATAAGAATCAGAAGAGACAAAATGGGTCCAAACTTAGATACCCTAGCCTATGGCCAAATAGGCTTGCAAATACAGACAGAAATGCACAACCAAGAAAGGACTGAATGGGACCCTCTGATAATTAAATCCCTGTGTGCACAAAAACTTAACTTCATAAGAGTAAAAAGAAAGCCTACTGATGCGAAGAAAAAACATTTGGCAATTGACAGTATGATAGATGGAGAAGAGATTGAGATTCTTAAAAATTTCAGCTTACTCAGATCCACAATCAACAATATGGCACCAGCAGTCAGGAAATCAAAAGATGAATTGCATTAGGAAAATCTGCTTTTAGGGACCTGATCAGGAGCAATGCTGCAAACCCAAAAACACACAGTTCGAGTCCACTAGCTGCTCCATGGGAGAAAGATGGACAATCCCCTACTATGTAATTAACTGCCTCTGAAAACCTGCCCGAGGGTAGACTATACGTTGGTTCCAACCCTATAGTACACAGCAACAAATAAGAGTGCTAAAGAGCAACAATACCAGTCTAGAGAGTAAGATGTGCCTGACTCAGGCCACCATAGTGTTCGTAATTACTTGCTGTGCATCAGACAATGACCAGGATGACAGAAGAATTGATGCCTTTGAGTTGTGGTGCTGGAGAAGAGTATTGAACATACCACAGGCTGCCTAAAGAACAAAAAGGTTTGTTCTGGAGAGAGTGAAACTAGGTTGCTCCTTGGAGGCAAGGATTTTGAAGTTCCGTCATACATACTTTGGACATGTTGGCAGGAGGGACCAGTCCTTGGAAAAGGACGTCATGCTTGAAAGAGTGGAGGGGCCTCACAAGAGGAGGATTTCCTGAATGTAATGGATTGACAAAGCAACTGGGGTTACAAAGGTACATGTATTGGGAACGGAGAGGTTTTCTCAGGATAGGGCACAGTCCTACTGTTCGTAGGGTTGCTATGAATTGCAGGTGATTTAATGGTACACAAACAACAACAACAACAGCAAGAACAATTACATTTCAGAGAAGGGTCTCATCTGCTTTCCCCCCACTTGGGTCCAGAGAAGAGCCTTGCTTGTGTCTTTCAGTTCTGGTAGCCTGAGGCGTTGATTTCCACTCCTTGGCTTTTTGCTTGCTCCTAACTTGATCTGACCCTCTGTGTGTGTCTCTTCCATCTTTGTCTTCTAGAAAACATCACTTAGAATAATTAGGATTAGGA
The DNA here is from genome assembly GCF_000299155.1 of Elephantulus edwardii. Classification (NCBI taxonomy): domain Eukaryota; kingdom Metazoa; phylum Chordata; class Mammalia; order Macroscelidea; family Macroscelididae; genus Elephantulus; species Elephantulus edwardii. Next base: position 17,552,595 of record NW_006399772.1, on the reverse strand, counting down.
CAACACTACTGGAGTATAGGGTAGTTAGTTTAAGTGATAATTTTGCAAAGTAAATCTGTTTTCTTAAAGAAGATCACATTCACAAGGTAGAGGTTGGGACATACAAGCGTATCCTTTTTTGGGGATGCCATTGATCAAAATTTAAAGTTGCCTCACATGTGAAGATTGGAGAGGTATAGATTGTGTAAGATAATTTAAATAAATCATTACTATAGTCTTTGCAATTACTTGCTATGCATCAGAAAGCTGGACAATGAGTAGAGATGATAGAAGGAGAATTGATGCATCTGAGCTGTGGTGCTGGAGAAGAGTATTGACTATACCATGGTCTGCTAGGAGAACAAACAGGTTCATCCTAGAGAGGGTGAGACCAGGCTGCTCCTTGGAGGTAAGGATTCTGAAGCTTCATCTTACATATTTTGGACATGTTGCAAGAAAGGGCCAGTCCTTGGGGAGGGACCTCATGCTTGGGAGGGTGGAGGGACAGTGCAAGAGAGGAAGACCCTCCATGAGATGGACTGATTCAGTCACTGGGGTAATGGAGGTAGGTGTATCAGAGATAATAAGATTGGCAAGGGATAGAGCAGGGCTTAGGGCTATGGTACATAGGGTCGCTATTAGTCACAGGTGACATGATGGCACATAACAACAACAACAACAACTTTATTCTTTGTGCATCAATCTTCTCTGAGCTATAAGATTTCAATTACTAGATTTATTATCAGACTTTTCAATGACATTGGGGTGACTTTGCTTGTTCTCATAACTTTATCGTCAGTAAAAAGCAGTAATTTATATTAAATTCATGTCAGTTTTAGAGTAAATGTTATGTTTACTGATACTGTGTCTTATTCTAAAATCTCTTACTCACTCACTGCCATCCAATAGTAACTGACTCATAGCTGACTATCCAGTGGGTTTTCACACACAGTAAATCACAGAAGAGATTGCACATCTTTTTCCTGTGAAGATTCTGCTGGATCTGAACCACATGAGACATCACCTTTGGCTTAGCAACATAACTCTCTACTAGCTTTGTCACAAGAACTCCTGTTAAAAGCTGTAGGAAATATACTGTATAGATTGTCTTAAGTTATTGTTGCATTTATTATACTGGGATGAATGCTTTCCTTTGACCATTTTATCTGTTAGTTTTCAGAAGGTCATATTTTCTTTTTGCCTGGTAGCCTTGTGGTAAGGAGTTGTGCTACCAATCCAAAGACACATGATTTAAATTCACCAGCCGCTTTATTGGAGAAAGATGGGCAAACTCCTCCTGAAGGTTTTATATTCAGCCTCTGAAAATCTGCTCAAGGGTCAGCTATGAGTTGGTTCTGACTCGATGGCACAAAACAGTAACATTCTTTTCCATTAAAATTTTTTTGCTATCAAATCTATTCTTTAACATCTCAAAGTCAATTAGACTATTTTCTTGCTTTAATCGGTATACATTGAAACTCCTATCTTTATACCATCTGCAAAAATACATTATATACAATATATATTCTCCCCTCAATAACGAAGATACTTAAGATAATGATCTTAAGCTTAAGCTACAGATGATAATTCCTACAAGAGATGGATTATAATGTATATAATGACTCTCTACCTTGATACTATTTAGTTCTATCGAAACTTTTCAAACCATTGATCTAAGGTTAAGGTTGTCTCAGATGTAATGACAGGGGAGGTATAGATTGCTAAAGATCAATTAAATAAATTACTCCTCTCACATTTACCTATCAATCTCATTTAGGATACAATGTTTCAGCTAGACTTATTATCTCTTCAATGACATTGAGATGAATGTGGATTTGTGGGTTTGTTTTTTCATAACTTCCTTCTCAGGGGCAAAATGATACCTTATTGTTAGCGGTGGAGCTCAATTAGTTAACGAAACAAGTGGATTCAAAGTGTTTGAACTTTTACTATTTGACTGCAAGTAGCCCTAGAAGTGCATTGATTAAATGCTTGCTTAGAGGCTAACTCAAAAGTTAGTGGTTCAAACCCACCAGATGGATGTTCCTAGGTTAAAGATGTGGTAATCTGTTTCCATAATAATTTTCAGTCACCAAGACAATATGGGGGAATGCATGGAAATGGACTAAATGGTGATGTTTGGGGTTTTAGGATCTTGTTTATTTGTTTTGCTTATTACTGCTAGGATAGTTGAAAGGAGAGTAAGAAACAAAAATTTTAAAACTGCAGATTGGAAATCATTTGTGTTCATTATCTCAGCTGTCATCATTTTAAATACACAGTGAGATTCTACACAGAAAATTTCAAAATTCATTTCAGTACAATTTGTATTTAGGTTTTCAGAGTAGTTAATCTGACTAGAAGAGTTTGCTAATTGGACAGTTGTCTGTTTGAGCCTACACAGTAAATTCTTGGCAGAAAGAACTTCGTAATCTGTCCCTGAGACAATTACAGCCTAGATAATATAATGGGGAGATTCTGTTCTGTAAACATGAGGTGACTCAAAGGAGAAATCAACTCACTAGCACTAATAATGAAAGAAGCTGAGTTTTTAAAAGCAAACGAAGGTGTAACCAAGAAAGTAAAAGTGTAAGTATGAATGTGAATGAATCCTGGTATGAGGGAAAGAACTGCTTAAAAGGAAGATATGATTAGGTATTATTTGCATGACAACAGTCCAGAAGAAGAGCTGCATAGTAAAGTGGACTAGGGTGGGTGTAGGGAAGTGTACAACAATGAAAGAATTTTCTTTTCAAAAAGAAAAGCAGACTGGGGCAAAGGGGTGGGGGGTAGGCAGGGATGAAAATATGCAACAATGAAGGAATGGAAATCCAAGTTCTCTATAAATTTTCATTAACATCTCAGTAAAAGTTAAAAAAATTTTCAGTATCTAGAAGACATCTAAGTTTATAAAAGCAGGCCAACAGGTAAAGGTAAACTAACAGACAGAAGACAGCTTAAAATAATACTAGTGCTAATAGTTTGAATTTTGTATGACAATTTTTTCACAAAAATGTTTTTTTGAAATGCAGTCAAGAAATCAGCAAATTAAATATATATATATATATATACATATATATATACACACACACACACACAGACACACACACACATATTTGGTAATTGGTATAGCAATATGCCAGGCAAGTATTTTACTAACCTAAAAACTTTGCTTACATTTTATTTAAAAATAAGCATAAAATCCTTATTTTAAAAGTTCAAGCTAAATGATACCTCAGTATGCACATGGAGCAAGTATCTGAAATATACTTTAAATGCTCTGGGATCTTGAAACATTAGTATAAATCAGAAATGTAACTTGATTAATTGAAGTGATGATTAACAAAAAAGTATGGGTTATAAACTTATTGGCATGAACATATTTGTTTAATAAGTCATTCTGTGTTATTATTTCATGTGTTATATTGCTTTTCTAGAGCAGTTTAACTTTCTCATAATTCATAATTAAGCTAATTCTGAACCTATTACAACCAATTCTCAAATTTGCTTTTATCCCACTCCACGACATAATAAATGAATTGACATGAAATATGACTGGTCGGTGAGCATTTATTGCAAAAGGAATAAACATACACCAGTAATTTGTTAAAGAAATAACTCTTGTTTCTGTGACTCTTGTGTACCGTAAGGTAGGAACCGACTCACAGCGGACCCAGCAGTGGATTTTCAGAGGCGGTAAAACTACATGTGAGGTGATCACCCATCCTTCTCCCAGGAGCAGGATTTGAACTGCAAGCTTTGGGTTAGGAGTGCAACTCCTTATCACTAAGCCATTAGAGCTTCATTTTAAGTTAGGAAAAAATATCCTTAATATTAGATGTCCTCTTTCACCTGATTCTGGCTTAAATACTGTTTGTTGTTATTGTTATTCCTGTTGAAATACACAATTTATGGTACTAGTGACATAGGAACACTGGTGGCCTAGTGGTAAGCAGCTGTGCTTGTGACCCCGAAGGCACCCTGTTCGAATCCAATAGCTGCTCTATGGGAGAAGGATGGGCACCCTCCTCCCATGTGATTTACTGCCTCTGAAAACCTGCTGGAGGGTCAGCTATGGTGGGACTTGATGGCACAAAACAACAACGACACTTAAAGCAGAGAGAGGAACAATGAGTAGAAATTGAAGGGCAAAGATTTAAAGAAACAGATTTGTGTTGCTTCTATTTAAAATAATCAAAGAAAATGCCACTATGTTTGCCATTCAACTGTCAACAAACCCATGTACTGAGTAAAGGAATGAATACACAAAAAGAATCACTCCTTTTGTTACACAAACTTGTGACTTTCAATGTGTTAATTTAGAAATTAATATATATTCTTAATATTTTACCACATCAATAACTTAAGAGCTATTTAAAGGTATATTAGCATGGTATGTAATTTCACTTGGAAATGTATTTTCATGTTAGATTTTAGTTATGATTAGTTAGTTGGCCCTTAGACTTTTGTTTCTATTAAACAGAAACAGAGGGACCTGGCAGCTTTTAGACCCTAACACTGAACATGTATAATTAGAGGTGATAGGAACTGAAAAGCAACACCACTTACCATTTTTGCTCTCTTTGTGGAGGGATGGAGATGGAGAAGGCTAGGATGCCTCATCTTTATTTAGACCAGGGGCTTCGAAGAACTAAGTGAGAATCAGCTCATATGGGATTTTTGTTATATTTCTGAAGTCAGTATGTAAGATATTTTTGTTTTGAATGAAAAATGTAGATCATGTTGGTGAAGCATACTGAACATCCCATGGACTGCCAAAAGAGCAATCAATTATGTCTTGGAGAAAGTGCAGCCAGAGTGCTTCTTGAAGGCAAAGATGATAAAGCTTCATCTTGCATATTCTAGCATACTGCTAGGAGAGGATACTCCTTGGAGAAGGAAATCACGCTTGGAAAGGCGGATGATTAGCACACAAGAGGAAGACCTTCAACCAGATGGGCTGACACAGTGACTGCTCCAATGGGCTCTAATGTGTCAGGAGGTAGGAGAATGGCTCACCATAGGACGAGGTTCAGATCTGTTGTTCATACGTTAGCTATGTGTTGTACTCGACTCTACAGCACCTAACAACAATAGCAAGTAACTTTGAAAAATATTTAACAAGTTTTTCCCCACATGTATGAAATCTTTTTTTTTGCATTAAAAGTTATTGTCTTCAAAAAAAAAAAAGAAAAAAAAAGTAGATCAAAACAGATAAAAAAGAAGAAATCCTCCATATTCTCATTTTCTTTGTTTTCCTTTTTTACCCTTTTTGAGATGAAATCACCTTCTAAATTAAAGGGCAATCCCACAGGTTTCTTTGATTTTTTAGCCAAAAAACCAAAAGTAAAACACAAAGTAATTTATATTATTAAGCATGTTGTATTGGAATGAATAAAATACTCAAAATTCAAATTCACACCAGTAGAGTTAGTTCTGGTTCATTTCCATCTGGTTTCTGAGTCTAAAAATCATAAAAAAGGAAGACTCTTCATTTTTCTCCAGAAGAGTCAATATATAGCAAAACACATTGCTTACTTAAAGGTTATGTCAGTGGGGCTCACTAAATAACGTATATGAGCACTGGTTAAGGTGTACTGCCAAGCCAAACACACACGGTTCAAATCCACCAGCTGTTTTGCAGGCGAATGAAGGACGATCTCCTCTCGTGTGATTTACTGTCTCAGAAAACCTTCTGGAGGGTCAGCTATGAATTGGTTCCAACCCAATGTAAAACAACTACATACCCTTAAAGGACTAACCTTAGCCTATGTTGTTGTTTACCATAGAGTCAGAAGTGACCCAGAGCTGACCCTCTGGCTGATTTTCAGAGTCAGCTAATCGCGCCAGAGAAGATTGCCGATCCTTCTCCCGTAGAGCAGCTGGTGGATTTGAACTGTGTGCCTTTGGGATTGCAGCACAACTTCTTGCCACTAGGCCAGCAGTGTTCCCCAGCCTTTGGAAATATGTAAAATTTATGACAGTTAAAAGATCTATTTTTTGAACAGAAGAACCCTACGAATATTTACAAAAGAAATACTGAAACTAAATCTGATAGGTGCAGGATTCAAAGAATTATTAAAAGATGAAAAATATTCTTATTTTAAAATCTAATTGAGAGATCTATTGTCACTAAAAAACTCTAAAGGTGCTTATTATTTATTATTAGAATGAAATCTTTTCATTAACAAAAACTAGTGCTTCTTAATTGAAATGTTAACATAAGACGTTATAGTAATATTTTCCGGTTACTCTTCACGTTGTGCTACAGATTACACATTTCTAAGGCACGCTTCATAGAGTTGCATGTAAGATGATTTTAAGTTACACAGTACATGTTATGATCAATTCTGTCCTCCAGAGGGCAGTGCAGTACAAACGCAGAAGGCTCAGAGTTTACAAAATCACAAGGGCTAATTTCTTTTATCCCTGTGGTGAAGACTTGATGATATACCTAGGATCTGTTCTAACATTCCAAATTTTTGCCATAATATAGGAAATATTTCAATTATCCAATTATTTTGACCAGATATTTATGAATTTAATTTATTTTAATAAGTATCTATTTGTTTAAAGCATACATCAAATAACTGGATTCATTCTTTGTTGTTTGGACACAGAAAATAGATTTTATTTAAGAAAATAGTTCATAAAAATGGTTTAGGACTCTCTAAGTCTCTATTTCAGGTTGCTGGGACTCCTTGCAAAGAAAGTGTATGTCTGTACGTTACAGAGTGAGCCTTTAGAGTGGAGAGATTAAGCCTTGGTACAACAAATCCATCAGTTGCTCCTAGAGAAAGACAAAAGAGTTCATTCCCCACGGCCAAAAGCTTACAGCTTTAAATACCCTGTTCCTCTTGTCCTGTATGGTCACTTTCAATAGGAAACTGTTCAATGGGAGGGGGCTTGATTGTGGCTTATGCTTATCAAACAATGGAAAAGAGATCTCTGATTTTTTTAAAATTTTTATTAAGAGTTTAATTTTTATCCAGTTATTTTTTCTGATAAATAAAAGTCAAGTTCAAGCTCATTGCCACTGAGTTAGAACTGACACATGGCTGACCTTCCAGTGTGCTTTCTGCACAGGAATTGCCCAGGAAGAGATTGCCCCTCTTTCTCCTGTCCAATGATGGATTCCAGCTGCCTGAGACTTGAATTCTTCAACACACTATAGAAACTATGTCATCAGACAAAATTATAAAAGTTATTATACTTTTTGTACGTCCAAGGTTATCAAACCCAAACCATTTGATCGTAGTGGGTGAATAACGGGAGAACCCTGGGAGTGGCTGGTGAATCCAATCCACCACCTTTTCGGTTAGCAGGCCCCCACATTACCAGTGCTCTAACAGGGCTCTTCACCCTCGAGGGCAGCTTTTGGGAAATTTTTGAGATCTGCACTGCCGTGGAGACATCATTGAATCAATGTCAACAGGTCTTAAACCTCTCATTGGGCATTCAAGATACCTCTGAAACCTCTCTTAAAATGAAAGTATCAAAATACACGCCAGGGATTTTATATGCATAATCTCATTTAATCATGACAGACACCCTCTAATTAAGTGCTACCACTTTCCCATCTTACAAATTAGAAAACTGAGTCATACAATTAAACAGAATGGTCAGTTTCCTACAGGTTTTGGTGAGGGAACCAGAAAGGAAATCTGGATCTTTCTAAAATCAAGCTTTTAATCCTGGTGTCTAGTGTCTCCTAGTTTTGGAGTGATTATAGTATGATTGGTATTACAGTTTAAGCAATATTTAACTCAGCTCAATTTCACCAAGTTGGAACTGATTCACAGCTGACTTTTCAATGGATTTTCGGAGGCAGTAAATCACATGGGTGGAAATTGCTCACCTTTGTATTGTAGAGCACCTGGTAGATTCCAACCACTGGCCTTTGGATTGCCAGTGCAACTCTCTATCCTCTAGGCCACCAGTAGTAAATCCAGCTTTATAAACCTTTATGAGGACATATCACTGTGAAGGCCAAGGAGTCACATGTACTGGGCAAACTTGTGTCCAGATTTATTTCTTAGTAGGGTTTAGTACAAATGCCCCAGCTCTTCAGCAATTAGGGACAATTCAAGGGGAGAGGAAATATTATCAATTAGAAGAGTCATAAAAGCCATATGAACCAACTGCAGTTTATACTCTGCTTGGATTCTGAGTCGAGCTAGCCAACTGTAAAAAGATAATTTTGCAATAACCAGAGGAAATGGAAAAAGAATTACTATTAGATAATCTCAGAATTATGTTTCTTTGGTTAGCAAAATAGTATTGTGGTTTTAGTAAAATATTCCTCATCTATCAGACTGTCATACTGGAGTGGTTAGGATGAAATAATAAGATGGTGGGATTTATTTAAAACATTCCATGAAAAGAACAAAGATATGAAATCTGTATGTTGGCCATTTTTGAAGCTGAATGAGGGGCACATACATAGATTTTATTTAAAGTCTTGGTTTCTGATATGTTTGAAAATCTTCATAATTAAATACTAAGGCAAAAAAAATACGCAAAAAGGTCACCTCCATCAGCATTGAGCCTGGAGTAGAGGTTGAAGTCACCATTGCAGATGCCTAAATCAACTATTTTAATAAATTGACTATCCGTTGGTAAAAAAAAAAAAAAATACGCAAAAAGGGCTCTTTGAGGAATTATTAAGAAAACAAAATATGGCTATGTAATTCACCAACAAAATATTTTTGATAAGCCATAATGTATTATAATGTCTGATGGCTTCAAATGATATAAAGATGCAGCTAATGTCAAATTATAAAGCAGACGAGTCTTGGTTCACAAAGTGACTCCAGTGTATAGCCATTGGTCGTAGTAAAAGGATCATTTGTTTACAAAGCAAATGATTTGAGAATTGTGATGAAGGTCTGTGAAGTCCAGAGTCAGAAGCCATCATTGCCTTAAGTAATGTGTGCCTTTTCTTGAAAATAGAAAGAAAGAAAAGCTGGCTTTACACAACCAGCTGCTTGAGTCCCAGGGTGCTCATCAGGCTGTTTGCACGGCTTGTGAGAAAAGCATTTGGATTTTTGCACCTTGGCCTGGATGTCAGAAGCTCATCTGCTGCAAGCGACCCAGGGTTATGGGTCGATTGTAGCTGGTTTTTAGCTTGTAACTTGGGGAACTCACTATCCAGCTTCAGCTTGTCAGCTCACCTGGCCCCTTGGAGACTCTTCCACTTTCCAGGTCAAACTCAGACCTTCCTCCCAATTCTGAAGTTACCGATGCTGTTGTGGTTGTGTGCTGTAGGGTCAGAAATGACCCTGTAACTGATTCTGGCCGGTTTTCAGAGGCAGTTAATTGCACAGGAGGAGATTGCCCCTCCTTCTCCAACACAAAATGTTAACTTTCATGTTAGTCGTCAGAAACTTAACAGGAACACTAAAATGTATTGATTGAAGTGAATTTGCATTGTTCTCTTGTTGTTGTTAAGTTGCTTTGAGTCCAGTCGACTGTGAATCAATGTGACCTATGCACAATAGCTCTGAACCCTGTTCTATCCTGAGCCAATCTCAAGGTCTACCCTCATTACCCCAGTTATTATGTCAATCCATCTCATCTAGGGTCTTCCTTCCTGCGCTGTCCCTTGACCCTTTCAAGCATGATATCCTTCTCCAAAGATTGATCCTCCTGGCTGCATGTCTAAAGAATGTGAGATGGAGCCTCAAATCCTTATCTCCAAGGAGCAGCTGATTTCATCCTCTCTAGGACAAGCCTGTTAATTCTCTTGTCGGTCCATGGTATATTCAATATTCTTGTCCAGCATGACAATTCAAAGGCCTCAATTCTTCTTCTGTCATTCTTAGTCATTGTCCAGCTCTCTGATGCATTGCAAGTAATTGCAAAGACCTGGATCAGGCACACCTTAGTCTCCAAATTAACATCCTTTCTCTCCTCTCTAAAGAGGTCCCTGATTTTAAAAAACTGAAGCTGAATCTTAAACTAAAACTCAGCGCTGTCTAGTAGGAACCATCCAATAGCTGACCCTTCAGTGGATGTCTGGAGACTGTATTTTAAACACAGGACATTGTCCAGCTTTTGCTTTTGGAGCAGATAGTGGAATCCACATGCCAGACAGGTGTTGGCTTTGGTTAGCAACTCAACTCCCTACAGACTAGGTCTCCTGGGCTCCCTACAAAAGCTGAGCCTGGCTCTATAAAATTGTATTGTTTTCATTGCTATTTTCTTGTTCTTTTTAACTTAAATGTATTTCGTTCTTTTAAAACAATCTTGATGAGGCTGTGTACTAATAGACACTATCCAAGATAATGTTGCATTAAATTAAATCACATGCTTTACTGAGTCTTATTACAATAAATACCCATGGGTTTCTTTCATTGACAATTCAGTTCAATGCAACTGCATTGAGAACCTTACACAGGCCAAACTTGGTACTTGGTGCATGGAAATACAAAACTCTTTATGACTTGATTCTTTTCTTGAAAGGCTCACAGTTAATCTTGGATTGATAATAAAAACATGGTGAGAAACATAACTTTAATGGTATACAAGAAGTAGATCCCAGGCATTTGGCAGAAGAAACATAAATAAATATTAATATGTTCTCAAACTCCTTGCTGTTGAATTGTAGCTGACGCTGGGAGGGTCACGAAGGTATAAATCACACCAGGGTCTGTAAATTGCTCCTCTTTCACCTTTGCTGTTACTGGTGGATTCGAACTGCCAGAGTGTGTGGCCTTTGGGCCAGCAGAGCTTCCTATCAAAATATTATAAATATTAACAGACCAGAGAGAACTTTGACCTATAAGGATTAATGATGTGAAAAAGAATAAACTTCCAGAGGTTTCCAAGACACGCATTTTTCTCACAAGTACATTTGAATAGAAAGTTATAGGTGCATTGGTGACCACCAGCCCTGTGTGGCTATTTTAAAATGTTCAAGACCACTAGCTATTGGAGAAATGCAAAATAAAATAACAATTGCACCGCAGCAACAGCAACAAAGTTAAATAAGACTGTAAATAGTAAATGTTAGGGATAGTGTGATGAGATTAGAACTCTCCTACACCACTGGTGGGAATGTAAAGTGGTGTAACCACTATGGAAAGCAGTTTAACATTTGTCTAAAAGTTAAAAAGAGGAGTACTATTTTGTCCAGATATTCTACCACTAGGTATATACCTTAAAGAAATAAGAATTGTGTCACCTAGGTTTACTGCAGTATTAGTCATAATAATAAACAGACGAACATAACCCAAGTGTCCACCAGTTACTGAATACTGGAACAGAGGCACATTCATGCAATTGAGTGCTACTCGACTCTGAAAATCAGTGAAGAATTAAATCTTTATTTTTTTGACCCTTCTTTTCCAGCAGAGCATCTGGTAGATTTGAACCACATACCTCTCGGATTACAGTGCAGCTTCTTGCCACTAGACCATCAGAGCTCCCTAGAATTTATTATTTCATTGTTGTGAAACACTACACAATACTGACACATTTAGAAGACATTAGGCTGACTGAAAGAAATCTTTCACAAAAGGACAAATACTATATAAAACCACAGGTATAATAAGTTAGAGAAAAGTGTACATGCTGAGAGAATAATTCCAATGTGGTTGTTAGGGAGAGAAGGAGGGAGGGAATTGATTAATAGAAAATGAAATAATAGATAATAAACTTTTATCAAGAAGGGTTAAAGAAAAGACAATCAGGCGTCTTGTGTATTATAATTGATGTTATGGCATAAAATACTCGAGTTATTGATTTGAATGAAAACAATAGACTTTGTAAACTTTAAATAACAATAAAAAAGAGGAAAGACAAATTGAAATGATATATAAACAGTATATACTCCAACTGTATATGTACGTAGATAGCACTGGTGGTCGAGTGGCAAGAAGCTGCACTGTAATACCAAAGGCATGGGGTTCGAATCCACCAGCTGCTCTATGGGAGAAGGAGAGGCAATCTCCTCCCATGAGATTAATTGCCTCTGAAAATCCACTGGAGGGTCAGCTATGGGTTGGTTCTGACTCAATTGTACACAACAACGTGTGTGTGTGTGTGTGTGTGTTTATATAAATTCCTCACAGGTATTTGAAGTGCTCAGAACTATATACAGGTGTTATTATTGTGTACCATGGAGCTGAGATCAACACATAGCTGAGTCTATAAACTTTTAGACACAATAAAATACATAGATGTCAACTTGGGGTTTTTTTTCCCTCAGAGCAGTTGGCAGATTTGAACTATCTGCCTTTGGGTTGGTAGCGCAATTCCTTACCACTGGACCACCAGACCTAAGGGCATTTCCACCACAACAGATCATTATCCTGACAGTACTGTACCTATAATAGCTTCTCTCTAACTTCTTTGTAGGTTTTAATCAACTGGTTAAATATGCTACAATATGGATGCTGATTCAGATAATCCGAAGAATGCCCTGAGCCTCCCATTTCTGATAAACTCTTGGTTAATGTTGATGCTTCTGATAAAAGACCATTCTTTGTGTGGAAATGCCTGTATTATTCCCACCACCTTAAAGGTAAAAGACAAATGTTAAAGGGCATTTTCCCCCTGCCCTTTGCTCTAGAGGAACCCTCCATTTCATTTTACTGACACAATAGGGAAGATAAATTGTCACAATCTTAGAAAAAAAGACATTTTCTTCTGTGCCTTTCATGTTATAGTGTACAATCCAAGAATATATATGATGTAGCCTCAAATCTATACATTATAGAAACTATATGTTCCACTTAAATATATAGTAAATGTATCTATGCCTTAGCCACACTCAACTCATATATTGTTGTTAGGTGCCCTTAAGTTGACTGAAACTCATAGACCCCCAATGAACAATACATTTTTTCCTCTCCTGTACCAACTTCACAATCTCTCATGCTCAAGCCATACTTCTCCTCATCTCAAATTCCAACCATGAGTGTGAATCTTTAGAAAGTCACAAGCAGATCTTAAAGAATTTTCCAACCAATCTGCATTGAAATTAATTTACCCCTTTAAAATATTTAATCGATTTAACTACTGCCCAGGTAATGCCACATGAAATTTTTTCTTTTGACTACTTCAGTGTTCCAAACTGTTCTATTCTCAAATTATATGTTCCCCCTCCCTAGTTTTTATGACTATAAGGGATTTCACAAGGGAAAATAATTTCAACTTAAGTAGAGTGCATGTGCTTGTTCCAAAAATAAGACAATTATCATTTAGGAAGGGGAAAAATAATTCTAGTTCTTGATGCTATCACAAACTCTGCCATTGCTATTTCCTGTCCCATTAAATTAAACTATGATTTGCCATCCAATTCCTCCAAGCAGGTAAGGCAGAATGTCAGCTTTCTTTTCAACATTTCAACTTGACATGGCTCTCTGGAAAGCATTTGATTATATTTTGATGTTGCAAGCTCCTTATTCCTGTGACCTCTAATTCCACAGGAGAGAAAAAAGACAAAACAAAGAAAACAAAACAAAAAAATGAGTCCTACTCTTTTCTCTTCTGAATAAAAGAGCTGCTTCATTTTTCCAAAAGATATCCTAGTTTTCAGAAATGATCCCTTAGTTACTTGAGAGAATTAATTAAATCATTTATTTGATAATGTTTGTCTGAGGAAAATTATTTTTGCTGACCATAGAATCATAGGTAGTTTCTGAAGTCATATTATGTGGCTGCCAAAATTACAGCAATATTCAGACCGAGACAATGGAAACAAATGGGTACACAGTGTCTTCACCGAAAAGAATTCATTTGCCACTTTTCCCCAAAACAGTGAATTCACTACTTGGAATCATTCTAATCCAATGATTTACTGATTCAGACAGGATACTATAAAAATAATGGTTAGTAGGTGGAACAATTATGCTTGAATTATGAGAAGGAAGGTTACATTTATGCCAATAATGAGAGAAAAGTCATGGAGATGGATGGAGCAGGCATAACTCAGCCCTTAGCTTTGCTACCTCATTAAACCTAAAACCATTCAGTTCTTTGTATTTAAACTATCTACACTAGGCAGAGGACTCTGGAAGCTTAGTAGTAAGGAGTTGCTCTGCCAACAACCCAAAGTCCTGTGGTTTGAATCCACCAGCTGCAATTTACTGACTCTGAAAACATGAGGGACAGTCAGTGATGAGTAGGTTCTGAGTCCATAGTAGGCAAAAATAACATTAAGTTATCC
>NW_006399772.1:17528529-17538198 GCF_000299155.1 Elephantulus edwardii | reverse complement strand
TTTTTTTTTAATTTGTGGGTTTCTTATTTGGGAATAGGGGCACAGACTCTTTAGCTACTTCATGCTTAACAGGGACATTGAGATGAAGGGGAGGGGAGCCCACTTTAACATTTCCTTGAGTTGAAACGGCATACCTTCTTGTTCCGTGAAAAGAAATTTTCATGATGTTTTCTGCCCTCTGGACTGCAAGGTGTTTGCATGGATGAGCTCAGTAGATGTGGCTGGCTGAACTTTGAGGCTCCATCCACCTTCACTTCCTTAGCTGGCAGTTTTATTTCCTTTGTCTCTGGAGCCAGGTTCAGGGTACAGGCTCTAGGACAAGACTCAGTTTTCAGGTTACCTACAGGAAATGGAGCAAACTGGGGACCACAGCCATGAGCCAGATTTCCTATGGTCTTACCTGCCTAACTGAACCTCTTCACTAGTAGTGATACTTCAATTTTATTCACTTTATTTAGTAGACACAGGCCACCTATGCATGTACTAAGAATGAACATGAATGAAGGGAAATAAAATATACAGGAAAATGGAGACAAGGGGTCATGGGGAAAAACTATACAAACAGTAAAACAAATATCTCTAAAATACTTTGTTCTCAAGCTGGGATAAAAATAAAATAGGGATGACTTCTCAAATTATGTTTCCCAATACATATCAAAAGGAATTGTTTAGCCTTTTGGAGAATGGGTAGAAGAGAATGTCCAAGATTCTACCTGCTTTTGTTGGCTGCTATTTCATTTTATATTAATCATTTAAAAGAACAGGAATATTTCCTGAAGGAGTATAATTTTCAAAATGATTGACTGTAATTTGGGATATATAAAGAGATGCTCAGTCAAGTTAACTGACTCACTAGGGGAGATTTCTGATTCTTTGTAATAAATTATTATCAGAAATATGAAGAGGAGTCAACATAATGTCTGTTTCTTCAAGTTCAAATAGAATAAAAATCTATTTCCTCCCTTCACGGATTGACCTTGTTTGACAACTACAATAAATAGAACAGGTGGGATCAGTAAATAGAATTTCCAGGATGATTTCATATTTTTGTGTTAAGGAAAATTTCTAAACCACATTACTCATGATAGCTCAGGGATTTAGAGTATCACTATTTTCTCTTGAGAGTCTTCCAGCTAGTAAGTGGGATTTCTATTTGGTTCTCCTTATGCAAATAGGTAACTGAAGTTCGGTTTGAGGAGTTTCTCAAGTTCCTACCAATTCTATAGAGGTTTTCCTATTTACCTTTCAAAGTTTTGAAGTCCTCTTCACTACTTCAGGGGTTCAGTGATAATGAAACTAGCTAATTAGAAGTCAAAGAAGAGAGGCATTCCTAAACAGAATGAGACAGCCAGCATATTTGAGTCTGAAATTTAAAAAAAAACCACCAAATCATAACAAAAATATGAAAAGAGTGAATAAAAATCTTTCCTTTTATTGTAATAAAAGATTTTAACTTAAACTCCCATACTTAGGTAACTGGGTTAGATCGTAAGGAACCCTAGTGGTATAGTGGGCTAGGTAGGCATTATGTTTTTAACAGATAGGTCGGTATTTCAAATACACTAGCTGCTATTTGGGAGAAAGATGAAATGGTCTTCTTCCATCAAGATTTACAGCACCCACCACCCCTCCCTAAAAACAATTTACATATGCAGAAACTGAGTGAAGTTTTCCTATGTGTTAGAATTGACTCCACTGCTGTGGGTTTGGTTCAGTGGGTTTGGATTAGAGTCTGTGAAAGTTACTTTACTTTCACAGAACTGATTGATTGATGTTTGTTTGCAAGTAATTTATTTTCTTCTACAGTAGCTTTCCTTGTTTTGAGTGATAATCTGATTTCTGCATAGATTTCTCAGAACAAACATCCTCTTCAAAGTAGTAGCCGTCCAAAGCAATTGTACCTAACATTACCATGACAGTGAAAACCAAATCTAATTAATACGGGTACTATAACTACTCATATAAACATTTTTGTGGGCATAAATTTTAATGAATTTTGATAATTATCTAAAAAAATGAAATTGCTGAATCATATAGTGAGTTCATATTTACAGAAACGTCCAGACTGATTTCTAAGGTAGTTGTACTATTTGATGGCCCCAGCAGCAATGTAGAAAGTTCTGATTAGTTCATATTCTAATCACTGTCGGTCTTGTGGCAAGAAGCTGTGCTCTGATCCCGAAGGCATGTGGTTTGAATCCACCAGACGCTCTGCTGAAGAAGGAGGAGCAATCTCCTCTGACTCTACACAAAAATCGGGGGGCGGGGAAGAATATGTTAAAAAAAGAAAAGAAAAAGAAAACTTGCTGGAAGGTCAGCTATGGGTTGGTTCCAACTCCATGGTGTACAACAACAACAACTTGCTATAGTATGTTATAATTGGCAGTAGATGAATGTTTAAATGAAATATGATAAGCTCAACAACTCAAATCAATGCCTTCAGTTTGGAACCAGCATAGAGCTGAACCTTCTTCAGTGGAATTTTTGGAGGTTTTAAAGTCACATGGGAGGAGATTGCTCATATTGAACCCTCACAGCTAAGGTGAATTCCAACTGAAGTCTTTAGGTTACAGTGCTACTCCCCACGGACTGTCCCGCCAGATCTCCCTGTATAATGAATACTTCCCAACAACAAAACAAAATTAGTTCTAAAGCAAACCAAAGTGGATTTACTTAAGAAATATTCTGCTAAAAGAGGTCAGACACAAAAGAATTCAGACTATATGATTCTGTATTTCTCAAGGTTAGTATAAAAACAAAGAGGATTGCTCAAAGCAGACAGTATGGGATGGGAAAAAAACTATGAGAAGAAATTTGGGGTTGACAGAAATGTTCTGTACTTTGAATAAGGAAATAGACATAAACATCCATCCAATGTTCTGTACTTTGAATAAGGTGATAGTTGTAAACACTTTTCAAGACTTTCAGACTCTAAAAAGGACTATAATCATTTGATATTATCTAAATTATGCCTCAATATATTGTTTTTAAAAAATTCAAAGAAAATAGATTTCAGATTGAAATTTGAGGAAGAGGGAAAGGGATATAAAGAGAGTCTAAAGGGGAGAAAAAATCATCAGTAAAGACAAATATTAAGAAATAAAACACAACTCACAAAAAAAACAGTAAAAAGTTAGAAACTTTTTTATAGTTATTGTTTTTAGGTTCTGTCAGTTTCAGCTCATAGAGAAGAGGGTCTATGTAAAACAAAACAAAACAAAACTTTGCCCTATTCTTTACCATTTTCACAGAATACCTAGCCTTGGGCTTACTGTTTCAGGTAGTGTGTAAATGCAACTTCCTGAAGGTCTTTTTTTTTTTTTTTAAGACATTCTACTTTGCTAACAGAATGCCTTTCCCAAGGACCATTATAATTCTAAATTATACAGGACAAAGTCTCACCAGCCTCACTTGAAGGGCCATCCTTTTACTTCTTTCAAGACATACTTGTTCATTCTTTTAGCTGTATTTGGTACGGTCAATATTCTCAGCCAATGTTACAATTAAAAAACATCAATTCTTCAGAAACAATACCATGGCTTTGTCCGGTGCAACTTAGTCCTCAAAATGATGTTCTGGCTTTTTGATCCTTTAAAGAAGTAATTTAGACTGTATTTGCCAAATGACACACTTCCGTTTATTGTGGATCCAAGTAAAATGAAATTTTTGAAAAAGTTCTTACCATGTATAATGATGTTTATTTGTCCAGTTGTTAGGATTTTTGTTTTCTTCATGTTGAAGTCTAATCCATACTGATGGTTGTAGTCTTTGATTATTATCAGAAAATGTTTCAAATCCTCAATGCTTCCAGGAAGCAAGGTTGGGCTTTGTGCACATCAGGTTGATAGCAAGCATCCTCCAACCCTGAAGCCACATTCTCCTTCTCCTTCTCCTTCTTGTCTTCTTCTCAAATTCTATGCTTAGCATTTTCTTATTATATTATTATTATTTTTTGTGCATGTACTGTAAAATCATATCTGACTGGTACAGGAGGAAATTGTCCCTCCTTCTCCGGCAGAGCATCTGGTGAATTTGAACCGTGTACCTCTGGGATTGCAGTACAGCTTCTTGCCACCAGGCCACCAGAGCTCCCCTATGCTTAGCATTTTGACTGAACAAATATGGTAAACATACACAATTGTGACACACTTTTTTTCTGATTCTTTTAATGTAATCCAGATTTTCAATTTATTTTCTGCAATCTGAAATTGACTGAACATATCATCAAGAGGAACTAATAGTTGGTGGCTGAAGCCCAAAAGTTTTAAACAAACTTTCTTTCTCTCATTATCAGTGAGTTGGAAGTGATATAGTTCACTTTCCATTTGGGTTTCTGAGGCTGTAAATCACACCAAAGAAGGTTGTCCACCTTTCTTTCTTGGAGTTACTGGTGGTTCTGAACCAACAAGAATGCATGGCCTTTATGGCCTTTGATTAGCAGTGCAACTCCTTATTGACTAAGCCACAAAGGATTGGTTGTTAGAAAATATAACCTTGATGATAGAAATAAAAACAGAGAGCACAGGGTAGCTTTTTGTACAATCAATAACTCCTTCATTGCCAATACCTTTTTTATTATTATTAATGATTTTTAGTGTAACATATATATTACAGAATATTCTTTCTATTTAATTTCCCCCATTCATTCATTGTTGCATATTTTCCTTCCTGCTCACCCCTCCCCCAGTTATTCTCTTTGAAGAAAAAAAGATTCTTTCATTGTTATGCAATACCCCCAAGTCCATAGTCCACTTTAATATTAATTTCTTTTTCTGTAATCTTGTCATGGAAATAATACATAACCTTATAAACAGTTCTCATCCTCAACTGTTTCAATGCAGTATACATTATCTATCCCCTCTTTTCTTAGGTTCCCCCCAAACCCAATGTCAGCCCTGTTTTACAAGAGAGGTGCAATGCAATATTTATCCTTTTATGACTGAGATATTTCACTCAGCATAATGTCCTCCAAGGTCACTCATTTTGTATAAGATTTCATTAGATCTTTGTTTCTCAATGCAACATAGTATTTCATTGTGTGAATATACCACAGCTTTTCTATCCATTCGTTTGTCAATATCTTTTAAAGCAAAACAAACCATAGATGGTGAACATAAACATAGGCCTCATATGATGGACTACACAGGAATCAAATTGACTACATATGTACAAAGAGGTGTTGGAAAAGCCCAGTATCATTAGTCCGAACAAAGCCAAGGACTAACAACAGAAGAAACAATACACACATTGCTCACATACAAGTCCAAATAAAAACTGAAGAAATTGAAAAGCAGGTCACAAGAGCCAAAATATTACCTTTAGTTATCTCTCCTGAATTTAAAAACCTTCTCAATAATAAATTTGGCACATTAAATACTAGGGACCAAAGATCCAAGAGTTGTGGGATGACAGACATCAAAGGCGTCATTCACAAAAAAAGCAAAAGGTCATTAAAAAGAAGGAAAGACAGACAAGACCAAAATAAATATCAGAAGAGACTCTGAAACTTGGCTTTGAAATGTAAAGAAATTAGAGCAAAAGGAGGAAATTATGAAATAAGGGATGTAATACTTTTTAACTTACATTGAGCAAAACTTCACATGTGTGTGATATTCAGAAAATGTTTGATAATTTTTCCTCTGGTGAGCCCCTTTTCCCTTGGAATGGGCTCTCTGATGGCGTAGCAGTTAATGCTGCTTAACCAAAAGTCTCACAGTGAAACCAAAGGTCACCCGGCGTTTTCATGAGGGAAAATGAGAGTCTGCCGTAGGCTTTGCAGGTCGGAACCCAATGGGTGATTCTATTCTGTATTACAAACTTGTTTTGTGTCAGAATCAACTGGATGACAGTGACTTTGGCTTGGTGTGTTTCACATTTATTAATTTCCCCCCTACCCCACCCAGTTCTTTGGCCAGGTAGCTGCTATCCAAAAATTTCTTGGCATAGAAAAGTTAAATGATGCCAGTTTCCTTTCTAAACAAACATATATTATGTTATCAGGAAGTAAAAAGAAAATATTTACAGTATACTTACATTTGCATCTAAATAATATTTTTTGTCATTTCTTAACCATTTGAGGGAGGCCTCCGGGCTTAGTCTGGAGAGGGTGGTGTTACAATTCTCAAAGCCAGGTCTCTCTGGTGGTTTGAATCTATCATCAACTTCAAGGGAAAAAAGATGAACAATCTCCTCTCATGCAATTTACAGCCTCAGAAACCCACTTGGAGTGTCAGCTATGCTATATAATACCATTTGGACTTACTGCCTTCATTTTTTGATAGTACTTGAAAGTATAATCAGAAAAAAAATGCTGTTGCCTCGCCCCCATTTTAGTACTTCAGATAAAGTTGTGTTTTGTACTTATTTTTTCTTACCTGAAGTAAAAGAAAGAATAATTTAATTGCAAATTGTGTTGTTGTTGTTGTTGTTATGTGCCGTCGAGTCGTTTGCGACTCATAGTGACCCTATGTACAACAGCCCTAAACCCTGCTCTATCCTGTGCCAATCTCATTGCCTCTGACACACCCATCTCGATTACCCCAGTCACTGAATCAATCCACCTCATAGAGGGTCTTCCCCTCCTGCGCTGTCCCTCCACTCTGCCCAGCATAATGTCCCTCTCTAAAGACCTGTCCCTCCTTGCAACATGTCCAAAATATGTCAGAAGAAGCCCCAGAATCCTTGCCTCCAAGGAGTAGCTTGGTTTAACCCTCTCCAGGATGAATCTGTTTGTTTTCTTGGCAGTCCATGGTACATTCAATACTCTTCTCCAGCACCACAGCTCAAAGGCGTCAATTCTCCTTCTATCCTCCCTAGTCATTGTCCAACTCTCTGATGCATAACAAGTGATTGCAAAAACCATGGCCTGTATCAAGCGCATCTTAGTCTCCAGAGAGACACCGTTGCTCTTGAGTATTTTAGAGAGGTCCCTAACCGCAGACTTTTGCATCGCAATACGTTTTTTGATTCCCTGGCTACTGGTGCCAAGAGTGTTGACCATGGAGTCGAGCAAACTGAAGCTGTGAACAATCTCAATCTCTTCGCCATCCATCCTGATGCTACCGATTGGTCCAGTGGTGAGAATTTTTGTCTTCTGGACATTGAGCCTCAGTCCATATTGAAGGCTGCAGTCCTTGACCCTCTGCAGCAAGTGCATGAGGTCCTCCTCAGTTTCAGCAAGCAGGCTTGTGTCATCTGCATAACGCAGATTGTTGATAGATCGTCCACAAATCCTAACGCCACGCCGCTCCTCATAGAGCCCAGCCTCCCGGATAATCTGCTCTGCATACAGGTTGAAAAGGTATGGGGACAGGACTCATCCGTGGCGTACACCCTTCCCAATTTTGAACCATGCAGTGTTGCCCTGCTCTGTTCTGACGACTGCCTCTTGGTCCAAGTATAGGTTTCGCATTAGTACGATTAAACGTTCTGGGATTCCCATTCTTCTCAGAGTCAGCCACAGTTTGTTATGATCCACACAGTCAAATGCCTTTGCATAATCAATGAAACACAAAGTATTAACTCTAATAATACCAAATTATATTTTGAAAACTCAGACTTTAATAAGGCTGTGAACAGACAGCCAGTAAGAATAAAAAGATATTAATGTCCCAATTCTCAAATTTTACTTCAATATCACCCAATGATTACATTTAATTTAACAATGATTTACTAAATGTGGTCTTTATGCCCTTTTATTAATTTGGGGAGTGTGTGTGTTTCTTTTAAACCCATGAAACTAAACACTTAACCATAAGCTAGTATTTTGAAATGTTCTTCCTAGTGAAGTTCTCTTTTTTAATACATTTTATTTTAGCACCATCCTGCTGCTAAGACATTTGATATGAGACACCCAGACTCCTGACAGAAAGATAATTTCTTTCCATGCTCTTTTCTGTTTCTTTTGCTCATCTGAATGTCCTGGAAAAGGCAGTGCAATTTAGAGAAACTTGCAAGGTTTCCCTTTTGATTGTTCCCCCTTGTATTAGAAAAGTGCTGAATAAACTTAATAGCCGTTCTTGAGAAAGGCATCATACACTCTGTCAGTGTTTGCACTGAAAGAGGAGAGAACTGTGAGTGTTGACATATTAATTAGTAATTATAGAGTTGTTTTAAAATGATAGATATAGCTAAGTAGTCTATTTTTAAAACATCAATCCAATGCAGGCATCGCCAGAGAACAAATTAAAGGGCCACAGAGTAATTCTCCAGATAATTTATCTATGTTTCATAACCATAAAATGCCACTGATCAGCAAGCAAAGTCACTAATATTGTTGATATTCCAGAGTATCTTCTTGCAGATGATTTGAAGATCTCTAAATGTAATATTGTTATTAGATGCTGTTAAGTCGAATACAGCTCATAGCAACCCTATGAACAACAAACCTGAACCCTGTCCTGTCCTGTGCCATCTTCACAATCTCTGACACACTTGAGCCTGATACCGTAGTCACTGTCAGTTTACCCAGTGGAGGGTCTTTCCTCACTTTTGCCATTTCTCTACCTTTCCAAGCTTGATGTCCTTCTCCACTGAATAGTCTTCCCTGGCAACACGTTCAAAGTATGTGAAATAAAGTTCCATCATCTTTGCCTCTAAGGAGCACTCTGCTTTCACCTTCATCAAGATATATCTGTTTGTCATTTTGGCTGGCCATGGGATTTTTCAGTACTCTTCTCCAACACCACAACTCAAAGCCTTCAATTCTTCTGTCATCCTTTTTCATTGTTCTGCTTTCAGATGCATAGCTAATGACTGAAAAGACCATGGATTGAATCATGTGCACCTTAGTCCTCAAACTAACATTACTACTCCTCAGTAATTTGGAGAGGTCCCTGACTGCAGACTTTCTCCTGATTTCCTGACTGCTGGTTGTTGTTGTGCTGTTATGTGTCGTCAAGTTGCCTGTGACTCATAGCAACCCTACACACGACAGCTCTGAACCCTACCCTATCCTGAGTCAATATCATCGTCTGTGACAGACATAATCCCATTGTTCTGAGTCAATCTATCTCAGCCTGGGTCTTCCTCTCCTGTGCTGTCCTTCCACTGGTACAAGTGTATTGATTGTGAATCCAAGCTGTTATTGCTGTTAAGTGCTGTCAAGTCACCTGCGACTCATAGAGACTCTATGTACAACAGTCCTAAACCATGCTCTATCCTGTGCTAATCTCACTGTCTCTGACACACCTACCCCCAATAACCCCAAGTCATTGAATCACTCCATCTTATTGAGGGTCTTCCTGTCCTGTGCTGTCCCTCTACCCTCTCAAGCATGACATCCCTCTCCAAGGTCTGGTCCCTCCTTGAAACATGTCCAGAATATGTCAGATGAAGTTTCAGAATCCTTGCCTCCAAGGAGCAGCCTGGTTTGACCCTCTCCAGGATGAATCTGTTTGTTGTCTTTGAGCTGTGGTGGATCCAAGTAAGATGAGGTAAATGACAGTTTCAGTTTTTTCCTCCATGTATCATGATGCTACCTATTGGTCCAGTGGTGAAAAATTTTGTTTTATTGATGTTGAGATGCAATGCATATTGAAGGCAATATTTTTTTAATCTTATGCAACAAGTACTTCAAGTCCTCCTCACTTTCAGCAAGGAAGGTCATCTGCATAACACAGGTTTATTGATGAGTCTTCCTTTAATCCTGATTTCATATTCTTCTTTACA
>NW_006399772.1:17516242-17528069 GCF_000299155.1 Elephantulus edwardii | reverse complement strand
GTTGCTGAGATGCTGAATCTAGTGTCATTAGGATGTCAAATGCCCTAACACTTACCTATGGTGGAGAGTGTTTGGTGGAGCTCCAAGTTTAAGATAGGCTTGGAAGCAGAAGTGGCATCTACTTCCTAAACAACATGCCTCTGGAAACTCTATGAACTTTGATAAATGTCGATAGTTATAGAAAGGCTTCAGGCCTTTTGTTCATAGGGTCACTATAAGTCATGCTTGACTTGATGGCAATCAACAACAGTAACAACAGTGTTCCTTTGCTCTGTTTGCACAATAGCCTCTTGGTCTAAGTAGAAGTCTCTCATGAGCACAAATAAGAGTATTATCTGTAATAAATTCTTGTAATCCATAGAGTCAAATGCCTTTGCATAGTCAATAAAGCACAAATAAACATTATTCTAGTATTTTGTGCTTTCAGCCAAGATTCAACTGATATCAGCAATGATGTATCTAGTGCCTTCTAAGTCCAGATTGAACTTCTGGTAGTTCTCTGTCTATGTACGGGTCTATATGTTTTTTAATGACCTTCAGCAGTATTTTGTGTGCATGTGATATTAATGATTTTTTTGTTTTATAATTTCCACATTCTGCTGGATTACCTTTCTTGGGACAGAAATAATAGTTTTAATGGGAAAATTTGAGTGTCTGGAGCACTAGCTATATATCATCTAAATCTGGTTGTGTTCTATTTAAGTTAAAGGAGAATCTCAATTACGGTTAAGTTTCCTACAGAAATGAACATTTTTCTGACAGCTACAAGTTTCATTGAATGCCTCTGTTGGAACTGGTCAAAAACGTTCTCTAGAGATGTGTTCATGAAGCCAGAGCTTCTGCTGTTGGAATTGAAAAGTTGCTCTATACCATGAAAAATACCAGTAAAGACCAAACTCATCTAAATGTGTAGTTAAATCATAGAGTGTTAGAATGGGAATATAAATGAAAAATTATACAATATAAGTTCTTGTTTTATTCAGGAGAAAATATATTAACAAGCATAAGACATAATATCGTGGAGAAAATTAAACAGAACTGGAATTAGAATGAGACTCATAGAAGACTATAATTTGAATAGAAGATTTTGTTGTTAAGTGTTACCATTTCTCTTTTGTCACTGTCTTATAATCATGCAACACTCGTTTTCCGGAAGTCTTTCTCCAAATAACTTGTTGTTGTTGAGTGTCATAGAGTTGGAATCAACCCATATTTGACCGAACCTTCAGTGGGTTTTCAGAGTTAGCAAACCACATGGGAGGAGATTACCATCCTTGTCACTTGGAGCAGCTGATACAGATGTGAACCATGTGCCGTTGGGGTTGCAGAGCAGCTTCTTACTTCTATGACACCCATGTAATTTGACTATAAAAATTCACAAAGTCTTGACTTAATATCAGAGAGCTGTTGAACACCCCTGAAACTGGAAAGTGTTCATCTGACAGCACAACAGGGTGCATTCTGGCGTGATACAAAAAGATCCTCTAGTAGACTTGGGCCTATGTCCTTGTAATTCCCACTCTTCTCAATGTCTCCTAGAATGACACAACTCAATTGTCTATACATCATTTTTAGACTAGGACTGTTTTTCTCTGCTTTGGATTCCATCTCTTCAAATTTCTGAAATGTTACTCATGTAATGAGAGTCATTCTTTGATATCCTTTTACCCTGGGCATAGTCAATTTCTAACATTAAATCTCTGTTTTAGTTAACAGTTATAATAGTAGTTGTAGCTGTTGTTGTTGTGTACCAATAACCCACCCATAGTTGATCCTCTGATGGGTTTTTAGGGCAGTTAATTGCAGGAGAGAAGATTGCACATCCTTCTCCCTTGGAGCAACTGGTAGATTTAAACTGTGTGCCCTCAGGGTTGCAGCAGTTTCTTACCATGATGTGTTAATTTTAAGATAGATTTTTACATGCAACTATCTTTTTTATTTATTTTTATTTTTTTGTTAAGAATTTCTATACAGGGTGTTTTGTTTTTTTTAAAAAAAAACCCTAACTTTTGAAATGTTGTTGTTGTTGGGTGTCATCAAGTTGGGTATGACTTATAGTAACCCTATGAACAAAAGATCTGAATCTAGTCTTGTCCTGTGCCATCCTCACACTTCCTGAACCCCAAGAGCCCAGGACAGCAACCATATTGTCATTCCACATTGTTGAGTGTCTTCCTCTTCTTTGCTGACCCTCCACCCTTCCCAACATCATGCCCTTCTCCAAGGAATAGCACCTAGCAACATGTCCAAAGTATATGAGGCAAAGCCTCATCATTCTTGCCTCCAAAGAGCACTACAGATGCACCTTCTCCAAGACATATCTATTAATTTTCTTGTCCATCCATGTTCAGTGCTCATCACCAACACCACAGCTCAAAGGCATCCCTGTGGGTTAGTGTTTGTGGTTTACTAGAAAGCCGAGGTAAACTATTTGGACATTTCTAAATTGTGTTAGCCATCAAGTGTAAGCTGATTAACTGTATCTGATCTCATTTACAATCATCTTGGGTGGGTAGCCTCTGCTTGCAAGCAGCATCTGGTGGGCAGGCCTTGGTATTTAAAATCTGTCTGGTCCTACCTGTGAGTGAGCTTTTTTGAAAATGACATGTGAATAAGTGTCCTTTGTAACCTGAATGAGATGATTCTTAGCAGACATTTTGATGACCCATTGTTTCTGGTCCTGTGAATTTCTTCTTTTAAACAATCTGATTGAAGACTTGAAATGGGGGGGGAAATCAAACAAAAAAATACAATGAATAAAAATTCAGTTAATATTTTGGAGATGAGTTTTTCTAAATGTAACATCTTCCTTTTTGGTTCTTGTCGCTGTCCGTCTGCTGGAGGGGAGCAGTGACATTCTGACATTGGTAAGTATAATGGAGACACACTATTCCGGGAGCACGGCAGAGAGTCCCCTCACCTTTATTGGAGGTTGCAGTGCATTTTATACAGGCGAGTAAACAGGAAGACAGGGTGGGGTGGATTTGTAGATTTGGAGTACATGGATTGGACAGGAGAACCTCTGCACAGTGCAGGCCACTCCCAGCTCAACAGATGTAACAGTTGTTTTCCCGGGTAGAGTTTTCTCAAGGCAACACAGCCAAACACAAAAGAGCTTTCTCTATCCTGTATTAACGGCTGATGGGTCAGAGAGATTTGCACTTATCTGGAGCTAGGCAGTCTGCCCCAGCCAGAGGCCTTCTCCTCCTTCCTAATACTCCCCAACAGGTTCTCAATTACCTAAGTGGAATGTATTCAGACTGTGAGCATTAGATTAATTATAACAGATCAGCCAGGCAAAATTTGAAGTAGCTGTCATTGTTCCACATAGGACGTTGATAGATATTTCAGATGATAAAAACTGGACAAGGTGATAACTTAATGTTCTGGACAATTCTACATGCTACTTGTTAGAGAAGTATGTGTACCCAAAATGTTATAGTTGAATCTCACAGCGCATTGTCATGATCTATTTATAAAGTATATCCTAATAGTGACACAGTGACTGTGAAAATGGACTTAAGCATAAGATATCATAAGGATAATCTAGGATAGCGCAAGGTTCAGATCAGTGTTCAGAGTGTTGCTATGAGTTGTAGATGACTCAACAGTACCTAACAACAGCAATATTCTAACATCTATTTTGAATAGAAGAAAATAAATACACCATGATAGAATTTTTGAATGTACTTCAATGTTTAATATTATTTGAAAATTAAACAGTAGACAAGATTGACTATTAAAATAACTTTTCTTCCCCCATTTAACCTTTACATTTTAAATGTGCGGATATTAATAAATCTGCATATTTTTAATTGACTCATCCTTCTCTAATTACCACATTAACTGGAATTCTCATTAAAGTCTCTTTCCTCCTTTTTTTCTGAAGGACAGTGTCATTATAAGGGGAAAGTACATTTGTAGGACTAGTGAGATAATGGTCAATAATTTATAGTTTGAGGTGACAAATTGACATTTCATTAGGTATAAGGAAACCATTCTTGGGAGGAAGGGCAACACACAATTTAAAAATGCATGTATAAGTCAACACACTTGTGAAAGTGAAAGTTGAGTACAAGAGTAACTTGTCTATTCCTCATTTATTCAGCCTTAGATTAAGAAGCTCTTCTTTTAGTAGCAAACTAAAGCACATTGGAATCCCCATCTTATGTGATGGCAGATGCCCAGTGTTCTCTCCAAATGGCATATTTTATCAAGCCTGTGATATGTCTTCACTTTTTCACATTGAGTAGCAGGAAGATATGTTCTTTTTCAATGGAATCTTGTGATCTCTGTCAGCTAGGCAGGATTGTTATCATGTGCATAACCTTGGGAGATAGTTCCAATGGTAATCCCAGGCAATGTAATAACATCTCAACGTATTGAACAACCTACCATGGTTTCAGATCAAGAAAGTTGTATATCAATGTCTTGTCCTTTCTCTAGAGCTAAGTAACCTGTTGTTGTATATTGTCATGTCAAAACAGACACACAGCCATCCTTCTAGTAGGTTTTCAGAGGCATTAACGTGATCCAGAGGAGAATGTTGACTTCCTTCCACAATCATGCTGAGCAAAAAATCCGAGAAGCTACATTATGTGAAGAAGAATGTGGCATCAAAATTTCAGGAAGACTCATCACCTACCTGTGTTATGTAGCTGACACAACCTTGCTTGCAGAAAATGAAGAATACTTGAATCCCTTACTAAAGATCAATAACTACAACCTTCAATATGGATTACATTTCACCATCAGGGAAACAAAAATCCTCACCATTGGGTCAACAGACAACAGTGTCACAGATGAAGAAAAGACTGTAGTTGTCAATAATTACATATTACTTGGATCTCTTTTATTGTAAAACAACCATGCATGCTGCCATGCAACAATCGGTGTTGAATATTGAGCTGATTCTGAAATCATATGGCCTATAGCAAAGTCATAGAAACCTCTATGTCATCAATTCTCAAGCTTCACCTCCTTACAAGCAAAGGTTTTCATTACGTACATAAAGCATAAATATTTTAAAGCACTGTAGGCCCTAAAAACAAAGTTTGTGGTCTGCTTCACTGACATTTCTATACCCTATGAACCTGGACTAGATGGCTTAATTTGATCTCTATTGTTTTGGTTGTTTTTTGTTGTGGTTTTTTTTTTTTAATATCTACTGTGCATGTCCTCTTTCTGTGTTATGCAAGTATCCTGGTCTCTGATATGATGAAGACATGAGGCTGTCACCCAAAAAACCAATTGTATGGACATCTCCTTTTCCTTTGCCACCTTAATATAAATGGAAACGTCAGTAATGTAATTTCATATAAATCTTTCTGTAAAATGTAACCTTGGGGAGTTTCCTGGATTTTTGCTGGGTTGCTGGCTGTCCCACTCTCCCACTCTTTATCATTTTTCCTTTCTACAGCATGCCAGAATAAACTACTCTTTCTTGATTTTTTAGTAACTGGAGTGGTTACTGGTTCCCACCCCAATCCCGAAAGATCCACAATCATTACCAATGGAAGCAGGCGTCTAGGAATCAAAATATGTGTTGCATTGGGAAATCTGCTGTAAAGGATCTCCTTTAAGAGCTAAAGAGCAAGTGTGCCAATTTAAAGACTAAGATGTGCCTAATCAAAGTCATGGTATTTCAATTGCCTCCTATTGAACATGGAAGATCAGAGAAGTGCTGTCTCTGAACTGTGGTGTTGGTGAAGAGTATTGAATATGCCGTGAGGTACCCGAAGAACAAACAAACCCTCCTTGGAGGAAGCTTAATCAGAGTGTTCCTTAGAGGCAAAGATGGTGAAACGTCATCCCATGTAATTTTGGCATGTTGTTAGGAGGAAAAAAGTACTTGGAAAAAGACATTATGCAGGACAGGATCATTGGGAAAGGTCATTGAAAGGTAAAGGAAAGGTCACTGAACGAGAAGAAGACCATCAATGATATGGATTGACACAGTAACTGAAAAATTGGCTTGAGCATAATGGGTATCATGATGGTGCAGGATAGGGTACAGCGGCAACATGTTGTTTATAGGGACACTACGAATTGCAGTTAACTCAAAACCAGATAACAACTGCAACACATCATGAAAAATATTAATGAAGAAATATAAGGCTTGGTTAAAATAGGAAAACTCACATGAGACCTTTAGACAAGATTCAGAAAGCAGCAATTTGAGAATTGCAGCATTTTTCAATGACTTCAAAGAAAATTACAGACAGAAAAGTAAACCAGTTGCAGTGGAATTGATTGCAATTGGCAGTAAATAATATGTGTGCCAGATAATTGTCCCTTATGAGATAAAGGGAAGACCCTTAACCATGTGGATAGACACAGTGACTGCAGCGATGGGTTTGAGGGTGTCGGAGATGGTGAGGATGACACAGAATGGGACAGGGTTCAGATCTGTTCAGAGGATCCTTGAGTCATATCCGACAGCACCTACCAACAAAACATGAAGTTTTTAGCATCCAGTTTTTTGGGAGTAGATGTCAGGCTTGTCTTGGTTACTTAATGCTGCTATAACATCATCTAGATGATTATATACATCATTGAGGGATGACTTTAACAAACTGAAATTTATTCTTTCAGAGTTAAGGAGGCTAGGTTTATAAATGTAGGGTGCTAGCTCCATGGAAGTTCTTCTCTGTCAGTTGTGGAGGAAAATAATTTTCTCCTTCTGCATTCACAGGCCTGTTACCTCTTGGAGACCTCCGTGTGTTCTGACTTGTCCCAGGATCAAGAAGTTTCCTCTCCCAGTGGCCTAGGTCCAGAAAGATGAATTCCACTGCTGGCTATTTGTTGATTGTACTAAAGGTATTCTTCACCCCATTTTTGCTTGCTATCCTCTAGTGAGACCAAAGGTATTATAGGCTGTCTGTAGACAGACTCATAGCTGACTCCCAGAAGGGTTTTTTTTCAGAAGTAGTAAATTGCACAGGAGGAAACTGTCCAACTTTCAACCTCAGAGCAGATGGGGGATTCAAACTGTGTGCCTTTGGAATGATAGAATAGCTCCTTACCACAGATTTCTGCAAAGGGATAGGGAGTGCTACATTCCAGACTTAATTAGCTTATATCCTGGAGGATCATTATATAGCTTCGATTGTATCATATGTATGCATATTTTGATGCAACACAAGTCAATCCATGAAAAGGCCTTCCTTCTAGGCTGTTTCTGTTGTATTATTGTTGTGAGATTTCAAGTCACACTGATCTATAGGTGACCCTCTAGTTGATTTGAAAGGTGGTAACCCTGCTCGCTGAAACTGAGGAGGACCTGAAGCGCTTGCTGCAGAGGGTCAAGGACTGCAGCCTCCAATATGGATTGAGGCTCAATGTCAAGAAGACAAAGATTCTCACCACTGGACCAATTTGCAGCATCAGGATGGATGGTGAAGAGATTGAGATTGTACACAGCTTTAGTTTGCTTGGCTCCACAGTCAACACTCTTGGCACCAGTAGCCAGGAAATTAAAAGGCATATTGCCATGGGAAAATCTGTTATTAGGGACCTCTCAAAAGTACTGAAGATACAGGCCATGGTCTTTGCTCTCACTTGTTATGCAACAGAGAGTTGGACAGTGGCTAAGGAGGATAGAAGGAGAACTGATGCCTTTGAGCTGTGGTGCCAGAGAAGAGTATTGAGAGTACCATGGACTGCTAGGAAAACAAACAGATTCATCCTGGAAAGGGTTAAGCCAGGTGGCTCCTTGGAGGCAAGGATTCTGAGGCTCCATCTAACATATTTTGGACATGTTGTAAGGAGAGACCGGTCCTTCAAGAAGGACATCGTGCCTGGTAGGGTGGAGGGACAGTGCAGGAGGGGAAGGCCCTCTATGAAGTAGATTGATTCAGTGACTGGGGTGATCGGGATGGGAGTGTCAGAGACAGTGCGATTGGCACAGGATAGAGCAGAGTTTAGGGCTGTTGTACATAGGGTCACTATGAGTCACAAGCGTCTCGATGGCACATAAGAACAACAAATTACATGGCAGAAGATTACCCATCTTTCTCTCAGGGAGCGGGTGGTGGATTTGAACCATGTCTATTTGTGATTGCCTCTCAGTCCCTTCCTATTAGGCCACCAGAGCTGTCTGTAGGTGGACGCTAACCTCCAGCCTTTGAGTCAATAGTAGGACACATGGTTAAGATCGGCTGCGTCACCACAGTATTATTAGAATATAATACTAATATTGTTAGAATACAGTACACCAAATCAGAGACAGAAGATGATTCCAAGGTCAGATTTAATAGAAAAGGACTTTAGAACTATCAAACTGGCAGAATGTGCTTGGACTCTAACCAAAGGTAACACTTAGACCTCCACAGCAACTCTACTGGAGAAAAGATTTGAAAAGCTGCTCTCACAAAAAATAAGCTTCATTGTGTCCTATACAGGTTTTATGAGTCACAATTGACTCAATTACACATAAGACCAACCACAACTGTATATTAAATATATATAAAAGGGCTTTTAATTAAATATAAAATATAGAAATTTTGAGAAAACATTATCACACAGCTTAATTGTCAGTGTTTTTCCCCTGTCTTTTGGCACATAAAATAATGATGCATCTTGAGATGGTAATATCTTAGACTCAGTGGAGTATTTTTATAAATTTTCAGAATTCTGTGTTATACCAGTTAATCTTTTTTTGGTGGTTCATCTCTCTGTTAGCATACTTCTGATATTTCAATTAGATCACATGACCATTTCTCATGGTCTATGCCTTTTCTAAAGCTGCTTCCTCTTATTTGAGCAACAAAACTCCCATGATACCAACTTATGGCATTAAGAACATTTATTGAATATTGGCGGACATGAGGAAAGGTGCAGTATTGTTCTTCTGGTTGTTTTTTGTTTGTTTGTTTATTTGTTTTTTTTAAGATGCAGTATTGTAAGTGAAGAATCCAACCTGTAATATTTTGGTAGCAGAGTGTAAGAGCCCTTTGCTCTGAAACATGGAAGTGCATCCTAGACCTTTCCTTCTCCTCATTTGTCTCGCTTTTTCAGGGCAACAGGTAAATGACCTCAGAAAAAGAGAAAACTCTCAGCTAAATCACTCCTCTCCAAAGTCCAGAGATATTAAAACCTCAGTGATGTCTAATATACTTACTGAGGTGCCTCTCAACTCAAAATAAAGACAACATTTATGTTGTTATGATTGTTATTACTATATGCCATTGAATCAACTGACTCCTAGCAGCAAACCCATGAACAACAGCTCTGAACCGTGCCCTATCTTCTGAACTGTGCCCTATCCTGAACCAATCTCACTGTCTCTGACACACTTGGTCTTATTACCAGTTATTGTGTCAATTCATCTCATGCAGGGTCTTGCTTTTCTGTGCTGTCCCTCCACCTTTCCAAGCATGATGTCTATCTCCAAGGACTGGTCCCTACCAGCAATATGCCCTAAGTATATGAGACAGAGTTTCAAAATCCTTGCTTCCAAGGAACACTTTGGTTTTAACATTTCCAAGGCAGATCTGTTCGTTCTCTTGGCAGTCAATGGTATGCTAAATACTTTCCTTCAACTCAACTTTCAAAGGCATAGTTCTTCTGTCACCGTTAGTATTTCCCTGCTTTCTAATGTAGAGCAAGTAATTGCAAAGACCATGGCCTTAATTGGGCAAACCTTACACTCTAGACTGACATTATTGCTTTTAAGTACTCTGGAGCAGACTTAAGTACTCCCAGACAGCAGATTTTTTTCAATGCAACTCATCTTTTACTTCCCTACTGTTAGTGCCAATCGTGTTGATTATGGATTCAAGCAGGATGAAATTGTTAATAATCTTAATGTCTTCACCATCCATCATGATGCTATCAATTGTCTAGTGGTGAGAGTCTTTGTTTCCTGATATTGAGTTTCAATCCATATTAAAGACTATAGACCTTGATCATCTGCAGCAAATGCTTCAAATTCTCCTCAGTTTCAACAGCAAGCTAGTATCATCTGCATAACACACGTTGTTGATAAGTCTTCCTCAAAACCTGAAACCACATTTCTCCTCATAAAGTCTAGCTTCAAAATTACCTTTCTGCATACAGACTAAAAAGGTATGGAGAAAGGATATGTTCCTGAGGCACTTCTTTCTTGATTTTAAACCATGCAGTGTTTCCTTGCTCTTTTCTGACAACTGCTTCCTGGTTTAAATACAAATTTTATGTGAGCATAATCAAACACTCTGGGATTCACATTTACCTCAATGTTAAATACATTTTTTATGACCCACACAGTTAAAAGCCTTTGCGTAATCAATAAAACACAAATAGAAATTCTTCTAGTACTCTTTGCTTTGGGCCAATATCCATCTAACATTGGCAATGATGTCCCTAGAGTCCCTATTTCTGGAAGTTCTCTGCTGTTGTACTGTTACAGCTGGTTTTGGATAATCTTCAGCAGGCCTTTGCTTGCATGGGAAAAAGATACTTACAAAGACAGAGAAGATGAGAAAGAGCAAAATGTATGTCAAAGGAGACTCTTAAACTTGTCTTCAATGTATAGAAGCTAAAACTATTGACAGAAATTATGAAAGAAGAAAGCCAAACAGAATGACACCTTGAGAAGATAAGGAAAAGTAATATAACAAACTGCACAACGATATGGGGTTGGAAAAACAAAAGGGAAAAATATCCTTGACATTTCTCCAGCTGAACAAAGTGAAGAAAAATTCATGTCTTGAGGTGCAATACTGATGGGTTTTATGAGCAAAGTCTTGAATGATGCAGGAAGTATCAAAAGAAGATGGAAAGAATATAGAACTGTGGCACCAGAAATAATTGTTTAGTGCTGAAATATTTCACAAAGTAGCACATGACAAAGAACCGATAGTAATGAAGGAAGATCCAAGCTGCACAGACGGCATTGGCAAACTATATGTCTTCATGAATCAATAGAATATTAATTGGGATGTTTCAGGAAGTCAATATATTGATAAAACCATGGACTTGAACACTGTGAAGATTAAGAGGATAGCAAATACTAGGGCAAAATTTCCATGTGTTGTTTATAGGGTCTCTGTGATTTGTGATCAACTCAACAATACCTAATAACAACAATAACAACAACAGCATTCCTCTACATGTATTTCTAAAATAATCATTTAACTTCATTGGTTAAGTTCAGTAACTTTTGCTTAGTATTTAATTTGAAGACAATAGTCTGTTTTCATTCCTTTAGGGAGAATCAACACCGTAGAATTTGAAGATACTGTTAAGACATAAATGTTAAAAAGACAGACAAACACATTTACAGAAGAAGAGAACTTAGTAACAATGGCACCAATGGAGTTCCACCACCAAATCATGGCTACTGACTGACATACTTGATTCTGGGGACCGTTTTGGGTATAGTTTCCTTGGTGATGCAAATAATATGACTGTGATCACGTTGTTGTTAAGTACTTTCGAATTGGCTTTAACTTATAAATAATCAGATGTACAATAAAATGGAATCCTGCCTCATTATGGACCACCCTCATAATGCCTGCTGTGCTTAAGCCCATTGTGACAGTCTCTGTAACATATCTTTGAGAGTCTTCCTCTCTTTCACTAACCTTCCATTTTGCCAAACCTAATGTTCTTCTTAGAATGTGGCCTGTCCTGATGACGTGACGCAAGTCTGTGAAACGAAATCTCAACATCCCTGCTGCTAAGGGACACTCGCTGCACTCCCTCCAAGTCAGAATTGTCTAGTTTGTCGGATCATTGTACATTTAGTGATTCTTACTAACACCACAATTCAAAGATGAATTCTTCTTTGGTCTGTCTTAACCATAGTCCAATTTTCACATGCATATAAAGCAGTAGAAAAGAC
>NW_006399772.1:17514877-17515832 GCF_000299155.1 Elephantulus edwardii | reverse complement strand
CCAGGCTTCTCCTTGGAGGTAAGGATTCTGAGGCTGAGACTTCATCTAACATACTTCAGGCATGTTTCAAGGAAGGACCAGTCCTTGGAGAGGGACATCATACTCGGAAGGGTGGAGGGACAGTGCAATATAGGAAGACCTTAGAGTAGATGTATTGATTCCGTGACTAGGGTAATGAGGATAGATGTGTCAGAGACAATAAAGTCGACACAGGATAGAGCAGGTTTCAGGGCTATTGCATGTCGGGTCACTATGAGTCACAAACGACTTGCACATAACAACAACAATCTATGTTAAAGGCTATAGTCTTTAAGCTTCAAAAAATTGCTTCAAGTCTTCTTTTCTATAGTCATGGGTTGTTGATGAGGCTTGATCATGTCCTGATGCCACATTCTTCTTCACATAGTTCAGCTTGTTGGATTATTTGCTCAGCATACAAACTGAATAAGTATAACAAAAAGATAAAACTTGAAACACACCTTTCCTGTTTCTAAGACAGAATCACATAGTTCTATTCAGATACCTGTCTCTGGCCTTATGTATAAGTTCTGCATAGCACAATTACATTTTCTGGAATTCTCATTCTTCCCAATGTCATCTATACATATTACTATTTTGTTGTTCTTGTTGTTGGGTGTTATCGAATCAAGTACAACTCATGGGGACCAAATGAACAACAAACAGATCTGAATCCTGTCCTATCCTTTGCCATCTTCACATTTCCTGACACACCAGAGCTCATTGCAGCAGTCACCACATCCATCCACCTGGTCAGGTGTCTTCTTTTTTGCTGCTATGTGTACATTACTATACACATAGTCAAACTCCTTTGCATAATCAATAAAATACAATGAAATATCTTTCTGGTATTCTCGGCTTTTAGACAAGATGTATCTAAAGTTAGTGATATTTTACAGCCTCTTCTGAATCCAATTTTAATTTCTTGTAATTTCCC
>NW_006399772.1:17475508-17513729 GCF_000299155.1 Elephantulus edwardii | reverse complement strand
GTCTCACTATGTATCTCTTACAGTCAGTTAGCTAGGTTTCTATCTGTAAATGTCTTGACATATTTGAGTATATCTGTTTGATGAAATAATTCAATTCCAAAGGTTTGCAAGGTCAGCCTCAGAAGACATAACAAAATATTGTAATAAAATATGAAGATATCTGTAGTTAGAAAGCTAAAAGGGTAGAAAATGCTTAATATTTTTCAGGTTGACAGAACTGAAGAAAAAAAAATGCAAGCCTTGAGTTGCAATACTGAAAGGATCTTTGGGAAAATTATTGAATATAGAAAGAAGCACCAAAGAAGATAGAAGGCATACAGAGAGAAACTGTACCAAAAAGAATTCGTCAATGTTCTGCCACTTCAGGAGGCAACATATGATCCAGAATCATATGACAGGAAGATATCCATGCTGCATTAAATGCAGTGGAAAATAAAAATAAGACTACAGGACTTGATGAAATTATTGTGCTTTGTACATAATTAGAACTTAAAATTTTACAGCATGGTTATAGGGTTCTCATTGTTGTCTCTTGGCTACATATTAGTTGGAGTTATGACTTATAGGGCTTACTAATAACACAAATAGGCAAGTAATTGATCCTTCCCACACTGAACTGGTGATCCATGATTACAATTGCACTTTAACTGACAGCAAAGTCAGATGGCTGGTGCTGGTCAGGAAAAACGCCAATGTTTTCTAAACCTTTGCTGCTAATTAAACCACGAAGACAGGGCTCAGCCTTTTATAAACCAAATGCTCAGATCTTAAGCTCTAATACATGATGCTAGAACGTTATATGATTAGAAGAGGCAAGAAATTAAGTTATAATACTGATGACAATAATTATTCACTCTTTTACCAAAGATTTTTTTACTTTAACTCAGAATTATGAAGCAAGAGGTAGGCAGCATAATCTCTTCAAACTCCCCCTCCAATCTAATGATACTTACTTTTAAAGGAATTTACATGTTTGCAGTGCCTTGAACCTGAAGGCATGCAGTTCACACCTACCAACTGCTCCTCGGGTGAAAGATGGGCAGTCTCTTCCCGAGTGACTTACTGCCTTTGAAAACCCACTGGAGGTCAGCTATGACTTGATTCTGACTCCATGGTACATAACAACAGCAGCAACAACAGTGGGGCTCACTAAAACAATGATGCATTATTGTTATTGTTAGGTGTCATTGAGCTGTGAATAATTATAGCCTCAAAAATAAATAAATAAATAAATAAGGATACTTTCTCCTTTGTATATTTAGGTCCAAGTCATGTTTGCTCCATTGCTTCCAATTCCTTGGTATTGTTCCAAGGTTTTAAGAGGAAACTTGCTAATGGATGCACAATATAATTATACTGTAGCTAAGTACCTGCCCTCCCACTGCCTGAAAAGCAGAGAAGGAGGAATGTCAAAGCATACACATAAAGGAATACAACTGATCATTATTTATGTCCCTAGAAATTTAAAGTGTCATTCATAACGTGATCTATCCAAGCCCAACCCCACTATGTTCAAGCCATTTCTGACTTTTAGTGACACTAAACTTCAAAGCAGAACTGTCCACAGACTTTTCAGATTTTAAATATTTACACAAGTTGATAAATAGTTATATATTACTACAAATAGTTCAAACTACTTATTTTTTTATAATAATCCAGCACTTAAAGGCGGTATCACCAGGACTTTTACAGTACGATATAGCTTATGACATAGCTTATATAAATTGATAAATGCAACAAGGCGTTTAGCAAAAAAAAATTTAGCAAAAAGTAAAGCAAAACAAAACAAAATAGACATTTAAGAGTTGATGTTCTCCACCAACATTGCCTTCTAATGAGGAATTTATCTAACCTTCCCTTCCCCCACTGCTCAGTTTTAGGTTTTCAATTTGTTGATTTGATTTGATGGCTATGGTGGAGCTGGGAATTAAGAGCACCTTAGAACTAGAAAAGAACTTTAGCAAAGGCTTAGAGGTATCACTGAAGGGAAGAAGGAGTTCAAAAGGCGAGAGGACAGGTGTCAGAATGGGTGAGGTAGCGAGCATACACTAGAGTCCAAGTGCAAGGGGAACAGAAATGAAAGGCTTTTCATTTATCAAGGAGAATCTCATTTAAAGAGTTAAAAATACGTAAAACACATGTTGTGAAGTTTTGTTGTTCTTATATTTTTGTGTCATACTACTTCTTGTTTCTTCTTTATTAATATATTTCCATGAAACTTTATAATTCTACTTGTACTTCCTCATCTTTTCTTTAAAATAATGAAAGTGGAAAAAGATCATCAGAACTACCTAATTTCAAATTATGTTAAATGTATAATTTAGATAAAAAAGTTTAAATAATCTACAAGTCAACTCTTAAGCGTCTTTTCTTGCAAGCGCGCACACACACACACACACACACACACCCTTTCCTTGTTTATTCTATGTCTCGGTTCACGTCTAAATAATTACTAAGTTTAACATCTCATACAAATTGACTACCCACATCCCAGAATCCAGCTAGGAAGCAATACTCTCTTCCTAATAATCTTATTTCACTAAATTTGTTTTGATGGTAGAATTTGGGGAGGCACAAGAATTCTCTGACTTGTGGCCTGCAGGTCTGTTTTCAATTGTTTTTGATCAAACATTATTTCCAGGTTGTATAGGCCTAGTCTGTCCACTTGTTGTACAAACGTAACTTGTGGTCGCTGTGAAGCTAAACACTGTGATACTGATGTGTCAAATGCGATAATGGTTACCCATGGTGGACAGTTTTTGTCGGAATTCCCAGATTAAAACAAGCTTGGAATCAGGAGTGGCATCCACTTATGAAATAGCTTGCCTCTGGAAACTCTGTGAAACTGGAGAAAGGATGAAAGTTATACAAGTGTTCAGGTCTTTCATTCATAGGGTCACTATGCGTCACATATAACTTGATAGTGCTTAATAACAACAACAACAACAACAAAAGTCAAGTCAAGGAATAGATATGGCCCTCAAGGTACTCATCAGTTATGCCAGAAGTTTTGGAGGAGAGCTAGTTGGCCAACTGACCAGAAGAGATTCATATTTGCTCCCGTTCCCAAAAAAGGTGATCAAACATTGCAGAAATTATTGATAAGAAGATTAATATCACATTCAAGTAAGATATTGCTGAAGATAGTTCAGAAATGACTACATCAGTACATTGACAGAGAACTGTCAGAAGTTCAAGCTAGGTTTAGAAGAGGGCATGGCAGAAGAGATACCACTGCTGATATCAGATGAATCCTGGCTAAAAGCAGAGAATAACAGAATATCTTCTAGTGTTTTACTGATTATACAAAGCACAACAATTATGGTTAACATTGAGAAGAATGGGAATCCCAGAACACATAATTGTGTTTATATGAAGACTACACCTCAACCAAGAAGATGCTGTCCAAACAGTTGTTGTTAAGTGCCGTTGAGTCGTAGATGCCTCATAGAGACCCTATGAACAAAAAACCTGAACACTTGTATAACTTTGGTCATTTCTCCATGTTCATAGAGTTTCTGGAAGCAAGCTATTTCAGACGTGGATGCCACTCGCTTCCAAGCTTGTTTTAATCGGGGAGCTCCACCAAACACTATCCACCAGGGGTAACCATTATTGCATTTGGTACCTCAGTGTCACAGTGTTTAGCATCACAGCAACCACGAGTTACTCTGTACAGCAATGCACAGAGCAGTGCTAAACCACTTAGAAGAATGTTTGACAAAAAGCAACTTAAACCAGGCCTGAAGGCCACAGATTAAAATCATCCACCTTTGACTTGGTAGCATAACTTTCTATCCACTAGGCCAACTAGCTCTGCCCAAACAGAACAAGGGAATACTGCATGGTTTAAAATAGGAAAGTGTTTATCAAGGGTGTATCCTTTCACCGTACTGTATGCTGAATGAAGGTGAACTCATCAATGACCTGTGTTATGCAGATGACACAACCTTGCTTTCTCAAAGTTAGAAAGACTGGAAACACTTGCTTCTGAAGAGCAATGACTTCAATATGATTGCACCTCAACATCAAGAAGACAAAATCTTCACCACTAGACCAATAAGCAACCTCATGACAGATGGAGAAAAGATTGAAGATGCCAACTATTTCATCTTACTTGGATCTACAATCAACACCCTTGATACCAGTACTAAGGAGATCAGGAGGGGATTGGACAAATATATTCTCAGGGACTTCCCCAAATTACTGAGGAACAATGATGTCAGTATGGAGACTAACGTGCACCTGATTCAGAATGTGGCCTTTCAATCACTTGCTGAAAGCTAGACAGTGTATAAGGCTGACAGAAGAAGAATTAATGCCTTTTGAGTTACAGGTTGAGGAAGAGTACTGAACAGCCCATGGGAAAAAAAAAAAAAAAGAACAGATATGTCTTGGAGAAAGGGCAGCCAGAATGGAGGCAAAGGGGACAAAGCTTCATCTCACATACTTTGGGTCTTTTGCTAGGAGAAGCTATTCTTTGGAGAGAGACATCATGTTTGGAAAGACAGAGGGTCAGCAAAAAAAAGGAAGACCCTCGACAAGATGAACTGACACAATGACTGCAGCAATGGGCTCAAATGTGTCAGAGACCATGAGAATGGTACAGGATAGGACCAACTTCAGATCTGTTCTTCAGAGAGTCACTGTGAGTCATATTTGACTTGATGGCACCTAACAACAACAATTTTTCTAGATTCATACTTTGTACAGATCTTATACAATTAGCAATGAATGTTTTGCAACTATTCTCATTTTCTTATTGTATCACCTCACCAGCAAGTTTTAAACATTTTGCTGCTCTGCTGGCCCAAAGCAAAAAAGCTGAATTGCAATCCCAAAGGCATGTAGTTCAAATCCATCAGCTGTTCCATGGTAGAAAGAATGGTAGTCTCCTCAGGTATGACTTACTGCCTCTGAAAACCCACTGGAAGGTCAGCTATGAGTCAGTTCTGTCTTGAGAAGACACAAGACAACAACAACATCAAATCATTATGGGTGGCTTTAATTTCAGAAGGTCAATTTTTTCCCCGTAATGACATTGCCAGGTCCTTCTTCCTTTTCTGTATTGATCTGAAAGCCCATCTGAAACCTGTGCATCACAGGACACCACCCTGCTGGCAGTTACCATTGTCACAAACACAAGAGCCCCCACAGGATGACCCAGACTGTCAGATGACCAGCAATTACTTCACTAGGTGTAGTTTATTCTGTTGGGCTTCAGTATATCTATCTATCTCAAGATTGGATTCATTTTTCTTTTGTCTTTAGACCCAATCTGTGATCCTGACTCACAAGCAAATATGTCTTTCTGGGATTTTTTACTTGAACACCCGAAAAGACTTTCAATGCCTCTTCACTCTGGTCAGGCTGGCGTTAGTCTTGTTAAATAACGTGGAGTCAGCACTGACTCACAGCTGACGCTTCAGTGGATTTTCGGAGGCAGTATACTGCAGAGAAGTAGACTGCCCATTTTTCTCTCTGTGGAGCAGCAGCTGGATTTGACCATGACTCGTTGTATCTCTGATCATATGTCCATCCTACACAAGTTATTCATTGCAAAAGTGCGTGAGCCTTTTCTTGTAGCCAAAAAACGTATCCTCAGTTTTATTTATCTACAATATGAAGTGTATCACGGAATGCCTGGAATATGGCCAAACTTAAGAAATATGTGTTGAAATATTTAAATTAAATACTCATTCATGAACACATCAACATTATGTAAAACTGTTTTCAAAGAAGAATGCTACTCTATTTTAAGAATCTGACTAACCCTTTCCTCATCATGTAAAGAAAGAGATTTAAAAAATCATTTTCGATATTTAGTTGAATAAAATAGCACAATAAGAAATATAGCTTTCAACAATTATATTCACCATTTACTATTTCCAAGCATTTGTAACAGTGTGGATTGCAAGTCTCATGTTGACATTAAATTTATTCATTTTAGTTTACAAACATTACTAACATCTTAACAGAAGTGTTTAGAATAAATGAAACTTAGAAGTTTATAAACATTAAGCACTAACTTATCTCAGATAAATGATGATAGTTATAGAAAGGCTCCAGGCCTTTTGTTCATAGGGTCGCTATGAGTCATGGTTGACTTGACAGCAATCAATAACAACTGCCTATCTCACCAAAATATACTTTACTCATCACTAAAAAAAACATTGTACACCGAAACCCAAAAGCTGTGATTCTAGCACTTGTTCTTTAAGGACTAGAAATTCAAGACTAATTTAGAAGAGAATGAGGGAACAGGGATATTGTTGCTGGGCAAAGTAGAAGTCCCAGAGCACTAAACTCCTCTCATGCCGAATCAAGACGCAGTTCAAGTAGAAGGGTACTTTCTTAGAGTTGTATCATTTAATAATATGTGCTCAATCTGTAAGCTGAGAAAAGAATTCAAGAAACTAGACTATATGAAGAAGAATGAAGCATCAGAACTAGAAGAAGATTCATTCCCAAGGGTGATTTTTATACTGTTGTTTACTGAAAGCAAAGATGACTTGAAGCACTACCTGATAAAGTTGAGAGACATAGTCTCTAGGATGAAAAAAAATCCCACTAAAATCTTCTCTAATGAACCAATATTTAACATTATAATAAACAGAAAAAAGAAATTGCCAAGGATTTTTTTACTTGAATTCACAATCACCATTCATGATAACAGCAGTACAGGAATCAAATCACATATGCACTGGACAATCTGTTGCAAAAGGTTTCTTTTTGAAATGAGAAGAAGCCAAGATGCTACTTTGAGGACTAAGGTGTGCCTGACCCAGGTCATGGTATTTCAGTAGCATCACAGGGTTGTGAAAGTTGACCAGTAAAAAAGAAGACAAGAGAAAAAATTTTATTTTTGAAATATGATGTTATTGAAGACCATTTAATGTAACATTGAAGACCATTTAATGTACCATGGACTTCTAAAAGTAAAACTCTAGACTTAGAAGAAGTACAGGAAGAATACACCTTAGAAAGGAGGATGGTAAGACTTCATCTCAACTTAGGGAATGTTTTCCTAAAGAATCAGTGCCTAGAGAAGAAGGTTATAATTGGAAAAGTGTTGTTAGTTGTTAAGTGCCATTGAGTTGGGTACAACTCACAGAGACCCTATGAACAATAGTTCTGCATCTTGCCCTATCCTGCACCATCCTCATTATCTCTGTCATGTTCAAGTTCATTGTGGTAGTCAGTGTATTAATACATATTGTTAAGGATCTTCCTCTCTCTAAGCACTGGTTCCTGCTGGCACTATGCTTCTAAGCAAGTGAGAAGAAGTTTTACTCTCCCAGCCTCTAAGGAGCACTCTGGCTACACTTCCTCCAGCCAGGACAGATACATTTGTTCTTTTAGCATCCACAGTATATTCAATTCTCTTCACCAACATCACAATTCAAAGGCATTAATTTTTCCTTAGTCTTCCTTATTCATTGTCCAGTGTTCAGCTGCATAGGAAGAAATGGAAAATATCATGGCCTGGATCAGGTGCACTTCTATTTTTAAAACTATATCCTTGATCTTTAGAACTTCCAAGAGGTCCTTGTCAGCAGATCTCCCCAATAAAACAAGTCTTTTCAAAGCAAAAAGAACATAGTTAATAACTTCAATTTTTTTTCTCTATCATGATGTTGCCTATAAGCCCAGTGGGAAAGATTTCTGTTTTCTGGACGTTGTGATGTAATCTATACTGAAGGCAGTAGTCTTTGATTTTTGTGGTAAGTCTTCTTCAATTTCTGTAAGCAGGTTGTGTCATCTGCATAACACAGGTTGTTGTTGATTTTCCTCCAGTTCTGATGCTACATTTTTCTTCATGTAGTCCAGCTTCTCAAGTTATTTGCTCAATGTACAGACTGAACAGATGAATGCAGAGAGTTAAAAAAAAAAGACCCTAAGTGATAAGTGAGGCTGGTTGAACAGTGGCTTCAATACTGGGCTCAAGCATAACAATGATTATAATAATGGTGCAGATTCCAGCAGTATTTTCTTCTCTTAGAGGTATCACTGTAAGTCATCCTTGAACAACAACACAGCTTAAACATGCATCTAAAAACAATAAGAACAAGCCTTTGTGGTGAATTTTTTTAGCTGTGGTTTCCTTGTCAATTCACTTTAAGAGACATAGTTTGCTAATTGCAAAATTGAGCATTATATTTTCTTCTTAGAGTTGTTTTGAGGGTTAATTATGTCGGGGAAAGTATTTTATACTGTCATTGGTACGTGAGAGACACATGCATTAATAAAATTTGAAATGAAATCTGAATCCCATTGCAAACAAATGCTTGACTTATAGCAATGTCAAGATCTGATTTCTATATGAAATTATTGAAA
Source organism: Elephantulus edwardii (assembly GCF_000299155.1). NCBI lineage: Eukaryota > Metazoa > Chordata > Mammalia > Macroscelidea > Macroscelididae > Elephantulus > Elephantulus edwardii. Next base: position 17,505,392 of record NW_006399772.1, on the reverse strand, counting down.
AAATGTATTTTTTAGTACTACTTCTGATAAATTTCAATTAAAAAGTGAAGGGAAATACTGCCTTTTCATCAGTTGTGGTATTTTTGTATTAAAATGTAAATAGTGTTCGCTTTTAAACAGAAAAATTAGACATATTTTATTGCTACAACATTTTTGGTTAGAAATTTGTTTAAAAGACTAGTAAGGATAGCTTATTTTTTAAAAACTTATCATACAGAAATTGTAATTCAAAAGTACTGCCCAATATTTTTCAATGGGAAACTTAATTTTTGCTATGTTTATGTTAATTTTAATCTAGGGGTTTTTTCTATAGTTATCTTTATTTATATTTAAAAGTCAGTGATTCTAACTGCTATAGAGGACTCCACGAATTACTTCCTGGCAGGGCTGGGTAGCACATATGCTCCTTCTAAGAATAACTAAGAAGCAATCTGCTGATGAATATACTTTATAACTTTATGTCTAAATCCTCCAGGAACACACAATAGCTAAGCCACTTAAACATATAATGATTTGGACTCCAAGGTACTCATTCTCATTTTTCTTCAGTGCCGTTCAAGCACAAGTATGATTTAATTGGACTCTGGTAGTAAAGACCATAGAGAACTGTGCTGGTAAACCAATGCCTTTCCTCTGAGGAACAGTGACTCTGTGAGGGAAAGATGGGTAATATCTTTCTGTGTAATTTATAGCCTTAGAAAGTCAATGGTGGGCTTCTTATGAGTTGATTCTGACTCAATAGCGATAAGATGATGATGATTATTTTTAAGAAGAGTATATTTTTTTAATTCACAAAAATTAATTTCAAAAACAAAAGAATTCTAAATTTTCCTATTTACATGAATTAAAAGTAAATGAAAATCTTCACTCTGCAAAGTTGGAAGAAAATCAGCTGTCCTAACTTTCACCCTGAATATCTTCTTAATTTAGGCTCATCATGACAATTAAAATAATAAAGTTAAGGATAAAAAGGACCTTTATGGATGCTTAAAACCATTTTGAAGAACTGCTGCTATTATTTGTTCTAGTAGACTAAGGTTATTTCAGTAAAGATACTTAACCATGTGCCACTAAATGACATTTCCAAAATTATAAGAGGTAGCAGTGTCTTATTTATAGGCATCATATTTTGCCTTCTTAGAATAAAAATTCAGATGACATTTAAATTTGTTTACACAGAAGTGCTATATCTATCACAGTTTCATTTCTTTCCATTCTAAAGTTTTAAATAATCTTGCCTTGCAGAGAAGATAAGATGTTCTCAGCACAGAATTCCATTTGTACGGATGAAATTGACTTGTCCCTGGCTTCTCCAACCATGGCTACACAAAGATATTACTAGCATGTATAATATTTTCAATGCTTCCAGTTGTTTGTCAAATTCTAAGCAGAATGTATTTCATTCCTGAATATGTTTAAGTTGTGATTATATGGTGTAACTATCTGCCCAGGCAGTTCTTCATCTCTTAAAACATTAATCCACTAATCTGGAACAGATTTTGTCATCCCCCCACCATGCCCACCCCGTAGACTCACAACTGGCTCATACCTGACCAGTTAGTGGGTTTCCAAGGCTGTAAATTACAGGAAAGGAGATTGACCATTAATTTCCTGCAGAGTCACTGGTGGATTTGATTCATGAAGAGATGTGGCCTTTAGGCTAGCAACTCCTACAGGACACCAGAGCTCCGTAGAAAAGATTTTAAAGTTTACCAAATGTCCTTCCTTGATACTTAAACTCCATCATTTTGGCTACTAGGTCAGAGACTGAAGCCTTCGATACAGAGTGCATCTGAACATCAAGAAAACAAAGATCCTCACCACTGGGCCAATAGGCAGTATCATGATAGATGGAGAAAGGAGTAAGATTCTTAATGATTTCAACTTGTTTGGATTCATAGTCAACACTCTTGACACCAGAAGTCCAGGAATCAAAAGGTGAGTTGCACTTGGAAAATCTGTTGACAAGGATCACTTCAGAGTGCTAAAGAGCAACAATGTCAGTTTAGAGACTAAGGTGTGCCTAATCCAAGCTACAACCTTGACAGTTACTTGTGATGCATTTGAGAACTGGACAATGAGTAAGGATGACAGAAGAAGAATCTATGCCTTTGAATTGTGGTGCTGACAGACAGTGTTGAACATACCATGGACTAGTAAAAGAACAAATAGGTCTGTCCTTGTGAAATTAGGTTGCTTCTTGGAGGCAAGGATTTTGAAGCTCCACCTCACATACTTTAGGCATGTCACCGGGAGGGAACAGTCCTTGGAGAAGGACAATACGCTGGAAAGGGTGGAGGGTCAGCACAGGAGAGGAAAATGCTGGGTGACATGGACTGACACAGTGACTGTGACAATGGGGTCAGGTGTATCTGAGACGATAAGGTTGGCTGGCTCAGGATAGGGCAGAGTTCAAAACCATTGTTTACGATTCTGATGGCCCAGTGGCAAGAAACTGTGCTACAATCCCAAATGTGCATGGTTCGAGACCACCAGCTGCTCCGCAGGAGAAGGATGGGCAGTCTCCCTCCATGTGATTAACTGCCTCTGAAAGACCCACCAGAGTCTACAAATTTAAAAAATCCTAAAAGGTCCAAATAACCATTAGAATGGTCTTAAATTTCCATTCTTATAATTTCAAAAATTAAAATATGTTCATTTTGTCTCTTAATTACAGTGATTCAGATGAAGGTGATTAGATGGTGATTAGATGGTCAGTTCTGACTCTTTGATACACAGCAACGATATGAGTCATGGTTGACTGATACTGGTTACCTGCTGCACCTGAGTTAGTGTGAATCCTGGGAGGTACATCGGTGTCCTAGCAAACTTATCAGTGATGATGAAGATGGCTCTAGATTGGTCAACATTTTGTTCTGTTATATGTAGGGTCGCCCTGAATCTGAGCATGTTTCATAGCAATTAGCAACAATTAGTGAGAGGGCATTATCCTTTTCACTGGACTACCTGAAAGTTTCACAGAAACTATCAATGTGTTTGGTGAGATAGCTGGGTCAATTGAAGTTAGGGCATCTTGGACAAAACCAAATCTACTGCCCTCTAAAGGACTTTGGTTCATTGTAAACTACAGGACAGAGCAGAACGGCTCCGTAGGTTCCCCAGGGCTGCCAGTCTTTATAGGAGAAGAACGCCTTCACTTTCTTCCCAGAACACATGGGAGGTTCAAATCACTGATCTGTGAGTAGTTGAACAGTCCAGCCACTGCACTAGCAGGAACACTTATGCCAGTTTCATGCCCCCCACATGCCTTCATCTGAATCACTATAATTAAGAGGCAAAATGAACATATTTTAATTTTTGAAATTATAAGAATGGAAATTTAAGACCATTCTAATGGTTATTTGGACATTTTAGGATTTTTTTAAATTTGTAGACTGGTTTGTTTTTTTAAAACATGTGTGTGTGTTTCTGTGTAATATATGCTGCATATATTCTGAATTCTAGGAAGGCCTGTTAAGAGTATCACTTTTTGTTGTCTTTTCTCCATTTTATGACACCAGGAAAAAGACAGTAAAATAATACAACAAAAGCCCTGAATTAAGAAGTAAAACATACATTTCAAAAGGTCCCCTAAACCACAAGGAGACTTAACACTGAAAAATAGCTCCTGACACTAGAATAAAACTTTTTATTTGGCCTGATGTAAAAATAGAGGCTGGTAAACTGCATTGCCGCCAATTAGCTAAAGCTAACCTTAAACACATCCTCTTTCTTACCCTCCTCGCATTTGTACTCCATCTCACATTTTGTCACTTCTATTTTTACATTTCTCTCTATGTCCACTGACAGCTTATCAGTACAGCCTCTGCTTTACTGCAGAGACTATTGCAATCGTTTCTCGGATTTAAAATAAGCATTTAAGTACAAAATTTACTTGATAAATTATCAAAAATTAATTCATCTATGTGACCGTAGTTTAAGTCAATAAATAGAATAGTATTCTTTAGAGAATCCCTCAGAGCTTATTTTTCATGTAAGAGATGTTTGTGTTGTTTTTCATTTGAAATAATGATAAATAACATAATTTGATCAAGTCAATGTATAGCAATGAATACCACGGTGGTTGCTTTTGTTACAAACCGTCAAGTCAGAACCGACTCATAGCTAATCTTCCGGTGGGTTTTCAGAGCCAGTTAATTGCACAGACGGAGATACAGTGGAGTCAGAACCCATTTCTAGCTGACCCTCCAGCTGGTTTTCAAAGGCAAGACATTGCAAGGGATGAGAGAACTCATCTTTCTCCCTGGGGCAGCTGGTAGACTCGAACTGTCCTTCTCTGGCCTGACAGTGCAACTCCTTACCACTAAGCCAGCAGAACCAAAACCCCACAGTAACACTTTCTACTCTCTCTGGAGAAAGTGTTAAAAAATTCTGCTTCTAGCAATCAAAGGGAGATTTAGCAGTAATAAAAGTAATCCCAGCACTCTTTTTGTTGAAAATCACCAGAACTGGATGGGGATGGAAAGTCTAAGATCTATGTGAAGGTTGTAGAAATAAGATAAACTCTCAGGTATATAAGAATGCAATGTTAAGATGAAATTATCTGGAGGTGCTAAGAAACTACACTCAGAAAGAAGAGAAAACAACTCATTGATGTGGAGAATATCCACAAGATGTTCAGTCAAAGGGCAGGAAAACAAAGACAATGAGTTCAAACAGCAGTCAGGAATACGGCCCATTGGTGCGAACTGTCCCATAGCTGACCCTCCACTGGATTTTCAGAGACAACAAATCACACAGGAAGAAATTGTTTCTCCTCCTGCAGGGCAGCTGGTGGGTTCAAACCCCATGATCCTGGGATTGCAGTGCAGCTTCTTCTCCCCACTATGCCAGCAGCACTCATTGGTAGGAAAGAGGATAGGAGTACAGTATAACATTTATTATGTCCTAGAAGGGGGGAAAATCCTAGAATAGGATAAAATTAAAATATAATTGAAGGAAATAGCTTACAGATGAAAAAGACCACACTACTTCTATCATTAAGCACTACCATGGTCCAGACAAAAGTAGTAGTAGTTATTGTTGTTGTTGTTGTTATGTGACGTCGAGTCACTTGCGACTCATACTGATCCTATGTACAACAGCCCTAAACTCTGCTCTGTCCTGTGCCAATCGCACTGTCTCTGACACTCCCATCCCGATTATCCCAGTCACTGAATCAATCCACCTCATAGAGGGCCTTCCTCTCCTGTGCCGTCCCTCCACCCTCCCAAGCATGATGTCCCTCTCCAAGGACCAGTCTCTCCTCACAACATGTCCAAAGTATGTTAGACGGAGCCTCAGAATCCTTGCCTCCAAGGAGCCACCTGGTTTAACCCTTTCCAGGACAAATCTGTTTGTTTTCCTAGCAGTCCATGGTATTCTCAATACTCTTCTCCAGCACCACAGCTCAAAGGCATCAATTCTCCTTCTATCCTCTTTGGTCATTGTCCAACTCTCTGATGCATAACAAGTGATCGCGAAGACCATGGCCCGTATCAAATACACCTTAGTCTCCAGAGAGACAAAAGTAGTAGCAAAGAATTTATCTTTTACTTTTCAAAGAGAGGAGTGAACTGGGGGGGGAGGGGTGGGCAGGAAGAAAAGTGCAACAATGAATGAATGGAAGTCTAAAATCTCTGTAAATGTTCATTAAAATTACTAAAATAAAATTTAAAAAAAGTAGTAGCAAAAGAAGCTCTGACCCTATTGGACAATTTTGAAATTGCAAATAAACTATAAAGTTGCAAATGGAAAAGAAAATTGGCAAAGGAAAAAAAATCAGACAGGCTTAGCACTTGTCTGTTACTCTGAATGGCAATAAACAGTAGCCAAGATGCATATTTTAAGGAGAAAAAAATTATTAATCTAAGCATTAAATATCCTTCTGAGTTATTGTTCACTTAAGAAAGGAGACTAATCAATAGAAGAACCTTGAAAAGATGCCAAATACGTACTTTCTCCGCAAAACAAAATAATAAGAAAGAATCACAATCTACTTATGAAATAAAACAAAACTGACAAATAAGAAATCTTTTATTACTGCCCTTGGTTATATTTTGCAGTTGGAATTGAACTTTAATTGTATGATTCAATTTTCAGACAAACAGTAGACAGGCTTGTAGAGTGAACACCACCAGGGAAACCCTCAGTCCTTAGAACAAGCAACCACACAAGATCAAAAGTGCAGCCTTTGCCCAGCATGAAGCTCCGAAGGCAGGAAGCTATAGAATAGAAGAATGAGTGACAACAAGAATCACAGAGAAGATGTAGAAATGGTGCTGCTCTGTGTGGCCACTGTGGTCAGTGCTGTGAAACAAAGTGGGAATGAGCTATTTGCAAATAATATTTATTTTTTCCAGATAATCATTCATAGGCATTAATTACCAGTGATTGTTGCAATTTTTTACAATGTTTAAGCAAATCCTCATTGTATACTGCTTTTGCCCTTCACCCTCTTTCACTATGAGTTAAATGGGGCTCAGGAGTGAGGGAACAGAAAAAGAGGTTGTTATCGTTACATGCCATTTTTTAATGAAAACTTTATCTAAGATTACAATAAAAAGTTAAAGATAAAGCTCATTTCTCTTTGTAGCCGTTTCTCATTCTATGCACTCATTTCCCTTTCTGCTTTCCACAATCCTAAAGCGTATTTTCCGTTTTGTTTCCATAGCTACCAAATATGTTTTCATCCTCTACTAAAGTAGAAAACGGATCTACGTGTTTTAAATATCTTCAGAATGTATCAGAATCTGCGTATTATTTTAAAACTATATTAAGTGAAACATGCAAATTACCCAATTGTCGAAAAAAACCCCTGTATACAGCATTCAAAATGAATGAACTTGATTTATATGTATTGCATAAATGAATCTTAAAGACATTCAGGGGAAAATCTGGATTTTATAACAATCTAGTGTTGATATATAGAAATCATATTTAATAACTCTTGCAGCTGTGTGGTTTTTATAGCATCCAAATATTCCACAATTTATGTTTTGTTAGGGATATTGAACTTGTTTCCAGTTAATTCCTATTATAAGTAATACTAGTGGACATCTTCTTACATGAGTTTTTATGCATATGTATAAAAGACTCTTTAGGATATATACTTAGTACAAAGAAATGTTGGATTACTGGATATACATAGTTTCAGTTTTTATAGTTGTTTTTTGTAAATTATCTTCAAAAGTTGTATCATTTTAGTTATACTGCTATATATAAGAAATTACTTTTACTCAAATCCTCACATCACATTGCCATAAACATTTTACTAATGTTAAATTTGGACATCTCTCACTTCTCTGTGGAAATATCTGTATGTTCTGTTGTAATCCATCTGCATGTACTTTGAAACCCAATGATATCAAGTCAAGAGTAATTTACAGCAGCCTTCCATATGGTTCCCCAAGTTCTCAATCTTTATGGGAGGAGTTTGCTCATCATTCTACAGGGCAATCAGAATAAAATTGCTAACCTTTCAGTTAGCAGTGCAACATGTGACAGACTATGTACATTTACTAACTTTTAACATATTCTTTTTCATGTAGTTTAAAGGTGTTTTTATAATATCTGTTACTGAAATAGAACAGTTGAAAAATATCTCTTTAGTGTCTATGTCTTAATATTCACTGTTGCTATTGTGTCTGTTATATTTGCTCATAGTCAAATATGCTTTTAACAATGTATTTATGATCTATGCTTTCCTATCTTATTTGATAAATATGGACACCAAAAACCTAGATATTTTTCCTGTTTCTTTTAGAGATTTAAAATTTGTGCTTTACTTACTTATGGATTTAAGAATACATATATTCCTTTGCACCAACAAGGCTTCCAAATGCTTTAGTGTTTATGATATTTTTCTTTATGAAATACTGTAGCAGTATCATGATTATTGCTTGGATTCAAGCTATTCATTATGTCTGAAAACTTCTACTTTGTATTTCTGACATTTGCCAAGGTCTTTTCTGATAGTTTCACCTAATGTATCAAGGAAAATTCCATCTTAAATATGTGATGAAGCCTCTGTGAGGGCTAATGATAATCCTGTTCTTTTTCTAAGCCTTTTCTGGTGTACTGTTACCTACATGTCCCTTTCAAGTATATGATAAGGATGCACTCTATCTCATATACACAACCAAGCTCAATTGACTTTTTTCCTGTGTTTGTGTTGGTGAAAAGTATTATATTCTGTTATCCTTGTCAACCCCATAGTATACAGCCAGTTGTACCAAAGCTTGGAAGATTAATTGAGTCTAATGGCTGTCAGTTGGTGGAGTGCATGGAGATTATAGAATTTTGTGAAATATTTGTGTAGTAACAAGACTGAGTTGTTTCACTAGCATGCATGCACAGAGAATAGTTTGAATTGTTTGCTAAGTATCTTTGTATTTTATGTGGTAAATATACAGTGCATTGTCTAATTCTCTGATTCTCTTGATTATTATCATTTACACAATTAAATATTTGCAGCAGTTAGCTCAACTTGAAAAACACATATTTAATGGAAAATCAAAGATTATATTTCTTATTTCCCAATAAAGTTTTTGATGAGAACACAGCTCATCAAATAAATTTGTTGGCATTTGCCATCCTGAGAAGCCCTAGTGGAGTAGTGCTTATGTGACTGGCTGATAAACTAAGTCAGTGGTTTAAACCCTCAACTGCTTTGCAGGAAAAAAGATGTGACAATCTGCTTCTCGTGGGGTAGTTCTATTCTGTCCTGTAAGACTGTGTGCCATCAAGTAAGAGCCAACCCATTGCTGCATCTCCAGCAGGTTTTTAGGGGCAGTCAATTGCATGGGAAGAGATTGTCCATTATTTTCTCACAGAGAAGCTGGTAGATTAAAACTGTATGCATTTGGGATTGCAGCACAGCTTCTTACCACTAGCCCACCATAACGTCCTATAAGATCAGCAGGCATTAGAATTGACTTGACAGCTATGTATGAGTCTAGGTGTGTTTGTCATTTTTTTTTAAGAGAACCTAGTGGTATCACTGAATAAAAGAAAACCAGGATATAACTATTGAAGAGTTACTGTGATCGATTTAAAATCTGAGTGATTAAATGGAGAAGTCTAAAAATGGCAATTTAACATGTATAAGTGCAGAAAGCACATTGATATATCACTCTGTGACACATAACTTTTCATTTATACCAAATGACCATTCTAAATTAATTTAACTCACTTTCACTCTGCTTCCCTCCCCCCGCCATAAAGTGTGAGGTAAGTGAAGCAATAGCTGTTAATGTGCTCATTTGTAGTAGGAAAACTTTTCTGAGTTAAATAATATACATTTGTATGTGTGTTATCAAATGGTTCAAATAAAAAGGTATTCATTATTACTCTCTTCCTAATCTTTCTAAAATTCATCACATGATTCTTGGAAGTATTTAAGTCTTTATAATACTGCTTTGTAAATCACTCTAAATACCCTTTAAAGATATCCCCTTTTAATATGTTTTGTCCAATTTATTAAAAATCAATTGGGAATATTTAATAAAAATATTTCACAAATATAGTGCTAAAGATATTTGAATTTTGAGAATTTGATCTAATTGAAACTTGTGAAAATTGAGCTTGCAAACACTTACTTAGCCTTCTAAAATATATGGAAAAATAAATGAGAACTCAGATTTTATTTATAAATATTTAAATATATAGGAACAGTGTTGATGGAGTTCCTTGTAAATTCAGATATTTTTTATCTTAACATGAAATAAAATAATATGGACAAGACCTAAAGTTTTTCAACATGTGAATTTATTAAAGGAAAAAAATTGAGATATGATCCTACTTATATGGCAAATTTGTCTTTTAAGTACTTCAGAAAGAAAAATACCCTAGGTGGAGGTAAAGAAATAGCACCAAAAAACCATTCAGACTACACTTTAGAACAAGGTTTAGAGAACATCAGTTTAAAGAGTAAGGTGCACTTGATCCAAGTCATAATCTTTTCAGTTGCTTCCTATGCATCTGAAAGTTGACACTGAATAAAGAATGCTGAAGAAGAATATATGCCTTTGAATTGTGGTGTTGGTGAAGAATACCATAGACTACCAAAACAAACCAGATTGCTCTTTAGATGGAAGGATAGTGAAACTTTGTCGCATTTTGGGCATACTCTCAACCCTGGGAGAGAGAGATATCAAGTTGGGAAAGGTGGAAAATCAGAGATAGAAAATATTCAACAAGATAGATTGCAACAATGAACTTGAGTATGACAAAAGATCATGAGTATAGTGCAGGATAGGGCAAGGTTTAGATCTCTTGTCTAAGGTCACTGTGAGTTGTAGTTGATTGACTGACACCTAACAACAACATATTCTAGTACAGACAGACACAAAGACTCCACAAATTAAACAAAGATGGTAATAGGTGGTCTGAATGGCTGAAAATCTGCATATTTGAGCAGCAGCACCTAACCCTGATATCCTAGCTCCAAATGGCTCAGCTCATCCTAAATGAGTCAGGAGTAAGCCTATAGCTTTGGTTATTTCCTTAGTTTGCAGGGTCTATTTGAAAGGTTGTATGTATAAGTTGTATAGTTTTCTGGGGATGCTAGAGAACATTGATCAAAACTCAACACTGGCTAAAGATATTATTTTACTTTTTAAAAAAAATTGTGTGTGTGTGTGTGTGTGTGTGTGTGTGTGTGTGTGTATACCATTAAATTCGGATCTGACTGGTACAGGAGGAGATTGTCCCTCCTCCAGCAGTGCATCGGGCGGATTCAAACCTTGTGCCTCTGGGATTGCAGTGCAGCTCCTTGCCACTAGGCCACCAGAGCTCCCTTATTTTACTTTTTAATTAAATGTTTGGTTGACTTTTCTTTTTCCTTTTGAGTTATTCTTTTGACTTTCTGAGATAAAGTAGAAAAAGTAAAAATCATGTTTATGGCTTATTTTCAGTAAGAGGGCAAGAAATAATTGATATTCTCCCAACTTTTAAATTAAATTTCAAAGTTACAAATTTATTTAAAAAATTATAAAATTTCATTGTGGGCATTAATATTGGATAGTATGAATAATCAAAATCTTATTTTGCAAAAATAATTATGGGAGCTTGAGATTAAATTATAATTTTATTATTTTCATGGATTAGTTCAACTCTGACCTTCTAATTTCTCTTATGTGTTTACCACCTAAATGTAAACAAGCTCTGGAATTATTTGTAGGCGCAATTTTCATGTTCTGAAGGAAAAAACTAACAAAAACATTTAGGAAAAAATAAGCATGAACAAGTAAGCTACAAGCGACAGTAAAATACTGTTTCTGTATTAGAAAAAATTCTTTTGAAGTCTTTAGTATATAACAATTCTAGTCCTCATTCTATCATTAAATGGTTTCATCATTATAATAATATTGTATTGATATTTCTTTGACTATAGATAGTTTTATAGTCTCTCAACTCTTGTGTTTCATTTTCTCACTGTATGTATTCTAGTCTTTGGGTAATCAGATTATTTGCTTCAAGGAAGATAAATTTTAAAATATTTTTATGATATGTATTGAAAAGATTCATAAAGTACTATTTATAATCCAAAATTATATATTTCCATTATATTGTATAAAATATTCAAATACTTAAAGATAAAATTGTTATGTATTTGCCTCTATTTTTAAAAATATCTTTCCACCGTTCTTTATAAGACTCAAATATACTGTTGAAGGTGGTTCTAGACACTTAAAATATACTTAATTTTGAAAAGATGATTGTATAATGAATAGATATCTTTTGTATTGGGTTCCATGCTCTAATTTGTACATTTTACTGTAATTAATTATAGGTTTAGTACTTAACTAGATACCATGCACACACCTAAGAAATTACAAATGTAGCAGTGATCTTCTAGCTTTATAGAAAAAGCAAAGGTTGAGTCTGACATCTACTAATTCCATAAAGGGAACTGTCCCTGTCAACAACATCTACTGTATAAGACTAAGTTCAATAAAGTGAAGCACAATCTTCCACCCTATTGTCTCTATCTCTGTTGATTCCAGCACCAATCTAACTGCTCTGCTGGGTCTGAAATTCATTGCTATGACCACACAGACTTCACAAACCATACTGATGGTTATAGGATTTATTGTGGCAGTTAGCAGGCTATAATTCAGGCTGGTAGCAGACACAGTCCCTCATTCTAGGCAGCTTCTGAAGTATGATCACAGATTCTTTGCTCTTCAACCTCATGGCTTAGAACAGTGTTACAAAGTTCCTTTACAGTTATGATGTTTTTCTTCCGTTTTCTGGGCAGCTTTGGTGAAGGCCTCTGTCTCTGTCTCTGGAACAGCAATTCCAATTCAGCTGTCTTGTGTTTGTCTCTGGTTCTCTGTTTAGGCTGCTGCTCCTCTTGGGGAGATCATGGTCTGGCTAGCACAAGAATATCTGGCTCCAAATGGCACATTTTGCTTCTTCTTCCTTGTTGGTGTTTAGAGACCCAAATTTCTGCTACTGAATCTGTTCAATTTAATTGCCAAGACTAGCAAACCTCAAGGATAGACTAAGACATCCTATTTGTGTGTTCCCTCCCAACCATATGACAAGTCAATCAATGACTAAGAAATCCATTTTGAACAATAAACCCTTGCTATCACAACCTTATATTTTATTTTTGAAAAGACAAACAAGGATACATGCATACAGTATGAGATATTACATTCATGTATTGTTATTTATGCTAAAAATTGTGCATTACAAGTACTGACTCACTGCTATGGAGATATAACTGACTCATACCTATATTACCATTTCCAAGGCTATAAATCACATACATGGGAGAAGATTTCTTGTCTTTTCCCCACAGAGCCTCTGGTGGATTTGAACCATCAGAGAGACAAAATCTTTAGATTAATTATGGATTCCCATCAGATGATACAGACACTGAGATGAGGGGAAGGAGAACTAATTAGGTTAGGAGAAGAGGAGCTCCATGAACAAAATGAGACTTAAAATTTGAGCTACCATAGATCATCTAGCAAGGGACAAAAAAGGTAAAAAGTAGGCATATGGACAACAACAAAACCAGTCACAAGATTTTAAGATATGTCAGATATGAACACAGGAGGGAATAACATCAACAAAGTAGGAAGAAGCCATACACTTTCTTTGAAAAAGAGAACCTTATGCATCTATGTGGCAGCCAGTGCATTTAGGTACAGAGAATATTTGAGATACCATGTGGGGGAGGGATAAATAGGTTGTCTGGCAGAGTGAAAATGATGTTGAGAACAGTCATTCTAGCACTACTCTGAAGAAAATGGGGGTTCATGGAATGGGCACAGAGAACAAGTTTCCAGAAGGAACAAACAATTTCAGAGTCCAAAATAACACACTTTACTAATCAGGACGATTTGTCATTTTCAGTCCATTTGCAGATTTCTAACATTGTTTCCCCCACCCTAAATCAGCAACACTGCTCCAGGTCTCTGATTTCTATGTGAATTATGATCATCAATGTATCTTTTTTGTGGGGGGAATGGCTCCTTGGTCAATCACTTCTTTGTCTTTGATTGTTCAGCTGCCTTTGATTGTCTATATCTTCTTGTTCTCTTATTTACATTTCCTATAAAAATGGAGGAACATTCCCTCTCTAACACTGAGCTAGTTCTAAGTTCCTTTTACTTTTCAAAGTCTTTCATAACATCACAAAGCTTTCCCCAAACAAAGAATGTAAACTGATGGCTTTTTCACAGTAACGGTGGGTTAGGGTGTGGATGGTGAGAGCATAGAAGGGGCGAGGGATTGTACCTATGCTGCAATGGTCCTTCAGATGCTAAGAAATATAAAGCCCAATTCCAATATAGAGTTCTATTTATTTTGGTCTTTTTCTTTTCCCATTAACAAATATTCCCATTTATAATGTTTTCACAGGAATGGAACTATAACTTACAGATGGATCAGAACTATGCAATTGTCCTTAAATTTTTTTTTTTAAAAGATGAAAAGTTCCATCTCAGGAATTTGCTTTGGCATGCTTCTGTAATGCAAATGGACCCTGCATCAGTAATCTATGTTTCTTGATATTATAGTGACTGACTGAGATTTTAGAGGGCTTATTATAAGAAATATAGTTTTAAAATGACAGCTTAATAGCTACTGAGATATGACCTTAAAGGTTAACAAGTGATGGGTTAATTTCTTACAGGAAAGAACTTCTTCCCATTTTTATTCACTTGGGGGATGAGTCAGACTGATTTAACCAGTCAGAAGTTCCTGGGATTTGCCAGAGGCATAGGTGAAAATGTAACGTATGAAAATTGAAGGCTAATTATCTCTTGGCTGGGAAAGACTGACTAGATTTTTTTTTTCTGTGCATAAAGAGAGAATGTGTGGAGAACTCAATGAAGCTGATATTAAAGCATGTATTTTCTTGACTATATGGATAGGGCTAATTTCTGATTTAACTGAAATAGTTTCATAAGACAAGACATTACTAAGCTGAAATGTCAGAAAACAAAATAATTAATTGCAAAAGATTCTTCAAAAAATTGTATAATTGATAAATAATCACTTCATGAATAAGCTGTGAATACAAAATGGTATCACATTCATAGGCTTACACATTACTAAAAGTATATCTCTAAGGGTGTACACTAGGGATGTATCCTGTCTCCATACTTTTTCAATCTATATGAAGAACAGATCATCAGATAGGGTGGGCTCTATGAAGAGAAATGTGACATCAGAATTGGAGGAAGACTCATCAACAACCTGCATTACGCAGATGACACAATTTTTCTTGCTGGAACTGAGGAACACCTGAAGCATTTCCTGTAGAATGTCAAGGACTGCAGCCTTAAATATAGATTGAAACTCAACATCAAGGAAACAAAGATTTTAACCACTGGGTTGATAAATAGCACTGTGATAGATAGTAAAGAGGTTGAGAGCGTTAACATTAGTTTGCTTGGCTCCACAATCAACACTCTTGGTAACAGCATCCAGGAAATCAAGAGACAAATTGCATTGGGAAAGTCAGCTGTGAGGGACCTCTCCAGAGTACTAAAGAGCAACGACATTAGACTGGAGACTAAGATGCACCTGATCCATGTCATAGTCTTTGAAATTACTTGCTATGCATCAGAGAGCTGGACAATGATAAAAGGAGAATTGATGCCTTTGAGCTGTGTTGCTGGAGAAGAGTGCTGACTATACCATGAACTGCAAGGAGAACAAACAAGGTCATCCTAGAGAGGATGAAACAAGACTGCTCCTTGGAGGAAAAGATTCTGATGCTTCGTCTGGCATACTTTTGGCATGTTGCAAGGAAAGACTAGTTCGTGGAGAAGGACATCATGCTTGGAAGTATGAAGGGACAGAGAAAGAGAGGAAGACCATCTATGAGATGAATTGATTCAGTGATGGGGTAATGGGGGGTGGTGTGTCAGAGACAGTAAAGTTGGCACAAGATAGAGCAGGTTTCAGAGCTTTGTTCATAGGGTTACTATGATTCGGAAGCAACTGAATGGCACATAAAAACAACAACAACATTTCCAAACTACAGAGAAGGAACTTTTTTATGATCATTATTCTTATGTTCTAATAATACAGAGTATCATTAGATGATAATATGAGTGATAATTTTAAAAACTATAAATACACACCATTTCCATTTACTTCTTACTCATAAGCTATTTGATAGGTGCTATTGTAGTTGTATTTGCTTTTTGATATTTTAAAAAAATTCTGTGTAAGTGATTGCATAACACCATTCAATGAGAATAATTTATACAGCTTTAATATTATTTCTAGTCTTGCTGGTCACAAAGAAATGAAAAATAGGGAAGATATTTAGGAATATGCATTTCATCTAAGAAAATAGAACAAGAGAATAAATGGCATTAAAATATCTCAAAATTACCTATATAAACTGTACAGTTCATTTCTTTTATGATGAGACAAATGGGCAACTATGCTCTGAGATAATTGCTGTGGAAGTAACCAGTGTAAGAATAGTTATTGACTTTGTTCTCAGCTTTCAAAGCAGTGATGAATCATTTCAGTTCTTGTAAACAACAAAGACTATCAAGAGGATTATAATCTATTACTGATTATTTTAAAAATTAGGTTTAGGATTATTTATTGGTCATTTTGCCTATGGTTTGACTTGTATTTTTCAGATTAAAATATTATCAAAATAAAGCCAGTTGCTATGAAAACTAGGCCAGGTGCTGATTGTGGAATAGACCATCAATTACTCATATGCAAGTTCAAGCTAAAGCTAGAGAAGGTTAAATCAAATCCACAGGAACCAAAATTTGACCTTGAGTCTACCCCACTTGAATTTCACAACTATCTCAGGAATGGGTTTAAGGCATTGAACACTAATGAGAAAACACCAGATGAGCTGTGGGAGGATATCAAGAATATCACTCATGAAGAATGAAAAAGGTCATTACAATGACAAAGGAAGAAAAGACTGAAATGAATGTTGGATGACACTCTTAATACTGCACTGAAGTGCTGAGAAGCCAAAACAAAGGGGCAAAAATCAAGAAGGAGCTGAATAGATGATTTTAAAAAGCAACATGGGAAGACAAAACAAAGTATTAACATAAAATGTGCAAAAGCTGGAGTAAGAAAATCAAAAGGGTCAAACTTGATCAACATTTCTTAAGCTGAAGGAACTGAAGAAGAAATTCAAGCCTTGAGTTGCAATGCTTTGTTGTTGTTATGTGCTGTCGAGTCGCTTGCGACTCATAGTGACCCTATGTACAAGAGCCTTAAATGCTGTTCTATTCTGTGCCAACCTCGGCATCTCAAACACACTCATTCCCACCACCCCAATCACAGAATCGATCCATCTCATTGAGGGTCTTCCTCTCCTGCACCATCCCTGTACTCTCCCAAACATGATGTACCTCTCCAAGAACCAGTCCCTCCTTGCAACATGCTCAAAGTATGTCAGACTAAGCATCAGAATCCTTGACTCCAGGGAGCACTCTGGATTCACCCTCTCCCTCTAAATCTGTTTGTTCTCCTAGCAGTCCATGTTATATTCAACACTCTTCTCCAGCACTACAGCTCAAAGCCATCAGTTCTCTTTCTATCATCCCTATTCACTCTCTGATGCATAGATGTAAGTGTGGAGATTATAACCTGGGTCAGGCGCACCTTAGTCTCCAGCCTGATGTCGTTGCTCTTTAGTACTCTTGAGAGGTCCCTCACAGCTAACTTTCCCTTTCCCAATGTAATTCGTCTCTTGATTTCCTGGCTGCTGTTATCAAAAGTGTTGACTGTGGAACCAACTAAACTAAAACTGTTAACTATCTCAATCTCATCACCATCCATATTGATGCTGCCAATTGGCCCAGTGGTGAGAATCTTTGTCTTCTTGATGTTGAACTTCAATCCATATAGGAGGCTGCAGTTCTTGACCTTCTGCAGCAAGCACTTCAGGTCCTCCTCAGTTTCAGAAAGCAGGGTTGTGTCATCTGCATAACTCAGGGTGTTGATGACCCTTCCACCAATCCTGACACCACATTCCTCCTCATACAGCCCAGCGTCTCAGATGATCTGTTCTACATACAGATTGAAAAGGTATGGAGACAAAATACATCCATGACATATCCCCTTCTTGATTTTGAACCATGTAGTGTCTCCTTGCTCTGTTCTGACAACTGCCTCTTGGTCCAAGTACAGGCTTCACATTAGCACAATCAAATGTTCTGGGATTCCCATTCTTCTCAGAGTCAGCCACAGCTTGTTGTGATCCATACAGTCAAAAGCCTTTGCAATGAAGCACATATATACATTCCTCTGGTATTCTCTGCTTTCTTCCAAGGTCCATCTAACATTAGCTATAATATTCCTAGTACCACGATCTCTTCTAAATCCAGCCTGCACATCTGGCAGTTCTCTGTTGATATATTGCTCCAATCATTTTGGATAATTTTCAGCAGAATCTTGCTTGCATGTGATATTAACAATGTTGTTCAATAATTTCTGCTCTCTGTTGGGTCATCTCTCCTTGGAATGAGAATAAATATAGATCTTTTCAAGTCAGTTGGCCAGCTGGCTGTCATCCGGATTTCTTGGCACAACTTAGTGAGCACATCCAGGGCAGCATCTGTTTGTTGAAATATGTCAGTTGGTATGCCATAAACTCCTGGAGCCTTGTTTTTTGCCAATTCTTTGGGCAGAATATTAAATGATCCAGGAAACATTGAAAGAAGATGGAAGGAGTATTCAGAGTCACAATACCAAAAGGAATTGGCTTACACAGAAGAATTTCATGAAGCAATGTATGAACAAGAGCCTGTGAGGATGAAGGAAAAAGTTCAAGCTGCTCTGAAGGAATTGGCAAAAAGCAAGGCCCTGGGAATTGATAGCATACCAATTGACATTTTTCAACAAACAGACGCTGTTCTGGATGCACCCATCAAGCTGTGTTAAGAAATCTGGAGGACAACCACTTGGCCAACTGAATGGAAGAGATCTATATTTGTTCCCCTTCCAAAGAAAGGTGACCCAATAGAGTGTGGAAATTAAAAAACAATATCATTAATATCACATGCAAGCAAGATTCTGCTAAAAATTATCCAAAAACAACTAGACAGTACATCAACAGAGAACTGCCAGATGTGCAGGCTGGGGTTAGAAGAGGTCATGGTACTAGGGATATTATAGCTAAATTTAGATGGATCTTGGTTGAAAGTAGAGTACCAGAGGAATGTCTACCTGTATTTCATTGACTATGCAATGGCATTTGACTATGTAGATCACAATAAACTGTGGCTAACTCTGAGAAGAATGAGAATCCCAGAACACTTGATTGGGATTATGTGAAATCTATACTTGGATCATGAATCAGTCATGAGAACAGAGCAAGGAAACATTGCATGGTTCAAAATCAGGAAAGGATTGCATCAGGGATGTATTCTGGCTCCATACCTTTTCAGACAATATGCAGAACAAATAATTCGGGAGCCTGGACTTTATGAGGAGGAGTATAGCATCAGGATTGGAGGAAGACTTACCCGTAATGTGCAGTATGCAGATGATACACCCTTTCTTGCTGATGCTGCAGAAGGTCAAGGACTGTAATCTTCAATATGAATTAAAGCTCAATATCAAGAAGACAAAGAGTATCTATCACCATCATGATAGATGGACAAGAGATGGAGGTTGTTAACAATTTCAGTCTGCTTGGCTCCACAATCAACACTGTTGGCACTAGCAGTCAGGAAATTAGAAGACAAATTGGGGAAGTCTGCTGTCAAGGACCTTTTTAGAGTGGTGTGGAACAATTATGTCAGTCTGGAGGCTAAGGTGTGCCTGATCCAGGCTATGGTCTCTGCAATTACATACTATGCTTCAGAAATCTGGACAATGACTAATAATGACAGGAGAATAATTGATGTCTTTGAGTTATAGTGCTAAAGGAGAGTCTTGAACATACCAGAGACTTCCAGGAGAACAAACAAGTCTTTCTTGGAGAGGAACAAACCAAGTTTCTCCTAGGAGACAACAATTTTGAAGCTCTCTCTCACACGTACTTTGGGCATGTGGCCAGAAGAGACAAGTCCTTGGAGAAGGACATCATACCTGAAAGAGTGTAGGGACAGGGCAGCAGAGGAAGACCCTGGATGAAATGAATTGACTCAATGACTGGGGAAATGGGGATAGGTGTGTCAGAGACAATAAGGTTGGCTCAACATAGAGCAGGGTTCAGAGATGCTGTACATAGGATTGCTATGAGTCACAGATGAGTTGATTACACATAACAAGGACAGGTCTTGTGATTTATTTTCATAAATTCATCACTGACATCCTTAAAGGTCTGTAGAGTTTGTCTTTCAATACAGCTTTCTAGAGTAGATGACTGATTTTGTGGAGGAACAGGAGGGACATGTGTGAAGCATCTTAGCCTATCCACAAAGAGATTGGCCAGTTTGAACAATCTACAAGAGGATTGACCAGTCTTGCCAATAAATTAAACAACTTAAGTTGCAGAGAATTCTTCATCCACCAGAGGAAATCATTCTCATACCAGAAGAGATTCTTTGCCTAGCCAGAGAAGAGAGACATCCCCCAACCCATTCGGGATGGCAGCCATAGTGATGGTTGAAGTGGAGAATTGGATGTAAGACGGGACTTTGGCAGGGTGGGGGGTGGGGATGGGGGCGAAGCCAACATTGTCAGGACAAAGAACTTTGTTGAACAATTAGAGCCACCAGGCTTGAGGCCGAGGTGACTGCATGCACATTTTGGGAGCTTTCTTGACTGTGCTTTATTAATCTGAATTACAACTTTTAACACCCCGGCCCCAATATGCATTTGTGTGGTCCATGAGCTATCACGTCAGATTTTGGACCCAGCCAAGAAGTAAGATTGGTATTGAGTAAAAGGAGGCTTGGGGGCGTGGGAGACATGTCTGATCCCAGGCGAATTTGTTTTGTGTACTTGATGCTGTGTGCAGGCATAGTTTCCCTCTCTAAGCTTGGTAAAGGTTCAGTATGGCACTCTCCATGTGGTCCTTGCTCTTTAAACAAGGTCACAGCAGAATGTTATCCAATATAGTTCTGGATGATGAACACTATTAGGAAGGAAAACACTACAAAATAGTAGAGGTAGGGAAAGTTTGTGGTTGGACATTTGAGCTGTTTGCATGTTCTTGCAATGGTGAATAAAGCTACTACAAACATTGGTGTAAAAATCTCCATCTGTGCCTCAGTTCTCATATTCTTAGAGTAGATTCCAAGTATTGGAATCGCTGGGTCATAGACAGTTTTAGCCTTGAAGCTGGAAACTTGTCTCAGGAAATTCCATTTCAGGGAATGAGATATTTCACTCTTGAGGAGAAAAGTGAGGCATTAGTTTATCTTCAAAGTAGCATCCAGGTTTCTGCCGTGCCTATGTGCTACTTGTTACTCTGGTAGTCTAGTGGTAAGAAGTGCTACCAACCCAAAAGCAGGCAGTTCAAATCTACCAGCTGCTCTTCAGGAGAAAGATCTACAAATGTCCTTCTTACAGCCTTTGAAAACATGCATAATTGGTGGTTCTGGACTTGATGACAATGTGTGAGTGAGTCTATGTGCTGCTTAAGGAACCCTGGTAGTACCATGATCAAAACACACGGCTGCTGTTATGTCACCTGCAACTCTTAGCAATCCTATGTACAACAGCTCTGAAGCTTGCTTGTCCTGGTCCAGTCTCATTGACTCTGACACACCTACCCCCGTTTCCCTCGTTATTGTATCAATCCATCTCATCCAGGGTCTTCCTCTCCTACACTGTCCCTCCACTCTTCTGAGCATGGTGACTTTCTCCAAGGATCTCTCCTCAAGGCCACATGCCCAAAGTATATGAAACGGAGCTTCAAAATCCAAGCCTCAATGGGGAAACTTGGTTTCACTCTCTCCAAGACAGACTTGTTTTCTTGGTGGTGCATGGTATAGTCAAGACTCTGCTCCACACCACAATTCAAAGGCATCAATTCTTCTTCCTGTTATTCTTAGTTATTGTCCAGCTCTCTGTGATGAGTAGCAAGTAATTGCAAAGACTATGGTCTGGATCAGGCTCACTTTAGTCTTTAGACTGACACTGTTGTTTCTCAGTTGTCTGGAGATGTCCTTGACAGTAGATTTACCTAATGCTATTCACCTTTTGATTTACTCAGTTACTTATCAAAGGTCTATTGGTTCTACATTCAAGATGTTCTATCAAGATTAGTAGTAGCTACAAAAGAGGTGAAAGTTAATAGTGTCTCAAATGTTTGTGAAACCAAGTTTCTTCTCGGAGGAAAGGATTTTGAAGCTCTGTCTCATATACTTCAGGCACATGGCCAGAAGGAACCGGTTCCTGGAGAAGGACATGATGCTTGGAAGGGTGGAGGGATAGTGCAAGAAAGGAAGATGTACAATGAGATGTATTGACATAGTAACTGGGATAATGGGGTTAGGTGTATCAGAGTCAGTGAGACTGTCTCAGGATAGGGCAGGGTTCAGAGCTATTGTCCATAGGATTGCTAAGAGTAGAGGCAACTCTGATGGCACATGACAAGATAAACACTCTACAGATTTTCAGTATCAGTTTTTCTACTCCTCTGTCCCTTGGGTTCAGTGGTTAGCTGGGAAGTCTAACAGAGACTCAGACACATAAGGAGAATGACTTGTGACCATGGGTGATGTAGGCTGGTGTTACAGAGACTGGTAAAAGATGCAGATTGTCAGTTGCAGTGCAGCGGGTTTCTGTGTCCCAGGAAGTGGGCATTCCAAAAAACAGAGCAAGCATTGCACTCCCATGACCTCATTTAAGCCTCTAATAGGGTGGGGCTTGTATCTCTACTTCATCACAATATAAACAGTTTATCAGTGTCTCTGAAAGACCTTCTAAACAATAGACCTTTGACACCACAGGATCAAACCTAGCAACTACTCCATAGAGAAAGATATGGCTGTTGGGTTCTGTGAAGATTTACAGCCTTGAAAACTTTGTGGGCAGTTTTACTAAGCCATCTAGGGTCAGTGGGAGTCAGATACCACTCCCTGACAATGGGTCTAAATGCTAATTTAAAAAAAAAATAACAGCAGATAAAACTTCAATTCTGCAAAATTAACGTTTTTATATTGTTCCTGATTCTTCAAAAATCTTATTTCACTTCTATGCTAAAAATAGACTTCAATACCTAGAGATATAAAAAAGTAAAAGCTGATAATTTTATTACTGCTTTGACTCACTCACCAAATGCTTATTAAGGGCCTCTAACTATGCTAAAAGTGAACTACCCATCTCTAGGGGAAGAAATAATTGCGTATAAAATTATTTGAAGTATAAGCAATCTCCTTGTCTCTTTCATCATTTGATCTTTGAAATATTTAGAGAGGGACATTCTGTTTCTGGGTGCCTCTATTTTTTTAGGAAAAAAAAATATTAACACAATTTTGCCTTCAAGACAAATAGGTCAATAAAAATACTGTATTATTATCTACATTTTATGCAAATCAGAAAAAAAGTATAGTGTATACAGTCTCTATTATTGGCCATGCGTCTGATTAGGATCAGATAGCAACACTGAAATTATTATTTTATTTTAACCAGATGTTATGCTTTACAGTCTGATTTTGAATGTACTACCTGCACGGGTTGTATTCTTGTGTACCACAGAGTCAGAACCAACCCGTAACTGACCCTCCAGTGGGTTTTCAGAAACAGTTAATCAATGGAATGAGATTGCCCATCCTTCTCCCACAGAGCACCTGGTGGCCTCAAAACCTGTGCCTTCAGGGATTGCAATGCAAAGGGATTGCAAAGAGAATAGGAATTCCAGAACACTTGATTGTGCTTATGTGAAACCTATACTTGAACCAAGAAACAATCCTCAGAACAGAACAAGGAAAAGCTGCATGGCTCCAAATCAGGAAAGCAGTGCATCAGAGTTGCATCCTGTCTCTATAACTTTCAATCTGCATGCAGAACAGATCAATCGGAAAGCAGAGCTTTATGAGGAGGAATGTGGTATTAAGATTAAAGGAAGACTCACCAACAACCTATGCAGATGACATAACCTCGCTTGCTGAATCTGAGAAGGTCTTGAAGCACTTTATGCAGAAGGTCAAGGACTGTATTCTTCATTTGAGATTGAAGATTAACATCAAGATTCTCACCACTGGACCAATTGGCAGCATCATGATAGATAGAGAAGAAATTGAGGTTGTTAACAATTTCACTTTGCTTGTCTCCACAATCAACACTCTTGACACTAGCTGTCAGGATATCAAAAGATGAATTCCACTGTGAAAATCTGCTGTCAGGGACCTCTCCAAAATACTAAAAAGTAATGATGTCAGTCTAGAGACCAAGGTGTGCCTGGCCCAGGCCATGGCCTTTACAATTACATGTTATGCATCAGAGAACTGGACAATAACTAAGAATTACAGAAGAAGAATTGATGCTTTTGAGTTGTGGTGCTGGAGAAGAGTCTTGAGTATACCATTGCCTGTCAAGAAAACAAACAGGTCTGTCTTGAAGAAGGTGAAATTAAGTCTCTCCTTGGAGGCTAGGATTTTGAAGCTCAGTCTCACATAATTTGGAACGTGGTTAGGAGGGACTGGTCCTTAGAGAAAGGCATTTCTACCTGAGGGAGTTTTTGTGGCTTAATGAGAAAGAGCTGTGCTGCCAACTGAAAGGCGTGTGATTCAAATCCACCAGCTGCTTTGTGAGAGAGAGGTAATCTTCTCCGGAGTAGTTTATTGTCGCTGAAAACCCACTGGAGGGTCAGCTATGAGCCAGTTCTGACTTAATGGTACATAATAACTACAACAATGATCTCCAGCTACTTTAACCAGAATCTTAAAGAATGAATTTTTTTACATGATGTTTATTTTATTTACTGGGATCCCCAACATACATCCCAAGTAAGAATTTGCGTATGTGTATTCATACGTCTGTTAAACCTTGTACTCATTTGGGAACTTACTTAAGTTGCCACTCTAAACATTCTGGTTGGTTTATGAGCTTTGTCTGCAGTTTTACTTCTCATCTAGAGCTGCTTTTCATAGCTCAGCTGTTTATCACTGTTGAATGAGAGTAACCTACATTGATCCCTTCTTTTTCTCACTCACTCAAAATCCTGAATCCTTTGCAACAGTCAGCACTGAAGCTTAAGGTGGACAAGACACTTGTAGGTGAAGCCTTTGGGATTTACAGAGTTTCAGTGCTAACCTAAAGCTAACAAAGCAAAGAGAAATTTGCAGCAAAAGATGGAGAGAGAGAAGAGGAAGGGAGGAGAGGAGGGGAACACAGGCAAGGTGAGACGAGGCGAGCATCTTGATCTCTATGAATAATTTTTTCCTAATAGATTTTCCCAGAAGTCCAGATATTCTTGGAAATACATTGTTATAGCCACAAATTCTTAGGTGTGTTTGGATAATAACTGCAATAAACTGTCCAATTTATAGTTAATCAAAGTCCTCTTTATATTGTAGAATTTTCACTTCTCAGTATGATTGAGGTGCTGATTTTAGAGTTTAATATTTTAAACTAAATCTGAAGTGAGTTACAGCTACAAAGTGTTTCCTATGAAACCGTTATTAACTTTTTTACTATTCAAAGAAAAATTCCTTTGATAAGCATTGCTTAAGCACATTATTGATTTGGATTGCGTAGTTTTCTCTCCCCAGGTACTCTGGAAGACTCTAGATCTGGAGGCGTCAAGACAGCAAAAGAGAGAAAGGGAAGCTGGGAGCCTCCATTTCTGTGATGTATCTAGACATAGAGTTCTGTTTATAAACACCATTTCTTAATATTTGTTGTTGTTGCTTGTCATCAAGTCAGAACTGACCCATAGCTTAACCCTCCAGTGGGTTTTCAGAGACAGTAAATCGCATGGGAGGTGATTGCCTATCTTTCTATTGCAAAGAATATGGTGGATTTGAACCAGATGCTTTGGGATTGCAGCATGTCTTCTTACTACTAGGCTAAAAAAACTCCCTTCTTAATGCCTATAGTAACATCCATTTCATTACTTTCTGGCCATAATTTCTCTTCCCAAGGGCGCAATCCAATTCTAAGGTGTTGAACTATAACTAGCCTCAATAGGATCCTCTCCATGTTCTTTCTGCTTGCTTTCAACTCTTTCCAAAGGCAGCACTTCCTGACACAAAAGCAAAGATATTGTTCAGTGCAAACTTGAACAGCGCAAACTATATGGGTTAAATATAGCATTAACTTTAACTATGAAAAAAATTAGAATTAAGAAGTACCCTCAACAACTTCCTTTTTTCTTGTGCTTTGTTCCTTTCTTCTAAAATTTTGTTGACACACAAGTGCATGTAATGGAAAAGTTTTGACATCTGTGTACATTGGTGAACTATTATCCTATTCATAATAACGAACATGCTCATCATCTCTAAAATTTCTCTTGTGCCCTTTCAAAATGTATCTGTCAAACACATAAGTGATGCCAACAATGGGTTACAAAGGAGTAAACAAATGTGGAAGAGAGCTCTGTGTGTATGTGATCTAAATTCTTTCACAAATCTTGAAACAAAGACCATATCCTATTCTAAGCAAGATTGAATCTCTAAGGATTCAATGATACTTGAGCATTGGTTGTTGTTGTTGTTGTTATGTGCCGTCGAGTCGCTTGCGATTCATAGCAACTCTATGTACAACAGCCTTAAACCCTGCTCTATCCTGCGCCAATCACAGTGCCTCTGACACACCCATCCTGATTACCCCAGTCACTGAATCAATCCACTTCATAGAGGGTCTTCCTCTCCTGTGCTGTCCCTCCACCCTCCCAAGCATGATGTCCCTCTCCAAGGACCTGTCTCTCCTTACAACATGTCCAAAGTATGTCAGACGAAGCTCCAGAATCCTTGCCTCCAAGGAGTAGCCTGGTTAACCCTCTCCAGGATGAATCAGTTTGTTTTCTTGGCAGTCCATGGTACATTCAATACTTTTCTCCAGGACCACAGCTCTAAGGCATCAATTCTCCTTCTGAGTATTGGTATTGTTTCCAAAATTCCTCTGATGATTCCATTGTGAATGGTTATTCAATGGGGAAATTTTCATGAAATAGTCATTTCTAAATCACCTATTCTTAGGGGGACCATGAGATCTGCATTTGTAATAATTTTATTGATGCTGCTCTATCTGGTTCATGGTCCATGCATTGAGTAACAAGGAACAGGGTACAAAAGTACGGCAGCCCATTGCAAGTTGTAATGTGCCTTCGAGTCAACCGTGACTCATAGAGAGTCTATGAACAATGGATTTAAAAGACTTTCCCAATGCAACTTGTCTTCTGATTTCCTGACTGCTGGTACAAATGGTGTCGATTATGGATCTAAGTAAGATGAAATTGTTAACAACTTCAATCTCTTCTCCTTTCATCATAATGCTGCCTATTGTCCTGGTGGTGAAAATGTCTGTTTTCTTGATGTTGAGATTCAATCCATATTGAAGGCAATAGTCCTTAATCTTTGGCAGCAAGCACTCCAAGACCTCCATATTTTTGAAGAGCAAGGTTGTGTCATCTGCAAAATGCAAGTCACTGATGACTCTTCCTTTGATCCTGATGCCACACTCTTCTTTGCAAATTCTAGATTCTGGAGTGATCTACTCAGCATATAGCTTGAAGACACATGGAGAAAGACTACATCCTTGACACATCCTTTCCTGATTTTGGACCATGCAGTGTTCCTTTGTTCTAGAAAAACGCTGCATAGTCTAATACGTTTTGACGACAGCATGAGATGCTGGCTTGAATCATTTGCTTTTGTCCAAAGAAAACGGGAGCCCAAGGCTTTGAGCCAAAAATCAAACAATTCTGATTCCTCTCAGTCAATTATCATTATATGTTCTCCACTCTTACTTTACACCGATTGATCATCTAGAAATATTATGCATATTTACTATTTAAAACTTGAAAGACTTGTGCCCTGTGAGATATATACTAATATTGGCCCTCTTAAAAAAAAAAGCTATCTTTACCAATGAAGGAACTAAACAGAGGCACTCGTGATGTGCTCAGAATCCCAGGTCCAAAAGGGGTGAAGAAGAACCACAGAGACCTGTGCTATGAAGCAGCTGAGCACTGCAGAAGCAGGGGAGAGGCTGACAAGGCACATTTTGCCTGCAATCTGCCCTCATGATTATCAGTCAAGATAGGACATTTCTAGGAATTTCCTAGCTTTCATAGTAAATTGGCCAGCTGTGGATTATTTAGCTCCACTAAAACTTATACAGATTGCCATCTTTTTCCTTCATTCTAATGCTGTCCATACCAGCCCATCTGTTTCCTCACCCCCTCATAAGAGAGTGTTACTCCATCTCCAAGGAGTATAAGCACCAGCACTGAGTCAGAAGACTGCAGTGACGTAGTGATAATTGCTTTTAAAAAATCAAATTTGTACAGAAAATGTCATTCCAGCAAGAACTTTGCCAGGTCACAGCTGTTTCATAATGAGTCATCCATCACTCTGAGGACTCTCTTACATGGACCAAAGCAATGAAACCTCACACACTAGGCGGGCGGGGAAGAAAGCCATGCTTACTCAAGACTGTCTTCTTTCAAATATTTGAAAGCCTTTGCTACGATGGTGACGGGTAGGCAGCATTCCTGCATCAGTCCCCTAAGGATTTAAAAAAACCAACCAACCAACCAACAAAACAAAACAATAAAACCCAAATCATCACAAAAAAAAACAAACCTGTGAGAAGGCAAGAGTTTTGAAAAGGATAGATTACTCTAGGTAAAGAGTATTGTATTCTACCACAGCTGTAGGAACATCTTACTATTTCTCTTGCCATATGAGAGGAAAGAAGCTTATAGATATGGAATTTTGTTTCCTAGACCTACTGAAAGGCCTTAAGTGGATGTGGTAGGAGGACTCAACAGCTGTCAAAATAGTACAGCTTGAGTGTGTTCCAAAACTTCTGACATACCCAAAATACATCCTCCAAATTGCCTATTGATGGAGCCTTAACTTTCAATTTAAGAGGCATCACACCCAGAAAACAGCAACAAATAGTCATTAATCTATTATCACACACTGATTTATAATTCCTTGGCAAAAAGAAAATATTTGGTGGATGCTTCTAAGGGAGACTGAGTAGACCCAAAAGAGCACTGAGAGAAGAAGCCACTGACAAATAGATGCTCTCTAGTCCATGGTAAGTATCTGCACTGTGATCCCAAAGGCATGTGGTTCAAATATACCAGCTGCCCCAGAGGAGAAAGAAAAGCATTCTCCTCTCATGAGATTAAGTGCCTCTGAAAACCTGCTGGAAGGTCAGCTGTAGGTCAGTTCTGACTCAATGGTACTGAACAACAATAACAGTCTGATAAAGCAACTAGCAACATGCAAATCATTCCACAATATAACAAACTTGACAGACAGGTGTTGTACTTCTCCCCCCACCACCACTCCGAGATCAAATGGTTTTATAGGAGGTTTAGATACGAAGTGACAGAGAAAATAAAGCTCAATGGTTATGGTCTGGCCAGGACCCATTGCACCTCAGACAAGCCAAAAGCTGTTGTACTTCTAATAGCAAACTTAAAGACAATTCAGCATACACATATCAAGGTTCAGGATGCTCCTTTCTAGCCCTGGCTGGCCCATGGTGGCACAGCAGGACGGGGTCCTGAATAGGGTGTTTGGAATAAACAGTGGCCCAGCTGAATCTTTGGTACTGATGTTTGGCACAAGGCTGGGCAACTCAACAGTCTTTCTGGTTGCTCATGGAGATCTGATGAGCCAGAGATGTGTCCTTTCTCCACACCTATTCAATCTGTATGTTGAACTAGTATTTAATGAAACTTAACTTTATGAAGAGGAATGTAGCTACATTATGCAGATGATGCAACCTTGATTGTTCAAAGTGTGGAGGACTTGAAACACTTTATGCAGAAGATCAAGTATTACAGTTTTCAATATGGATTATGCCTCAATATCAAGAAGACAAAAATCCTCACCACTGAGCCAATTGGCAACATTATGATAGATGGAGAAATGTTTGAGGTTGTCAATGATTTCATCATGCTTGGATATGTTTAGTAGACCTGCTAAAAGACCTTAAACGGATCTGGTAGGAGAAATCAATAACTGTAAAAATAGTGATGGTTAACACCCTTGGTACCAGGAGTCAAGACATCAGGAGACATAGCGCATTGGGTTGTTGTTGTTGTTATGTGCCATCGAGTCGCTTGCAACTCATAGCGACCCTATGTAAAAGAGCTCTATACACTCTTCTATCCTGTGCCAACCTAGCCATCTCAAACACACTTATTCCCACCTCTCCAGTCACAGAATCGATCCATCTCATCAAAGGTCTTCCTCTCCTTCGCTTCCCCTCCACTCTACCAAACATGATGTTCCTCTCCAAGGACCAGTCCCTCCTTGCAACATGCCCAAAATATGTCAAG
>NW_006399772.1:17469286-17474254 GCF_000299155.1 Elephantulus edwardii | reverse complement strand
CCAGGACAGACTTGTTTGTTCTCCAAGGTTTGTTCAAGACTCTTCTCCAGCACCACAACTCAAAGGCATCAATTCTTCTTTTATGAAGGTCCTTGACAGCAGACTTTCCCAGTACAATTCTTCTTTTGATTTCCTGACTGCTGATGCTGTGAATGTTGATTGTGGAACCAAGCAAGCTGAAGTTATCAATGACCTTAATTTCTTCTTCATCCACCATGAAGCTGCTAATCAGCCCAACGGTGAGATTTTTTTTTGTATTCTCGATGTTAAGCTTCAATCCATATTAAAGACTACAGTCCTTGACCTTCTGCAGCAAATGCCTCATGTCCTCTTCAGTTTCAGCAAGCAAGGTTGTGCCATCTGTACAATGCAGGTTGTTGGGAAGTCTTCCTCTAATTCTGATGCCACATTCCTCCTCATAGGGTCTAGCTAAAATCTTTGACATATCAGAGGTAAAAATTCATTGGCAATAACAATAGACGACATAGCTTCCTTCTCACCTAAAACCAAGTTTATGTTTAATCATCTAATGTAGTACTTTCCAGTAGGGAAAGAATGCAAACAACCATACACATATTTTGAAGTTTCCTACTAGCTCCAATAAACAAAGGACATTTATTTTTGTGTTTTAAATTTTCTTTTAAATGCGTTTTATGAAGAGCAAGCAAGCAAACAGTGTTGTGTCATCTGCATAACGCAGATTGTTGATAGATCTTCCACCAATCTTGACCCCACATTTCTCCTCATAGAGCCCAGCCTCCCGGAAAAATATCTTTTGCATACAGGTTGAAAAGGTCTGGAGACAGGACACGTCCCTGGTGTACGCTCTTCCCAATTTTAAACCATGCAGTTTTTCCTTACTCTGTTCTGGCGACTGCCTCTTGATCCAAGTATAGGTTTTGCATTAGCACAATCAAGTGTTCTGGGATTCCCATTCTTCTCAGAGCCATCCACAGTTTGTTATGATCCACAAGTCAAACGCCTTTGCACAATCAATGAGACACAGATATACATTCCTCTGGTATTCCCTGCTTTCAGCTAAGATCCATCTAACATCAGCTACAATATCCCTAGTACCACGACCCTTTCTAAACCTAGCCTGGACTTCTGGCAGCTCTCTGCTGACCTGAAGCGCTTGCTGCAGAGGGTCAAGGACTGCAGCCTCCAATATGGATTGAGTCTCAATGTCAAGAAGATGAAGATTCTCACCTGGAGAATCTCACCTGGACCAATTGGTAGCATCAGGATGGATGGTGAAGAGATTGAGATTGTTCACAGCTTTAGTTTGCTCGGCTGTACAGTCAACACTCTAGGCACCAGTAGCCAGGAAATTGAAAGACGTATTGCCATGGGAAAGTCTGCTGTTAGGGACCTCTCCAAAGTACTGAAGAGCAATGGTGTCTCTCTGGAGACTAAGGTGCGTCTGATACAGGCCATGGTCTTTGCTGTCACTTGTTATGCATCAGAGAGTTGGACAATGACAAGGAGAATAGAAGGAGAATTGATGCCTTTGAGCTGTGGTGCTGGAGAAGAGTATTGAGGGTACCGGTGGACTGCTAGGAAAACAAACAGATAAAACCCGAAAAAGGTTAAACCGGGCAGCTCCCCGGGGGCAAGGATTCTGAGGCTCAGTCTAACATACTTTGGATATGTAAGGAGGGACTGGCTCTTGGAGAGGTACACCATGCTTGGGAGGCTGGAGGGACAGCACAAGAGAGGAAGACCCTCGATGAGATAAATTAATTTAGTGACTGAGGCAATGGGGTAGGTGTGTGAAAGATAGTAAGACTGACACAAAATAGAGTAGTCTTTTAAAGGACTGTGACACATAGGGTCGCAGGCAACTCGACAGCACATAACAACAACAACAAACATTTTATGAATAATATTCACATAATTGTGTTCATAGAAATATAATTATTAAATGTTATCAATACAAAGCATCTGTTATTTTTTAAAATTGGAACTTAAATATCCTATAGTGAAATGAAAGTGCAAACTCAATTCCTTAGTGGCAATATTCACTTTAAAATTCTCAGAACCTTTACTGGTGGCTCTGGTGCCTTAGTGGTAAGAAATTGCTCTACTAAAGCAGGTTTGGAAGCAGGAGTGGCGTCCACTTCCTAAACAGCATGCCTCTGGAAACTATGAATATGATAAATGTTGATAGTTATAGAAAGGCTTCAGGCCTTTTGTTCATAGGGTACCTATGAGTCATGCTTGACTCGAAGGCAATCAACAACAACAACAACAATTAAAAGTAAGCAGTTTTACTCCACCGGCTGCTCCACAGGAGAAAGATGGGCAATCTCCTGGTTAACTGCTGAGAACCCTCTGAAGCGTCAACTATGTGTTGGTCCTAATTCTCTGGTACACAAGAAACAAAACTGGACAGCATAGACTTGGAAATTCAAGTGCAGGGAAATGTTTATATGAAATACATTAGTCATTCTCTAATCTTTACAAAAGAAAAGGAATGGAGAGAAGAATTAAAACCAAATCTTAAATCAGCCATAATGAAACTTAAAGAGAAAACAGCTCTCACGATACAGCTTCTTTTTCATGACTGAAATTGTCTATACAAATGAGAATGGTGCTAATTTTTAAATTAATGTTACATGAGACAATAAGTCTTAGATCTGGAGAGACAATCTCTGCAGTTGGAAACTCCTGCTCTTGAACATTTATCCCTGGTAGCCAGACTGGCCACCACTTTGGGTTGAAGTACTTTGGTTTCAAATGAAGGGACAATCTCTTGAAATGATAATAAAAGCATCAGCATGCCAGTAACTTTTAAGTAAGTCTCAACTCTCTTGTTTTTATTCAATGTGTTTAATTTTTATTTTCTTTGATTACCAAAGAATTTGAATGATCTCCAGGCATATTTTTTTAGTATTTTATTATATGAAATGATTATTCACAGAAAAAAAACATTTTCTTTTAGAGTATTTTCCATTAGTTTATGATAGCTTTCCCCTTAAACGGAAATGGCTATATTGTATTTTTCTGCATTTGTAAATAGTACAGTGTAATTTTCAAAAAGATGAACAATACATTAGCTCAAGAAAGAAAGTAAATATGATCTAAGATTCTACCACCTTGAGGAAAAAAAAACCACCACCATGAATATTTTGGTGATCATCCTTTTTCTATCTCTTTCTGAATGTAAACACCCTTTTAATAACTAGTAGGATTTCACACATGCTATCATTTTGTTTCCTTTGTCTTCAATGGTCACCTCCATTTAGAGAAACGTCTTCATTCTTACTTTTCTCTTTCTCTTCATCTCTCCCAGCAAGCTCACTCAACCCAGAATCTAGTGAAAACAATCAATCCTTCGATAGTCTTCCTTATATATTGCTATGCTAAAATCATTATTGCTATGCCTACATAGATACACACACATACATATATACACTTACACAAGCATTACGGGTAATGGTTTATCTTGAAATTCTACAAAACAAAGTTTATTCAGAGTTCTCACTTGCCTTTCTTCCTTATCTTAGTGTTGTCATTGTTAGGTGTTGTAGAGTCAAATAAGACTCGAATGACCTTTTACATCAGATCTGAATAATGTCCTATCTTATGTCATTCTTGTGATCTCTGACACATTTGAACCCACTTCTGCTGTCATGTGTCAGTCCATTTCATTGAAGGTCTCCTTCTCCTTTGCTGACCCTCGACTTTCCTAGCCTAATGTTCCTTTAAAAGGAATAGCCTCTTCTTGCAACATGCCCAGAATATAAGAGCTAAAGCTTCAACATCCTTATTTCAAAGGTGCAGCCTGGTTGTACTCTCCCCAAGATATATCTGTTTGTTCTGCAATATGCACAGACTTGTCCCAGCTTTTGTTATGTCCTGTTCTCCAACTTTTGCTTTGTTTAAAGATTTGAAGAGGGAAGGAAGGAAATGAATACAAAACCAAACCACCAGTGTGCCCACAGAGATGCACGTTATCCAAATTAGAAATGAAGCCAAATCCTGCCTATTTTTTTCCATCCTTTTTTATCACTTTGCACAGAATTAAACAAAGAATTTCAAAGAAACATTATTATTAAGTTTAATTGTCATAAAACTGATGAAAATTCCATGAGAAGTAGGAGTAACTGCTTTGTTTTTGTTGTTGCTGCTGCTGTTTCATCCATATAAAAATCTAAATAAATTAGGAGCATATTATGAACATGCTTTTCTATAGTGAATACGTATAAAGTAGATAAGAAGATATTTCAACTGTCAAGTGCCGGGCACGCCGCGATCACCGAGCCGAGATCCATGCTCATTCAATGCTGTCTTCTCATACTTTCCAGCAAGTGTTTGGGAGGCTGGATATTGCACAAGAGGAAGTGATTCCTCTCTCTCCCAGGAAAACACTGGTCTAATCAAAGGACTTGGGAGACGCCATCTTTGGATTAGCAGCACAACTTCCAGCAGACTTCCAACAGAATTCCCAAAATATCAGTTAGTCATGTCTTAATAAATTTGTGATTAGAAGCTATTCGTAAACTTTTAATACTTTGAAGAGAGTCTGTCTCACTCATTTTGGAAAGTCCTATACTGAGCACCAGGTACCTGGTATGGGAGGTAATTGTGATTGGAAAAGTGGGAAAAGGTGAGGGCATAATAGCTCTCACTCCACGTTATCCACATGTCTGGTCCTAATTAAAGAGATTTTTCAAACTCCTTGCCTATTAATGACTAGTAAGAGGGGTGCAGAGAATAGGAATAACATGATTGTTGATTGCCAGCTCCTTTCAAAGGACTCATTACGTGACTGGGGAACAAAAATACATGTTGACAATTTCCAAGATGTTCCAATCTTTCTTTTATTCCCTTAAAATAAACTTTACTTAAAATAATTGTCCCCAAATTGTTTGATTTCTAATACTTTTGAAAGACATCTCAGGCAGTGCGAGGGCGATGCAGCGCGAGGGCGACGCCGCCAGACGGGGGAACGCCGCCGCCAGA
>NW_006399772.1:17444101-17467426 GCF_000299155.1 Elephantulus edwardii | reverse complement strand
GCAAAGCAAGCCTTAAGAGTCAGGGTAAGTGTAATTTCTTTAGGTCGAGGGAAGACATGCCTGTGCTTATGTGGTGTGGATTTACTCAAACTAGTTTGCATCTTGCAGTTGAAAAGAACAAACATACCCAAAAAACCCCACAAACGACTCACTTGTGCCAAAATAATCTGCCTCAAGCAAACTCTAATTTATCAAATCTGTTAAAGTGTATCATCTTGGAATAATTTCAGTATATATTTTCAAATTCATCTTCATTTGGGAATCTGAATAAGATGTCATCCTGAACATGACATCAAATTCTATTTACTTCGTATCTGTAGCAGTTAGAACACGAATAAAAAAAATATTAAGATTTGTGTATCATTTGTATTTTTTCATTTTAATCCAATACTTGCTGTTATTATATACACCTTGTTGTGCACCCCTGAGTAGGAACTGATCCATAGCTGACTGCAGTGGGTTTACAGAGGCAGTTAATTACACGGGAAGAGATTGCTAATCTCTTTTCCTATGGAGCAGCTGGTGGATTCGAACTGCACACCTTTGGGTTGCAAGCATAACTACTTATTACCATGCTATCAGAGCTTCCTAATTCAGTGATGGCAAATGTAAAACAAGTAGCTAAGATGCTTTTGTTAGAACAAAAGAAGTTTCTTTCCACAAAGTGTTTATATAATTTTCTGCCACAGTATTTGATGGCTGTTTTACACTGCATCTTAGTGATCTCATAATGTACTCAGATGATTCTTTTTGTGGGTGCGAAGAAGAGTTTGGCATTAAAGTCAAATATTAAAGAAACATCTATCCCAGAGTTTAAAAGCATATGTGAAGTAGTGCTAATATCCCATTTGTGACATATAACCAGCTTCAGAAGTGTCTGTAATATAATTACCAAGACATATATTTCTTTCTCTCATAGCAATTTGCATTCTATGCTTCACTTCTTCCCTTTGATTAGTTATCTGAGTCATGGGAAAGCCATAAAGGCAGGTAATATGTGAAATATCTGTCAATAAACAAAACAAGTTGTCTTCACTGAAGAAGTATATTTTTCTATGTCTTGGTCTAATAAAATTGTAAATCTGTGCTCAAACAAGAATACGTGCATGTGTGTGAGTAAGTGTGTGTGGGTATGATCATGTTCGTGTTCATTTCTATATTTATAATTTAATGACAATTATACACTTCATAACACATCTAAATCTGTGGCTTCATAGCTTAAAGTGGAAATCTTGATGAAAACAAGAGACTGAATGAATACAGCAGCTTCCTCCATGGATATTGTATCTCTTGCACAGAAGCCAGTTTTATAGCCACGCATATGATGTATGTATGAGTATGTGTAAACCCACAATATGTATCTTATTAGTGATAATGAACATCTGTGGCACTGGCTTATGTATGTACTGTGAAGTATTTCCTACCTAACAGTATATGCTTTGACCTTTCTTTCAGCGTTTTAGAACTGTGATAATTTACTACATTTGTCATTATGTGGCTCACTCATTTCTGTAGCATACTGTCCTCTAAATGAATCCCAAAAAGGAAGGATTTAGTGACTTCTTTATTGTTTTTCAATGTTGCATAGTATGCCATTGTGTGGATTACCACAGTCTATTTGTTTAATTTGTGGGTTGTTTTGTATCTTTGTTGTTGTAAATAATGTCAAAATGCACATGGCTATGCATTTAATGGATGATGAAATTTACTGGATGATCATTGATATCATCAATGGTGAGAAGAGAGGGAGAGGGGAGTAAAAGTTGATAAAGAGATAAATGGCACACATTAAGAATTCAAAAGAGAAAGATAATATCGAATACTGGAATCATTAGCACAATATCACTAAAGAAATTGGAGATGAAGAGAAGCATAGAAGGATTAATGGAAAACAAAATTACAAGAAGAAAGTGGGCAAAAATAAATTGCAGTATGGATATTGAAAGTATTATTGTTGAATAAATTGTGTATGAATGGCTGAATGAAACATTAATTTACTTTGTAAACCTTCACTCAGATCACAAGTGTGATTCACATCACTTAAGCCATGAGACACAAAACAAGCAAACAAAAACGAAGGAAGAATTTGCCAACTTGTTAAAGGGTTGTTGTTATGTACTATTTCCACAGAGCAACTGCTAAGTTGTCAGTTCAACGCCTTATCTCTAAGCTACTTGAGTTCCCTCGGTGTGTAAAATCCAAAACACAGACACCACCGAATGCTGACCACGATTTGCAGCAACAACAGCTCTCATTCATTGCTGACGAGAACGCAAAATGGTCGAGCCAGTTTGGAAAAGCTTCACAGTTTTGTGGGATTTTCTTTTTTTTTTGTTGTTGTTCATTTTATTTTATTTTGAGGTTTTTTTTTCTTCTTAAATTTAAATGTAGGTGTACCACATGGTCCAAAATAGTATTCTTAAGTAATTGAAATGAACTGAAATTGGCATGTCCATACAAAAACCTGCACATAAATGTTTAGAATAGGTTTACTCAGAACTGCCAAAATATAAAACTAATGACTATGCCCTTAAATATGTAGAGGGATTAACAAACTAGTATAATTATGCAATGAAGCACATCCATTCAAATCAGTTATCAAACCACAAGGCAGGGAGGACTCATAAATGCTTATTTGTAAGTGAAAGATATCAGTATGAAAATGTCCTAGACTGCATGGTTCCTGCTTGTTGTTGTTGTTATTGTGTGTTATCGAGTCAGAAAGCTGATCCGTAGGGTTTTCAGAGACAGTTAATCACCTGAGAGGAGATTGCTCCTCCTCTGTCGCTAATTACCATTATAGGACATTATAAAAAAAGGAAACTGTAGAGATTGGGGACTTCTGGTGGCTTAGTGGAAAGGAATGGTGCTGCCAATGTAAAGGAAGGTTCGTCGAATTCCCCAACTACTCTGTAGAAAAAAATATGGATACGATCCTCCTGTGAGATTTACTGCCTCTGAAAATTTGCTGGAGGCTCAGCAATGGGTCAGTTCTGACTTGATGGTCCATAACAACAACAGCAAGAGAAATGGTAAAACTATCGGGGGTTGTCAGGCATTCAGAGGGATGATGGAGAAAGGGGGCAACAATTAAGTGGAACAGGGACGTATTTAGAGTTTTCAAACTGTTCGGTATCATATTATAGTGGTAAATAAATGATACTGTGAATTTGCCAAAAACCCATAGAACAGTACAAAACAAACAGAGAAATCTAAATTATAGACTTTAGTTAAGAATTTATCAACATCGGTTCGTCACTTATAATTACCAAACCTCAGGAATGCATTATGGGGATATTGGCGATTCTGTGCATCTGGGAGATCAGAGGCATACGGGAAGTCTGTACTTTCTATAGGCCTTGAAACAGCTCTAAACAACATACTGTATTAGTTATAAAAATACAGGAAATAAAAGGCTATGTAAATGCTGCCAGCAAAAATTCTGCAAGGCTTTAGGCACTTTGTGTTAGGAAAACCCATGCCTAAAAGGGGTGCTGATTACTGGATAGGGCCGAAAGAAATTCCACCTTGGGAACACAGGATGAGCAAACCCACAGCAGCAGGAGATGTGAAGGGCAGCTTTTGTCTAGAAACAAGAGTCCTGGATTCCTTAGACCCTCTGTCTCTTGGAGGTAATGGTCTGTGCAATATATAGACAAGGATTTATAGCCGATGAGTACTGGTGTACCCTTTATTAATCGCCACACTTATCTTAACCACACAGACTGTCATGACCTTCAGTAAACTGTACTGAAAAAAAATGACTCAAAAGTGAGTCTTGTTATTCTTCTAATTTTTGTCTCCAGTTGAACTAGCAACCCAAATGAAGCTGGAAGAGATAGAACAGAGGTTAATGGAAAGAACTGTCTTCAATGAGGTCATCGTGTCCAACAGTGTCAAATGGATTTTGGACTATCATGCTTCTATGCTCGCACTGGACCTCTGCTCTCGCTATGGGTTTAAGACAAAAATCTGAGGAGAAATGTAAAGTAGATTTCCCATCACTCAGGTTCCCTGTCATCGTCTCCCAAATAATGCAATATTTGGCTGGGGAAATAATTTCGCAAAAAAGTTACAATAACAACAACAACTTGCTTTTCGCATTCACTAAAGGAATCGTAGGCTGTGGTTCGAATCTACCAGCTGCTCCACCAGAGAAGGATGGGCAGTCTCCTCCTGTGTGATGGACTGTCTCTGAAAACCTGCCGGAGGCTCAGCTTTGGGTTGCTTCTTACTTGATTAAACATAACAACGAGGGAACCCTGCAAGCACAATGGGAAAGCACTGTGATGCTAACCACAAGGTTGGAGGTTTGAACCCACTCAGATTTCTTCTACAGTAAAAGACCAGAGAAGCCATAGCCGAAAGAACTCTATGGCGCAGTTCTACTCAGTCATACAGGCTCAATGTAAGTGAGACGTGAAATCTGACAACAGTAGTTCTCTTGGGGGTGCAATGGCGACGTACTTGACTGTTAACCTAAAGGCTGGTGTTTCCAACCTAATTTGAGCCTCAGTAAAGACTCTACAACATTGTTGCCGACTTCTGTTAAGGTCCTCAAAAAGATCCCCTGAAGACTTCACAGCAAATGATCAAAACCCCCAAAACCAAAACAAAACCCTCACTGCCATCAAGTCATAACTCACTCATGGTAGAGCCTCCCTGGGGTGCTTAAGGCTGTAAACGAAGCAGCAGCAGCAGCCCCATTACGCATGGGTTCACCAACCAGAGTGGAGGTGCCTTTGGGTCAGGAGTCTACAGACTAGACCAGAAGCAGTTCCTCTGTCAAAGGGAGTTGCTATGAAGCAGAATCGTCAGTAAAAAACAACAATCCAACAATTCATCTGCACTTGTCTAACTTCTGACGTATATTCTAGCTTAGGCTTCATTGTAAGGAAACGGTGTAATGCACTAAAATATGTTCAGATTTCTGGGTACGTGCAGTTATGCATCTATTTTGACCTTATGATCTTGTAGTATCCAAATCTTTTGTTAAGATGACAAAACCATAACAGTAAGAAAATTAAGTAAATTTTTGACTCTGTCTAAGGAGCTCTGGTGGCCTAGTGGCAAAAAAGGTGTGTTGCAATTCACAAGGTATGTGGTTCGAGGCCACCAGCTGCTCCACAGAAGACGGATGGGCAATCTCCTCCCATGTGACTGTTTCTGAAACCCTGCAGAAGGGTCAGCTATGGCTAAATTCCAACTTGACAGTACACAATAACAATAACAATTTTAGTTTCCAGACAAAAGCTTTTTCCCAGAGGAATTTGTAAAAAAAAAAAAAGTCCTTATTAAAGATATTTTTGTAGGGGAAGTAATAAGAAATATAGTAGTAAGGGACAAAACTATGACTTAAAAACAGTAAGTTGAGATGAAGAATATAGACTAGCAAAAGTGGGGGTCTGGGGGATGGGAAGGGTTAATCACACGGTCTCAAAATTTGATGGGTGGAGAGAGGGGAGAAGAAAGCAAAGGAGGAAGATCCAATACGAAAGCAACGTATATGAACTATGTAAGTAGGCCAGTCTAAAATAAAAAAAATATTTTTTTAAAGAAAAGCATTTGTTAGAAAAAGTTTGGAGAGATATTAAGATGGGGATGGTTCTCAATTATGATGAGGAGAGATCTGAAATGAGGTTTTAATGTGGAAGAAATAGTGCTTGAATTTGGAAGAGCTGAATCGATCTGGTTAATAGAACAATTAAGAACTATTTTAATAACTCTGCACCCACATAACACACTAATAAAATGCTGTTGGAGATTTGTTTTAGTCTGTGGATTTGGGA
This sequence comes from Elephantulus edwardii, assembly GCF_000299155.1. Classification (NCBI taxonomy): domain Eukaryota; kingdom Metazoa; phylum Chordata; class Mammalia; order Macroscelidea; family Macroscelididae; genus Elephantulus; species Elephantulus edwardii. The sequence goes on along the minus strand of NW_006399772.1, from coordinate 17,461,637 downwards.
ACTAGAAATTAGGACATGAATTTCAACACCCCTAAGCAGTCTTTCCTTATCCTCAAATATTTCCAGTCAAGCACGCAGACTTTCAAAGTAGCCTGCAAAAACGTGACATAGTCATTCTTCGTTTTCCTGGTCCAATATTAGGAATTTTATACACAGAAATGAGTTCAAGTCTTTAACAGGCAAATATGTTCACTTTAAAAGAACCATTTTAATCATGTTGTTGTTGTTATATGCCATCGAGTCGCTTGCGACTCGTAGCTACCCTATGTACAACAGTCCTAAACTCTGCTCTATCCTGTGCCAACCTAGCCATCTCAAATGCACTCATTCCCACCACTCCAGTCATGGAATTGATCTATCTCATTGAAAGTCTTCCGCGCCTGTGCCATCCCTCCACTCTGCCAAACATGATGTCCCTCTCCAAGGACCAGTTCCTTCTTGCAACATGCCCAAAGTATGTCAGACGAAGCTTCAGAATCCTTGACTCCAAGGAGCATTCTGGCTTCACCTTCTCCAGGACAAACCCGTTGGTTCTCCTAGCAGTCCATGGTATACTCAACACTCTAATCCAGCACCACAGCTCAAAGGCATTAATTCTCTTTCTATCATCCCTATTCACTGTCCAATTCTCTGATGCATAGAGATGAAGAATTTGAGTTACAAAATATTGGAACTAAAGACCATTTGAAATTCACAAGCCTATACAATAAAACCTATGAACCCGGAGAGAGGTTGAAAGGCACCCAAGGGTCGAGGACTCTCCTTCATAGGGTCGCTATGAGTCACCTGCGACTCGACCGCACTTAACAACAACAACAACAAACAATAAAACAAACTAGCACTGTTGCAGAAGTACCCCTTAAATATGGTCACCAAGAAATACTACAAAGCAACCCTTAAGTGGGTCACCAAGATGTTTTGACTATGTTCTCCTTAAATTTCAGATACTTGGTGTGGGAGAGAGGCGTGTGGACTGAGGAATCGTTCATTTTCTTCCCTGAGGTGCCCTAGTCTATACATGAAGGTAGAGAGGAAAAGTCCATCAAAGTTTAACTTAAAAAAAAAAATCAGCAATTTCAGCAATGGACTCTAGTATATCAGAGATGATGAAAATGGCACAATACAGGTCATAGGATCGCTAAGAGTCACCCTCAGTTCAACTGTGTCTAACAGCAACAAATGTATAGAACACAAAGCACAAAGCACAATGTATATGCATAATTACATGTAAACCGATAAAAATTAAAACATCCTAAAAAAAAAAAATGGGCAAGCTGTGGTGGTCATGTTTGTTCATATTGTATTTGACGTTCAGATGACTTTAGGGCAAAGTATGTGTACCATGAAGTCCTTGAAAGAGCCAATGAAATAAAATAGAACTAACAAACTAGTTGCCTTTCAGACAGAATCAACTTATAGCTGACCCTCCAGAGGGTTTTCAGAGGCAGTTAATTGCCGGGGAGGAGATCGTCCATCTTTTCCTGAGGAGCACTTGGTGGATTTGAACCTCCAGAGAGCGGCCAGCTTTGAGTTAGCAGTGCAACTCCCTATAAATTAGGCCACCAGAGCTCCCTGACCTGGCATAGAGAAGTACAACTGCTATTGTGGAAAGAATGTTTGTAATGCTAATATCTTGGGCTCTGATATCAAGGGGATCTAGATTTTAAAATTTTGTGCTTAACAGTAATATGGCATTGAAAACGTTTCTGAATCACTATGCTCTAAATTTCTGCACTGATAAAACATATTAATATCTCACTCACACTGTTGTGCTGAGTTTTAAGTACACACTTGTATCCAGTAAGTACTCAACCAACTAGTTTTTATTTCTATTATTATCTTCACTATTGTTGTTATTTTTCAATGACTTTGTACAAGTCAGTTAGCTTTTCTATTTTTTCTAAATAAAGAGAGAACAACTATGGATACACCTTGATGATCTATCCACAACCATTAGGCCCGAGTACTGAGCTCCTTGGGGAGTGTCCAAAATTCTAAGATATTTAAGAAATAACTTTAAATAAACAAGGCTCGGATCAAGGATAGAGATGCTCCATTTCTGCTCTGTCTCTTGGCTTTTGTTTCATTAATGTTAAATGTCTCAGTATGATTGCTAAGTTTGGGGTGTTTTTTCTTTTTAAGAGGTGTAATATTGGTAAACTTTTTCTGATTTCAAAATGTCATTCTTGGCCAGTCAGTGCTTGTCCATTCACCACCTACAATGTGTGTGTGTGTGTGTGTGTGTGTGTGTGTGTGAACAGTAAGGTTGCCGAGATAGGACGGAATCCAGTTGAGAACAAGAAAGACTGTTTATTAGGGTAGGAGATGTTCACAGATGTTTTTTACAAAATAAGGAAGTGGGCTAGGGTCTCAGATAACTATCCCTGGTAAACAGAGGTAGCGCAGTTTCACATCCTTAACAGAGAGAAACAGCCACAGCTGAAGCTTCCTGTGGTTGGATCATTTCAGTGGCTATTCTGGGAAAGGAAAGGAAACCAGGTCCACAGCCCTAATAGGAACCTTGTGGTATTTTTTCTTAGTGGAATCCAGAATTTACGGAGCTATTGAAGCTGGAAGAATTCTTGAAACTGTTGCCTTTGATAACTTGAAATACAAACCCTACACCAAAACTATTCCCTCCAGTATTTTTTTTTAAAAAAACAAGATTTAATGTACATTTATACTTAATATGTGGAACGTATAAATATTTTATACTGAATAAGTGATATTCATTAAGCCAAAGGAAAAGGAGGAATTTACATTGAGTGTTTTGTCTTTTTTTTAAAAAAAAACCCACATTATCTTGGACTACAAATGTGGATTCTCATCACGGAAAAATTTCTAAAGCTGTACTTCTACCTTTTAGTTGTATCTTTTCATTTTTTGTGTTTTTTTTGTCTGTATTGATAACCATTTCCTAAATCAATCCATGGCAACAATTTCCACATCTTCATTCATGAAGTAAGTGCTGATAGGCTTCTGTCTGCAGACAGCATGGAGCATGGACTCGTACATTACACTCCCTCTCTCTTTTTTGTGGTCTGTTTTCAGTCTTTTTTGAACAATAACAACAACAAAATAAATAAATTGCTGTTGCTGTTGTATTGTAGTTGAGTAAAAACTAACCCATATCAAACCAGCCAATGGGTTCTCAGAGGCAGTAAATCACATGGGAGGAGATCGCCTCCTGCAGAGCAGCTGGTTGAAACCATGTACCTTTGAGCTGGCAGCGCAATTCCTTACCACTAAGCCACCAGAGCTCCCTCCAGTCTTTTTTTGAACCCAAAAAAGTAGTCAGTTTTAATTAATTGGAATAAATTATCATGCTCTTTTAAATAAGTATCTCTGTGAGATCAAATTGGAAGGGGTGATTGGAAAGGTTAAACGGAAAACATAAGAGACAATGAAATTTAAATATAGTGATAAAATAATTTGGATAATGATAGAGAGAATGAAAGCACCACTGGAAGGGTGTAATGAATGTCACTGAATTAGTTAGACACATAGAATCATAGAATTTGTTTCAATAGTGTATCTTTGAGTGTGACTATCACACAAATTTTTAGAAAGACAAAGTTGGTGTTTGCTAGGTCTTACATTACCTGGTTATAGCGTGTTGTTATATGCCATTGAATTGGAACTGACTCTTAGCTGACCCTTTAACTGGTTTTCAGAGGCTATAATTGATTAGCAGAAGATTGCTTAGCCTTCTCCCATGGACCAGATGGCAGACTGGAACTGGCCGCTCTGGGTGGGCAGCGGAAACTCCCTATCTCTACGCCACCAGAACTCCCTTAGATCTTACAGAGAGGTGGTGATAAACCACTCAGTTGTTTGATATTAAACACAGTGTGAAAGGAAACAATTCTTTCTGCTTTAGATGAGATTTAAAATGAAAAAAACCCCAAACAAACCAAAACTCACACACCACCAACAATTTAATAGTGAGTCAATGGTGTTATCTTTCTCTCAAAAGGGAAGCATATTTGTTTCCTGTTTAGTTTCATGGCTAAAAAGTCTTTTTATGGAGTTCGGCCAAGAGAAACTCAAACAAGCTACAGACTATGCACAGAGTAGTCGTCAATCCTTCCTTTGCTGTCTGAATGTTAGGTTTCCAAACATCTCCAGGGAATAAAAGGTGAAGTAAATTGCCAAGTTTAAATTTAATACCTTGCTCCCATGCTGAATAATTGCAGCTTTGCTGGAAAACTTGGGAGAGTGGCAGTGAGTGGTCCAATCTATAACATCTAATGCATCAGGTATAATGTTATATTGGTTTCTTTCAAAAGTCTTAGATATCATGGAAAGGTCTGTGAAATATGAGACATCAATACTTGAGTTGTATAACCTCAACCAACAAATCCCTCAAAATAAGTACATGCACATATAAGCATAAACACACACAACAATAACAGACTAACATTATGATTTTGTTGGATAAATATGCACAGGTTTAAATATGTAACATCTATCAAAGAAATGAAGATGAGAGAGTGGCTTTCAGTGGTTACAGATGAAAGAAGCCTTGAATGTAGATAATATTGCCTGTTACAAGATTGCTGAGTAGAAAGAAGAACCTAGTACTTAGTATAGAGGTGGATGAAACAGGGTCTGCAAAGGGAATAAAGAAAGGAGTGTTTTAGGAAAAAAAGAGAGTGTGATTTCAGAGAACTCTAACAAACAGAATGATTTAAGGAAAGTGTGGCCAACAAAAGGTGACAACTGAACAAAATGCACATTGGATTTATGATTCTAGGATTCTACAGAGGCCTAAGAGAGAACTTGTAGGGCGGTGATGGAGACCCACGCCAGTCAGCAGTAAAATCAGAAGTATTTAAAACATAAACAGATTGCATCAGTACTTCTTTTACCATGTTTATTTTTATCTCCATCTTACCTAATTTGCAACTCTCAAATTTATAAGCTCAAACTCATTGTCGTTGAGTTAGAAATGTTTCATAATTGACCCTCCGGGGGTTATTCCTAGGTTGTGTAACTTGCATAGAAGGAGACTGCTGAACTAAAGTAGGAGAGACAAAGGTTTGCTTCCTCACCTCCAAGGAGCACTCCAGGTGCACTTTTTCCAGGACATACTTGTTCATTCTTTTAACAGTGCATGTACTACTTGCAGTCAGTATGCTCTCCAACACCACAACTCAAAGGCATCAATTCTTCTCTCATCTTTATTCATTGTCCAGCTTTCAGATGCATAGCAAGTAATAAATGGTGTTCTGAATCAGGCACACCTTAATCCTCAAACTGATATAACTGCTTTTTCCTATTTTGATGACGTTCCTTACAGTGGACTTGCCCAAAGCAGCATCAGGATCAATAATGTCTCCTTATCTCCTGAGTGCTGGTACCAAAGGTGTTAATGGAGATCCAAGAAGGATGAAATCATTAACAGTTTCAGTCCTTTTTCCCTTTATTATGGACCTTTGTTTCCTTGACAATAAGATGTAATCCATACTGGTGACTGTAGTATTTGATCTTCTGCAACAAGTGCTTCAGGTCTCCCTTACTTTCAGGAAGCAAGGCTGTGTCATCTGCATGATACAGGCTGTTGTTGAGTCTTCCTCCAATCCTGATGCAACATTCTTCTTCATGAATTATTTGCTCAGCATACAGACTGAATAGGTATGGAGAAAAGATACACCCTGACACACACACTTACTGATTTTAATCCATACAGGGTTCCCTGTTCCATTCAGAAAAAATGTCTTCATCTAGATATAGATTTCATATGATCCCAGTGGAGTGTTCTGGGATTTTCATTCTTCTCAATGTTAGCCACAGTTCATTGAGAACCACATAGTCAAATGCTTTTGCATAGTCAAGAAAACATATTCTTCTGGTATTCTCTGCTATCAACCAGGATCCATTAGCAATGATTTCCCTGGTACCACAGCCTCATCTAAATCCAGCTTATATTTCCAGCAGTTCCTTGTCAATGAACTGTTCCAGCTATTTTTGGATGATTTTAGCAATATTTTGTTTATATGTGATATTAATGATATTGTTAGGTAATTTCCACATTCTTTTAGAACACCTTCTCAGGAATGGAAACAAACATGGGTTCTTACAATAAGCTGGTCAGTCAGCTGTCTTCCAAATCTCCTGGTGTACACTGATGAGTACATCAAGAGCTGTATCTATCATTTGAAACATTTCAAATTGTTATCCTGTCCATTCCTGGGGTCTTATTTTTTGCCAGTGTCTTCAGTACAGCTTGAACTTCTTCCTTCTTTACCATTTGCTCTTGTTCATACAGTTGGTGCTTACTGAAATTTTTCAGTGCTGACCAGTTCTTTTTGGTACAATAACTCTGTGTATTCTTTCCATGTTCTTTTAATGCTTCTTGGATCATTCAAGATTTTGCCCAAGGCATCTTTCAATATTGCATCTTGAGGCTTGATTTTTTTCAGTTTTTTTCATTTCTAGTGAGTTCTTCCCTTTTTATTCTTGATACTACCTCTTTGCACATTTATTTATAATACTTTGCTTTGTCCTCTCAAACAACAAATGATGTTCTCATGATGGCAGTATCCCATGATGCCTTTGAACAGTGGTGCTGGAGAAGAGTATTGTATATACCATGGACTGCCACAAGAGCAAATGTGTTCATCCTGGAGAGGGTGAAACCAGGTTGCTCCTTGGAGGCAATGTTTCTAAGATTTCATCGAACATGCTTTGGCATGTTGCAAGAAGGGACCAGTCCTTGAAGAAGGAAGAGTGTTTGGAAGAGTGCAAAGACAGTGCTAGAGATGAAGACCCTCAATGAAATGGATTGACTCAGTGACTGTGGTAATGAGGGCATATGTGTCAGAGACACTAAGGCTGGCACAGGATAGGGTCACAAGCATCTCAACAGCATATAATTACAACAAAATATACTAAACAATAATATAATATGATAGATTCCACAGGTATATTCAGAAAGATTTTGTAAGCTAATTGACCTTTTACTGGAATGGTTAATTTTGTCCTTACATGCCACTTTTCAAAAGCTGTTTAAAATTTTAAACAAGGAACTTCAATGACAAATTTATCAATAATATAAAAACATATTGATTCACAAAGCCAATCTGAAGATTAAAAAGAAAATGGTAAAAAAGTCATATATTTAAAATAAATACCTTGCAAATAAGTCATATTTTTAAATACTTAAAATCAATGCTGCTTTTCTAATCCTGCACTCTGCAATTCCTTGTGAGCGCTAATCCTGTACAAACATAAGAAAAAGAAGGAGACTTTATTTTCAAAGGCTTCCATCCAGAACTAGAGACAGTTCTATATGCAGGAGTTCTAACATCAGTCAGGTGTATCAGAAAACATTTTACCTGACTAGCAAAAAGATGCCAGTTATTGCATGTTTTCTACTTTGATGGCCATAAGCTGAGAAGTCCTAATACAACTACTTTATTACAAAAGAAGTTGGCTCATTTAACAGGAAAAGTATAGTTTAGAATATGGAAGAAATGTAAGCCTTGCAATCACACATGGACAATGCATAATAAAAGCCAAGAGTACTCATCAAGTCAGTGAAAAGACAAAAATATTGTATTTATTCAGTTTGGAAAACTATTGACAAATTTTCTTTAATTTTCATGTGACACTTTTCAACCTATATTAGTATTCTAATTTCCACCATAAATAACATTTTAATTAAGTTCCTAGATGAGAAAATTGCTTTTGGAGAAGAATTACCAAAGTTAATGCATTTAAACACTGTGAAAAATATGAAAATTAGGGTGAAATGAGATAACTTTTACATAGAAGCAGATGGTAGGAATAGTAATAGTACTTGAAAAAACAATTTATAAAATTGAGAAGTTTTCTTACCACCTATGTGACAATTACTGTATGTTTAAAGTAACTTTATTTTTGTATAATTTAAATACTACCTGAAAATTGCAATAGTAAAATGAGCTCCTCTGATTCAGACTTACCAATCGTTTATTTTCTACCAGTCTTCTAGATATGAATGTTTATTTAATTATGTCTTTGTATGTACACTTAATTGAATGTGAGTGTATGTTTGTGTATGTGTGTGATTTACTTGAGTTTATATTAGAAATATCATTTATAGCTCCTTAATAATTTTTCCTTATATTAATGATCATTGATAGCATAGTGCATAGTGTGTTGTGCTGTTAATCAAAGGCTGGCAGTTCAAATTCATCAGCTGCCCTACAAGAGAAAGTTGGTCAGTCTTCTCTTAGAATGATTTATAGCGTTGGAAAGCCAGTCGAGATTACAGGAGTCAGAATTGACTTCATGATGATCGATAAGACTGGCGTGTAGTGAAGAAAAAAATCTGAAGTATGTGGCTGATGGAAGTAAGTCAGACATTAAGTTTTTTTCTGACCAATAAAGCAGTCACACAGCATAAATGTGGATTAAAACTATTAGCTTGTTTGCCCACTAGGCTTGCATAGAAAACCAACTGCCTGGGTGTATCTTTAATAATGTGTATTCACTATAGCTCTGACCACCACAGAGCCAGACAGTAGAACTTCAGAGTTAGTCCTGCAAACCTGTTTAATCTGCAGTTATGTACATATCCCAATTCCATCATCTCAACTGCAACAGTGATGGATTCACTGATTATGAGCTGGTGGTGATTTCCTTTACCTCTAAATTATGTAAGTGAAAGTCATGATTCCACAGAAGAATTTGGCACCACTCTGAATGGATTCCCTCATTGTGGAATGATTTGTCATTGTTATGTGTAGGCATTAATAAAATGGTCTCAAAAGATTATGTTTGAATCTGCAATGTTTTTTCCCCCTCCCTGAAATTATTCTTTACAACTTCAGCATGTATTTTCTATGAACAAGAACTACTCTCTATCTTGGCGTAGTTTTTAGGGAGTAGCAGTGCTATCTCAAAGAACGCACCTCTCTTGTAGTTTGAATCCACCAGTGATTTTGAGAAGGGGTTCTGGTGGCCTAACAGTTAAGGAGTTATGCTGACAATCCAAAGGTAGGCAATCTGAATCCACCAGCTGCTTCATGGGAGAAGAACGGGCATTCTCCCATGTGATTTTCTGCCTCTGAAAACCTGCTGGAGGGTCAGCTGTGGGTTGGTTCCAACTCAAAAATACACAACAACAATGAAGGCTTTGAGGGACAAAGACAAACATTCTCATCTCCAGAGATTTACATTTAGTCTTGGAAAACTTGCTGTAATGTCAACTATGTGTCTGTTCCAATCTAATGGCAATGAGTTAGGTTTTGAGATTTGTATCAAGAGGTGTTTCTTTCTAACAAACTCTGTTGTTGTTATGTGCCGTCATGTTGCCTGTGACTCATAGCAACCCTATGTCTGAAACTCTGATACACCTACATCCATTGCCTTAGTTACTGCATCAATCCATCTCATCAGGGGTCTTCCTCTTCTGCACTGTCCCTCCACCCTCCCAAGCATGATGTCCTTCTACAGGTATTGGCCCCTCCTGGCCACATGCCCAAAGTATGTGAGATAGAGCTTCAAAATCCTAGCCTCCAAGAAGAAACTTGGTTTCACCCTCTCCAAGACAGACCTTGGTGCTCCATGATATGCTCAAGAATTTTCTCCAGCAGCACAACTCGAAGACGTCAATTCTTCTGTCATCCATAGTCATTATCCTGCTCTCTGATATATAGCAAGTAATTGCAAAAACCACACCTTAGTCTCTATACTGATATTGTTGCTTCTCAGTACTCTGGAAAAGTCTCTGACAGCTGATTTACCTAATGCAATTTGCCTTTTTGTTGTTGGTGTCCAGACTGTTGGTGTCGAAAGTGTTGATCGAGGAGCCAAACAAGCTTTACCTGTTAACAACCTCAATCTCTTCTCCATCTATCATGGTACTGCCAATTTTCCCAGTGGTTAGAATCTTTGTCTTCTTGATGTTGAGCTTCAATGTTGAAGACATTCTGCAGCAAGTGCTATATAAACTATATCTAAGTCTAAACTGTGAGTTCCAAAAGCTACTGCTGATAAGTCAGTTCCTATGGAAGTGACCCTCCATCAGGTTTCTGAAGCTATAAATATTTACAGGAGATGAAACTCCCTATGGCGCAGTTGTTGGATTCAAGTGGCCAACCTTAGAGTCAGCTGCTGAATACATCGCACTTACACATAATGCCGTCAGAGGCTCTTAGGAGTTTCTTCAGATGCCTCCATTTCCAATCCCACACCACACGGTAGCATTTATTTTTCTTTTTAATATTTATTACTCCTTTTCCAGTCTGAGAAAGTGGATTCGTATTATCATAAAAATATTTATTCATTTCTTAAAAATATGTTGCATAAGAAATATTTCCTGAACCTCAGAACCTTTTCCTTAAGAGAGGAGTCCTGGCGGTGTGGAGTGCTAACCATAAAGGAAATGGTTCCAATCCATCAACCATCCCTTGGAAGAAAGATGTGCAGTCTCCTCCTCTGTAAAAATGTATAGCTTTGAGACCCTGACGGAGAGTCACTAAGAGCTATAAACAACTCAACTACAGTGGGTTATGCTTAAGAAATTATAAACATGTTTTTTACTCTTTTATTAATGACTTATTTTAAAGTAAAATTTATATAATTTCTACACAGTAAAATGCACCAATATTCATTGTATATTTCAATGTGTTTTAATAAGTAAATACAATTATATGATGCATACTACTAGAAAGTATGAACCCTGAATGCCTTTTCACACATATTCTTAGTCATACTCCTCTACCAGAGGGACACTCACTTTTCTAATCTCAAGGAAAGATTAGTTTGTTCTTATGGAACTTCATATTAATAGAATAGTGTAGTTTGTCTTTTATTATAGCTGGGCTCTTTTATTCAGAAAATAACTATGAAAGTAATATATTATTGTGTATATTTTGTCACATCTGAGTTATGGCCTTGGTGAGGAAAGTTGACTACATGCTAGACTTTCAGAAGAACAGGTCTATTTTGGAAAAAGGAGACAGCCAGCATTCTCCTTTAAAGTAGGAATTTCATTGTCATCAAATTGGAATCAACTCATAGCTGACCCTCCAAGATAAGACTTCACCTCAATTTCTTTTACATGTTATCAGGATGGACACGTCTTGGTCTTTTGAGAAGGACAAGGTTAAAGAAGAGGGTCAAGGTGAAAAAGGAAGACCTTCACCAAGATGGATTGTCAGAGTAGCTGCAGTGATGAACATAAACATATAACAAGAGTGAGTATGGCCCAGGGCAATATTTTGTTCTGTTGTGCATAGAATCACAATGATTTGGAACCAATTCAAGGCATCTAACAATAGTCATTGTGTATGTAACTTATTCATTCTTTTCTCCCTATAATTGCTGTAAAGAATTCAAATGTAAGAATAGATCACACATTGTTTAACTATTTCCCTATTAAGAGCTTTTAGATAATTTTGATGGGAGAAGGATGGGCAATCTCATGATTTACTGTCTCTGAAAATCTGTTCGAGAGTCAGCTGTGGGTCAATTCCAGCTCTATGACAAACAACAACAACATTTCAAGTCTGACTTATATAAATAACCCAAAATGTTTTATATATGAACATTTTAATTTTTGCTGTGGAAATAAAATAAAAACTTATGAATTAGAGGTAGTTGTTGTTGTTATGTTAGGTGTCAAGTATGACTCATAACAACCCCAAGAACAAGAGATCTGTACCCTTTGCCAACTTCACAATCTCTGACAAACACAAGCACATTGCAGCAATCACCTTGTCAATTCACCTGGTTGAGTGTCTTACTCTTTTTGGTGCCTTCCTCCCATTTTTAAGCTTGTCCTCCTGCAAGAAATAGCCTTTCCTAGCAACGGACCAAAGTACGTGAGAAAAAAACCCCTCACATTCTAGTCTCTAAGGAACCCTCTGGTTACACCTTCTCTAAGACACACCTGTTCTTTTGGCAGTCCATAGGATATTCAGCATGTGCTCCAATGGCACAGCTCAAGGGCAACAATTTTTCTCTTGTCTTTCTTATTCGTTGTCAAGATTTCAGCAGCATAGCAAGTAATTGAAAAGGCCATGTTCTGAATCAAGTGCACTTCAAACTAACAGGCCTCAAACTAACATCAATGTTCCTCAAACTAAAAGCATTGCTCCTCAGTAATTTGACGGGATCTCTGGCTACAGACTTTCCCAGTGCAATACATCTCCTGATCTATTGACTACTGGTACTCAATATATTGATTGAGGATTCAATAAGATGAAGTTGTTGACAGTTTTGGTCTTTTCTCTATTATGATATCACTTCTCATCATCATAAAGTTGTGTCATGTTACAAGTTAGATATAAGTTTATGAATAATTACCACTGCCTTCCCAACAATATTTCATAGTTCTAATTGCTCCATATCGTGACCAATATTTGGTGTCATCAGGATTATTTTTTTTTATTTTTATAACTTTAACTATTACAGTTGTTCCTTGAAGAAAGATGGGTAATCTTCTCTTATACAATTGTAAGTCTCTGAAAACCTATTGGAGGATCTTTTATGGCCTAATTCTGATTCAAAAACAGAGTAGATAAACAGTGGTATCACATTTTTAATTGTCATTCTTGTTGGAGATTCATTAAACACACACACACACACTGGCCTAGCACATAAGCAGTTTTGTTGCCAACCCAAAGTCAGGCAATTTGAATCCACTAGTGATTCCAATGGAGAAAAATGGGCAATTTCCACCCACATAATTTGAAGCCCCTGAAACCATTTGAAGGGTCAGCTATGATTCAGTTCTGGGGTTGAATTGGTTTCCGAACTTTCTTCTTGCCTAAGAACTGGCAGTTCCTTGATTACTGTATATTATTATATATCTTGAAGTCAGGTTAGTGAAGCCCTCCAATTTTGTATACTTAAAGATTGTTTGTTTTATGCCCACTGTGTTTCTATAAAATTTTACAACAAGCTTGTCAATTTTATAAAAAAGAAAATAACAGGAGCTGGTTAGCATTCTTCTATAAACCCAGACAATGTAAATTCATAAACTAATCTAATCAAATATAATGTTACAAACTGAAAAAAATATATATACATTGTTGAATCTGTTGATGTAAACAATAAAAGTCTGAATTAATTTTTTTTCTTTTCCTCCTTTACCCTCCCTTGAAAATTCTGAATTTAAACTCATTTTTACTTATTTAAAGAAAACTTGCTCTGGTTTATTATGCTTATAAAGTTCCCCTATATCTAGAAAATGAAATATATTGCCAATATAAAATTTTTGTAGTAACAAAAATCTGTTTTACCTTCATGTTGCCCTCCTCCTTTCATTCTAAATCTCTATCAAATTTCCCCCATTATTTCTATGTCCCTTTTAATGTTCTAAATGTCCTAGTTTCTTGTCCAAGAATACCTATTAATTTTAATTGAGCTCTGAATTCTCTGATCTGTTTTATGATATTTTGTCTTACCACATTTATCTTTTTTTCCTTTGTGTTTTACATTCTACATCATAAAGAGTACTCCAGCCAAATTTTATTTCATTGCATTAAATCAACTGACTTCAATGTTTCTCCACTTTGCTTTACTTTCAATGTTAGTGTTAGGTCTACTCTTATTTTTATTCCCATTCCTCTTAGCATCATCTAAATCTCATTTTTTTTATTACAGGCTGTTCTATTTGATAAAAAAATATTTTCTTTATGACCTTCAGAAGTTACTTATCTTTATTGAAAATGTAAAGATCTTTTTAAAGAAGATTTTACTTAATTTTTATTAAAACTTTTTCAGAATTTTATTTTTTGTTTTCATCTTCAGGGTGGTATACCTTCTCTCTTATTCTATTTCCTTGACTTTTGGGAAATTTATTTTATAGGAAAAATGATTGATTAAAAGGGATTATTTAAAAAGCAAGGTGCCCTGGTGTGCCCAGTGGTAAGAAGTTGGGCTTCCAGCCCCCAAAAGCAGGTTGTTTAAATCCACCGGTTGCTCCGTAGGATAAAGATGGATTACCTCCTTCCAAGTGATTTAAAGTCTCGGACAACCCACTGGAGGATCAACTATGAGTCTCTTCTGCACCTAACAAGCACAGTTTAAAAAATACTACACAAAATGGTCGAGACAAAGACACAAAGAAACACAAAAGTTAAAGGCAACAAACATCCACAATCTTGCAGTAACAGCAATGGCAATAATCTAGGAGTGGGTACAAAGTGAGCTGCATAGACTGAACCAATGTGGGCAGGTAAATGAAATTACATCCACAAATATATTTAGGTTTGCCAGAAGATATTTTTAGACACATATTTGTAAGTGCTACAAATATATCTATATGGGTAGTGAAGCATATTCGAGACAAGGTTAGGAAAGCTTCTTAGTCATACAGAATACTTTGAAATAATGAATGAGTTTACCAGGAGACTCAAGACTATCTTTTTCTGGGACATTCGGTTCAAATTGCATAACACAGTCCACAAAGACAATGTTTCCGTGCCTTATGTTGGTGAGTAGCAGCTATGGTCTTAAAAATTTGTGAGTTACCATCTAAGGTGCAGTTTTGGTCTTTTCTCATTCAGAGCAAGGAAGAGTGAAGAAAATCAAAGAAATGGAAATGGTTTCATTTCTAATTCTTTCCATTAATTTAAATATTCCATGGATTAAGTAGAGACTATACTGAAGAGCAACAATGCCGGTCTGGAGACTAAGGTGCGCCTGATACAGGCCACGGTCTTTGCAATCACTTGCTATGCATCAGAGAGTTGGAAAATGACTAAGGAGGATAGAAAGAGAATTGATGCCTTTGAGCTGTGGTGCTGGAGAAGAGTATTGAATATGCCATGGACTGCTAAGAGAACAGGTTCGTCTTGGAGAGTGTAAAGCCAGGCTGCTCCTTGGAGGCAGGAATTTTGAAGCTTCTTCTGACAAACTCTGGACATGTTGCAAGGTGGGATCAGTCCTTGGAGAGGGATGTCATGCTTGAGAGGATGAAGGGACAGTGCAGGAGAGGAAGACCCTGGATGAGATGGATTGATCCAGTAACTGGAGCAATGAGGTTAGGAGTGTTGGAGATAGATTGGCGCAGGAAAGAGCAGGGTTTAGGGCTGTTGTACATAAGGCCACTATGAGTAGTAGGCAACTCAATGGCACATAACAACTACAACACCAACAATACTGTCCCTGCGCATAACTATCAAACTAGTTACTTTTTTTCAATCTCATCATAACAAACACATGCAACATAATTCACTGGTATAATTGTTCATCTAGCCAATGATTAAAGAAAAGCTGCTGAAGAAACATTTACTTTTTGCAAAGAAATTGTCCATGCACTCCACTGGCAATATCCGAAGTACTTATATCTGTAGCATACCCTGTAATGCTTTTTATTAGAAAACTATCCTGGACTTCTCAGCACAGTAAGAAAAATGAGTTTGAAATAATGTAAAATGACCGCACGCTTCAATATTCTTAAAGATGTAATGATATATTTTATGGCAATGCTGAGATTACTATACTCACTCTGCAGAAGTTATTATCTAGCTAGACGTACTTTAAACAGTTGAGATACAGATGGCATTAGAACGCCAGAGAAAATCCTGGGGGTTTTGTTTATTAGTTTGTTTTGAGAGGAGAGTCAAATTGACTTATTAGGCATTTTCTTTAGATTTATCTCTTATTCCTAAATAATTATTTAACAGATTTTTTTAAAAAAGAATCCCTTTTTGAAGACTTAAATATCTGGTCCGTACAATTAATGTTCTAAACTCTTGGTCATTTGTTTACTCATTCTCACTGTCCTAACTTTCTAATGACTCATTTGCTTGATGTCCAGTTCACATGTCAAAGTCTGTTGTAATCATATGATAAACAGAGAATAGCAAAACAATGTTAAATGAGAAGCAGCGTCATGCTGAATAGAGAAATTATTAAAGTGGCTAATATTTCCTTTTACTTGGATTGACAATCAATATCCATGAAGGAGTAACTGAAAGTCCCTGCCACAGGGTCAGAGCTGACTCAGAGCTGGCCCTCCAGCAGGTCTTCAGATTCTGTAAATTACAGGAGAGGAGATTGTCCATGTTTTTCCTGCAGGGCTGCTGGTGGATTCCAATCACTTCTCTCTGAGTTGTCAACACTTCACTCACTAGGCCACTTGGCAGTAGTCAAGAAATCAAGACGTACCATGTTAAACAACTCTGTTTCCATGAACCTATTTAAAGTACTTAAGAGCAAGGGTGACACTTTAAAGATCGAGGTATATCTGACCCAAACAATAGTATTTTTGATTCTTTCATACGCATCCAAAAGTTGAACAATAAATAAGGAAGTACAAATAATAATTCATGCCTTTGAATTGTGATTTTAGCAAAGAATACGGAATAAACCATAAACTACCAAAAAAACAAGCAAACCTGTCTCAGAAGAAGTACTACTCCTTAGAAAGAAAGTAAGATATTGCCTCACATACATTATCATGTTGTCAGATTGGACCAGTGCCTGGAAGGTCATCAGACACACCACAGCAGAATAAGAGTGAAAGACTAATACAGTAACTGCAACAAAGAGATTGTGAAGATGTCAGAGGCTCAGATAAGGTTTTCTTCTATTATATAAAGGGTTGTTACAAGTCACTATTGACTTGATGACACCTAATGACAACAGTAGTTCACATCTCAGTTACTGAAGACCTATGTTATAAATTAGTGTTTTCCTCACTACCTTAAGGGTTGTTAAGCTATAAGCCAATTTAAATGCTTTTTGTATTTGCATTGCCTCCAAGTTAACTATGTTTGCTGGTTCTGGTGGGGATTAGGGTGGAATGTTGGTTTGCTAATGAGTGTGAGGTGATGTGATTCGGCCTCCACTATGGGACTACAGTCCAGTTTGGAAGTCATCTGCAGGACCAGATCCTACAGAGGTTTGTTTGCTGGTATCAGTGAGGATTAGGGTGGAATGTTGACTCACTAATGGATGCGAGATGATGTGATTTGACCTCCTATTGAAAAACACATTTGGTCGTCAGTATAGGACTTTTCATTTTTTGATTTGCTGTACAGAGGTAACTCGTGATTGCTGTGATGTTAAACACTGTGACACTGAGGTATCAAATATGATAATGGTTACCCATGGTGAACAGTGTTTGGTGGAGCTCCCCAATTAAAATAAGCCTGGAAGCAGGAATGGCATCCACTTCTGAAATGGCTTGCCTCTGGAAACTCTATGAACATGGAGAAATGACAAAAGTTACACAAGTGTTTGGGTCTTTCATTCACAGGGTTGCTATGAGTTGTCTGTGACTCGATGGCACTTAACAAGAAAAACACAACAACCGAGTTAAGAATTCTTTTCACATTTTAAAATGTGTTTTTTAAATAATAAATACTTTAGTATTTAATGGCCTGTGAAAACTTTATGAAATTCAGAATCTATAAGTAAGGTGTTATTGTAACAATAATGTTTGGTTTTCTTATTGTCTATGTTGTTATATACTATAGAGTCAGAAGTGACTCACAGCTGACCCTCCGTGGGTTTTCAGAGGCAGTAAATTGCATAGAAGATTTCCCACCTTTCTCTCAAGGAGCAGCTGATAGATTCTTACTGTGTG
>NW_006399772.1:17405664-17443291 GCF_000299155.1 Elephantulus edwardii | reverse complement strand
ATCCACTCTGCAACCCTCATTGCGTACTCCTACGATAAAAATAATGCCCTAAAATATAATACTTTTAGACTATTCTCTCCCCCATAGACTTCAATGCCGTAAACATATTTCATCCAGTTTTTCTCAGTCTTACCCCCACCCCAATGCCAGCCTCATTCTACTGAACTGTGTACTTTTGAAATTGCAGTGCAGCTTCTCACCAGTAGGCCACTAGAGCTACCTGCAATATACTTGTAGCATATTAATTCTGTAATCTTACAGAATATAAATCATTCATATATCTTTACAAGAATTTAATATAGGAAATATTTATGTAGAGGACAATAAGATGATATTTTTTTCATTTATTCGAAATACATTCATAATTGCTCACTGAAGTATTTTCATGATAGCTACCTTACTATTTATTTGATGATGATGATGGCACAGGACAGGACAGGGTTCAGATCCACAGCACTTAACAACAACCACCACCTTACAAGCTTTTAAAATAATTGTGTTGCTGTTAGGGGTCATTTTGTTGTATCTGACTCATCGCAACGCTACACACAACAGAGAATAGTTGCCCAACCTTGTTCCTTCCTCACAACAATTACAATATTTGGGACGATTGTAGTCAACCTGTGGATCCATCTTGATCAGGGTCTTTCTATTTTTCTCTGACCTTCTGACTTACTAACTCTGATTTATTCTGCAGAGTTACACACGCAAATTATGTTAAGATGAAGTCTCACCGTCCACCCTTCTAAAAAGCATTCTGGTAATGCTTTCGGGAAAAGTTAGTTTCTCCTTCTGGTTTCCCACAGTATATTCAATATTCTTTACTAACACAATTATTCAAATGTACCAATATTTTGGTCTTCCTTATACAATAGCTAGCTTTTTTAATATATTTGAGGTGATTGGAAATACAGTGATTTGGATCAGGCACACCTTAGCATTCAAACTCCACCCTTATTTTTTTACCACTTTGGTAGTGAGGTCACAAATTTTCTTGTGATCTTGAGTAAAGCAGTTATTGTCTAAAAGTTTTATGTCATGCTAAACTTACTCTTTCTTAGTTTTGACTGGAAGTAATAGGTTTTTTCCTACATTTATCAACATTTCCTGGTTGCTGACTTTCTTCAGTTTCAAATCTAGCACATAGGAGGCAACAAGGAAACTCAAGGAACTCGTCACCACGTTAGTCCTTGGGTTTGAAATCTCTAGGTAGTCTGCTGTCTCCAACTCCTTTCAGAGTCTTCTTATGTTTGCTTAATACAGTTTCTAGGATGTTTAGTTGTCTTGCCTTTGAATTGCGCTGTGAGAGAAGAGTACTAACTACTCCATGAATGGCCAAAAGGACAAGCAAGAGTGCCTTAGAAGAAGTACAAGCAGGTTCCTCCTTAGAGACGAAGATGGTAAAACTTCATCTCATATATTTTGGGAATGTTATCAGGAGGGACAAAGACATTATGCTAGGAAAGGGTCAGAGAAAGAGGAAGAGCCTCCCTAAGATGTGTTGACTATAACAGTGAGTTTGATCATATCAGTGGTGGTGGGGATAGTGCAGGACAGGACATTTATTTTTCACAGGGTCACTGAATGACCACCTCAATGGCAACTAACAACAGCAACGACATAAAGAAAAGTACCTATGTTTTTTCCTTCCCAAATGCGATCTTTTTTTTTTAAATAATCATATTTTGAAGTTAAGTAAAATTGCTTGGAAAAACGGCATTTATGAATTAGTTGTAGTAGAACATGTATTTTAAAATGCCCGATACCTATATTGAAGAAAAAAAAATGTACTGCTTTGAATCATATGAAATAGCCAATATTTGATTGTGTTCAGCTACAAAAACTTAAGTTTCATCCCTTCATGTCTAAAATTGGCTACATTGTTTGTAATAGTTTGGAAGTAGTGGTTAATCCTTCAGGACCAATTGTTATCTCCTCCTGGGAGATGGTCTGCTTAATTTACTTAATGCTAATTCTTAACATTTCTCAACATTTCATGTTCACATAAATAGCTTTGTATCTCAAAGCCTATAATCTCCTAAATGTGGAGTAAAGGGATCTTGGACCTGCTTCTGATTCTGCTGAATCTGGGAAGGGGAACCTTGTAGAAATGTTTATCTGATGAAAAATTCTCCTCTTAGCATCTGTGGATAAATTATCTTTTTGAGAAACCAAGGGTTATTAAGCTGCCTAGTAAATGTTCAAGGTATGGATAAAGAAGAGCAAACAGTTGATATTTCTAATGCAAATAAAGCTACTTGCGTAGAAACTGTTGAGGCCATTGAGTTTCCAGAGCTGATGTGGCGATGTCATCACATAGATGAGACAATGTCAACTTGCTAGGCTCCGTTCAAATTTCTCAAACAGCTGTTGCATTGCAATCTATGCCAAGCCACATGAAAGTGCCTTTGTTTGGGTTCTTTCAGATCCAGTAAATTCAATGACTAAAATTCTTCAGCAGTTACATGGTAGGAAAATGTCCAGAAAAGATTCTGATAAATTAGCCTTTGTAATGGGTTAGTATTATACAGCTGCATTTTCTCCATGCTTTTTATGATATTCAAATTTAAAGCCCTTTAATCTCTCCAATTGCATATAAAAATAAAACTTGGCATCGTAAGGGAAGAAGAGCCATTCTGATGTGTCTCCAACTCCTCCAAAGAACCAACTGTCCCCCATCAAAAGGACATGTCCTTCTAGCTCTTGTTTGGGTCCTTGATCAGCTGGGTAAGAGCCTCTGTGCTTACGCCAACTCAAAAGTGTCTGAGTACTGTGCTTACATATAATAGCATAGTTTGATTTTGTAAAACAATTTATTCTTGTTTTACATTTCCTGATAATGTGAAGAGGATCTTTTATATCTAGTAGCATAGTAGGTTAATGACTAGGCTGTTAAAACAAACAGTCTACAGCTCAAACTCACTGTTGTTATTGTTGTTGTGTGCCATTGAGTCCCCTGTGACTCATAGAGACCCTATGTACAACAGCTCTGAAGACTGCCCTGGCCTGAGCCAATCTCACTGACTCCAACACACCAACTCCCATTGTCCCAGTTACTGAGTCAGTCCATCTCATCTGGGGTCTTCCCCTCCTGCACTATCCCTCCACCTTTCTAAGCATGATATGATGTCCTTCTTTGAGGACCATTACCTCCTGGTCACATGCCCAAAGTATCTGAGATGGGGCTTCAAAATCCTAGCCTCTAAGGAGAAACTTGATTTCACCCTCTCCAAAAGAGACCTATTTGTTTCCTTGGCAGTCTATGGTTCAAGACTCTTCTCCAGCACCACAACTCAAAGGTTTCTGTCTTCTGTCTTCTTTAATCATTGTTCAGCTTTCTGATGCATAGCAAGTAATTGTGAAGATCATGGCTGGGATCAGGCATGCCTAAGTCTCTAGAATGACATCATTGTTTTTCAGTGCTCTGCAGAGACCCCTAACAACAGATTTTCCCAGTAAAATTTGTTTTCTGATTTCCTGACTGTTGGTGACAAGAGTGTTGATTATGGAGCCAATCAAGCTGTAATTGTTAACAAACTCAATCTGTTCTCCATCTATCATGGTGCTGCCAATTTGCCCAGTGGTCAGAATCTTATCTTCTTGATGTTGAGCTCTTAGTTGGAAGATGAAGTATATCTTCAAAATCAGAATGGAGGGTTGTTACCATGAGTTGAAATTACCTTATTAGCAGTTGGTGATTATCAAAAATGACTTTAAAAAATTAGATATTTCTCCTTTAGACAATTCTGATTTAACTTTACACTTGATCTTAGCCAAAAGGCCGAGAAGCGATCTGATTTAACTTTAAAATGTTTTCTTTCTCTTATTTCAGTAGAAACATATAGGAAATCTCAGGATGATATTATATCATGATCCCATTATTGTATCATTACATAGTTAGCTCATTGTCTTTAGATATAATATTCTCCACTCATGGGGAAACTGCCATTTAAAGTCACCTTTTGTTGTTTTTGTTTACCATAGTCAGAAGTGACCCACAGCTGACCCTCCAGCAGATTTTCAGAGGCAGTTAATCACAAGGGAGGAGATTTTCCATCTTCTGCAGAGCAGCTGGTGGCCTTGAACTGTGTGCCTTCATGATTGTAGTGTAACTTCTGGACATTAGGCCACCTGACAAATAGAAATATATATTTATGTTCATAATATTATTTTGTTGTCAGATTTTATTGTGGATCTAATTAAAAGAAAAACCTGCTTTGTTAGCTAATTATTGCCAGCAAGATTCTAAAACCAAATTACAAATTTTGCAGCTATCTTCTCATATTTTTTGCTTTATGTTTATGAATCTCAGAGTTAGGTAAAATAATTTAGAAACTTAGAGATATACTTTGAAACCTATTCTTAGATTGTTTCGTTACTTGACATTTTCCAACCTGTATGTGCTATATTAAGATTGTTAAAATTACTATACTGGGTGTTTAAAATGCTTTTGATATTTCAAGGATAAAGTGTTCATATACTCTACAGGTTATACTCATCATGTACTCTGGTATTTGAGAACCTTTAGTGATAAAGTTTTAAGAAATACAGGCTCTTCCAGTAGCAATATTCAATGGTGACTAATGGAAGCTTTCAAGAGGGCAAATTTCCCTGCAGTGTGGTAGACATGTCGGCAGAGGGTGAGCTACATGACTCTCTCCTGAAGGATATGTGTGGCTTTGGAAACGGAAACCACTAACTTGTTACCATAATCTAGTGAAGTTCTTTATAAACATTGCCCCCTCAGTTTATGGTTCTAATGCTTCACCATCAAGTTCCAAAAACCTCAGAATTGACTATTAGATGTATTTTGGAAAAGATGGAAGCAAAGCAAGCTTTATCCTCCATACTTTGGATATGTAGCTAGGGAAAGCTATTCCTTAGAATGGGACATCATGCTTGGAAAGATGGGGGGTCAGTGAAGGAGAGGAAGACCCCCAATGAGGTGGATTGACACTGTGACTTCAGCAATGAGCTCTCGTGTGTCAGAGATGATGAGGATGGCACAGGATAGGGCAAGAGTCAGAGTCACTATGAATCATACTCAATGGCACCTAACAACAACAGCTACTCACTAATTTTCAGTTGGTTCTGCAGGTTCCTCAGAAATCAATGGGTTCCCCATGCTGAAAATCACACAGGAGGAGCCATCTAATCTTTCTACTGTGGATTTGAACTGCTGAAAAGGCATCGTATTTAGGCTGCCAGCATAACTCCAATCAGACTATCTTTCCTACTTTCTCTGTTGGCTTCACTGGCTGATGCTCCCACATCAAAACAAACCTTGCCCAATTGTACAAAATAAAACACCATGAACATTGCACATGCACGTTGAAGCAGACAAAGGTCACAGACTCCAAGAGAGAGCCAATTATTTGAGGCTCAGGAAGCAGTCCGGGAGTTCAGGGGAGCACAGAAGCTGTGCAAGGAATGAATCTCAGGTCTGCAGCTCTGCCTCCCCCGCTTCTGCACATGCTGGCTGATCTTTCCCACTTTCCATTTGTTGCAGTTCACATGTTTACTTGTAAAACCCGGAGCTTTCATTTCTTCATATTTAACACTCCTCAGACAAGGCTCATAATGTTGTCAATTGGTTAAAAGCCTTGTCTCCCAAACTGCTTCCACAGGCCACAGGCTGGGCCTGCCTGGCCTGAAAGCAACTGGCAGGTGCCAACAGCAGGTGTCAACAGGAGCAGGCATATCCTGAGAGCTCTGATGGCCAACTCCATGGAGAGTTGTGCTGCTAACTCTAACCCTCCCTGTCTATTGATTCAAACCAGCCAGCCCCTTGTGGTGGGAAGAAAGACAATTTCCTCCTGTGGGATTTACAGCCTCAGTACTCGGATGGAGGTCAGTCATGAGTAGATTTCAGCTGGACAACCATGAGCTGAATGAATGTTTGCTCTCTCTTCCAAATAGAGCAACAATTCCTTTATTATAGCTTTGCCCTGTTCTGCAGCTGTTTCTCATCTGTTCCTGTCATGCTTCATTGTTGAGCCATAGTCCCCCAAGGCTTTGGCTGAGTTACAACCTGACTAGATAGGAGACGACTCTGGAAAATGTGTTTAACTACTTATGACAATGGGTTTTTCTGTGTGAGGGGAGTGGTTGATGTTGTGTAAAAATGAAGACGGCTATTCCAGTACAAACCCAAGTGACTGTTATTGTTGTTAGGTGCTGTTGAGTTGACTATGATCCACAGCGATCTTGTGGACAAGACATGGGAACCCAGCCGTCTGCTGCACCGTCCTCACAATCTCCACCACGCTTGTGCCCGCTTTGGTAGTCGCTGTTTCAATTCACCAGGTTAAAGGTCCTCCTCTCACTTTCTGACGTTCTACCTTTCCCAGAAAAAAAAGATGTCTTTTGCTCAAGGCCTGGCCCCTTCTAACCAGCTCCTAACAAGCCCAAAGCACATGACAGAACATTTTGATGTCCTTGCTTCCAAGGAGCCCTCTAGTTGTACTTCCTCCAGGAAACTTTGGTTTATTCTTTTGGTAGTCCATGGTATATTCAATACTCCTTGCCAACACCACAATTCAAAGGCATTAATTCTCTTTTAATCGTCCTTATTTGTTGTCTAATTTCAGACATATAGGAACAAATAGAAAATTTCATGGCTAGAAACAGCACATCTTGGTCTTTAAAATGATATCCTTGCTTTTTTGTACTTTGGAGAGGTTCTTGACAGCCGATTTTCCCAATACGTCATGCCAGTCAATAGCTTGTTTTTTACTGCCAGGGATGTTGACATCAGCAAAATGACGTCATTGAAACTTCATCCTTTTCTCCCTCTATCATGTCTATTGGGCCATTGGTAAGGTGTGTGGGGTTTTGTGTTGTGTTTTTTTTTTAATTTTTAAAATTGAAGTTTAATGACTCAAAATGTCATATTCAGTGGGAGGAAAGGCTAAGCCAGCACTGCACATAACCAAAACCTTTCCTAAAATAAGTTGTGCAAAATCACCAAAGAGCAACATAGTTGGGATACTTGGAAAGATTTGAGTTAAACATGTTCAAGTGAAAAATAAATGCACACTCAGCAATGGAAGAAGCTTGCATTTAAAGTAAGCATGCCGTGTCGGTGTCCTCCTTCTCAGCAGAAGCGTATCTCTCTGCTATTTACTTTCCAAAGGAGAATTTCTGTATTTAAATTCTAGTTTTAAGATATAAGTCATTCTATAGCTCTTGGAAGTACCAACATCATTTGCAGACAGAGCTGAAAAAAATACCTATATTTATGCTGTGGTGTTAATGATATGCTTATAGAACAGCCATTGGCCATATTCTGTGTGGAAGAGGACACCGGACACAGCAAAGCTATGAGAACTAAAATGGAATTAAACTATGTAAGGATATCATGTAATATCAGTGTGTTTTGCATCTCTACTTAATTAGGAGTTACTCAAAGGTATGACATTGTTTCTCATCCTTTTACTGTACTCATTGTGGAACTTAGAACGGGAGTCTTTGTTAGCTAGTGTCTAAGTAAAGCTTGTACTGCTGCTGTTCTCTTAGAATTAACCCTTCCAAGTTTGTGCATCTTTCTGTTGATTTGTGCATTGATTCTCCATCACTGTCACCCTTTAAGTACTCTTTACACTCAAGAGTATTTCACGTTGTGTGAGTTACCGGGCCAGTCAGTAGGTCACGTATTTGGCTGCTTTCATGTACAGACAATAATGTACACTTTTAAGAAATCAATTATTTTCTTTTCTTTATATCAACAGTTAAAACCCATAGTAGCAGCAGTCAAGAAATCAAGGATGTGCTGCACTAGGAAAATCTGCTGTAAAGGATCTCTCTAAAGTACTAAAGAGCAAGGATGTCAATTTAAAGACTAAGATGCACCGGATGCAGGCTATGGTATTTTCCATTACTTCCTATGTATCTGAAAACTGGTCAATGAAAAGATAATTTACACCTTTGAATTTTAGTATTAGAGAACAGTAGTAAATATCTCATAGACTGTTCTATGGGAATCCAAGCTCAATACCAAACATTATATGAAAACCCTTGTTCAGGAATTGAAGGAATTACAGATTTATAAGTTAGGATTTCTCTTGTGGCAGATCCTAGAAAATGAGCTGTTTGTTCCCTGCAAGACAGGAGCCAGCAAGGGGCCCCCTACAGAGGGAGTGTTACTTCCTGAGCTAGAGTTCACCCTGAGGCATCAAGGTTAATATTTAAGGGTAAACCAAATTCTTGCATTTGTGAACCCCTCCTTCCTGAGTCAAGCAGAAGGTTTTCAATAGAAAGAGCTTGGCTTCACTTGCATTTAATTATCTTTGTGATTTACTTCCTGGAAATTTTCAATAAAGATACAGAGAAGCCTGGCTTGGGGTCTTCAGTCAAGAACTGCTGGCCCCCTGTTTTATGCTCTCTGCTCTATCTCATTCCTGGCTGTTTGTCTCATTATTAATAATTATAAAATTATTCCATTCTTTGGGACTCTCGGTCTGCAACATTGTTCAATGAACTAGCAAATCTATCTTGGAGGAAGTGCAACCAGATTGTTCCTTAGAGACAAGGATGATTAGACTTCAAGTCACATACTTTGGACATCTTTTAAGAGCACTAGTTCTTAGAAAGAGACATAATTTTGGGAATGGTAAAGGGTCATTGAAGCAGAAAGAACATCCTCAGTCAAGTTGACACAGTGACTACCACAATGAATTAGATCATGACAGAGATGGATTGTGATGATGGTGCCAAATTGGACAAAGTTCACAGTGGCCCTATGAGGTAATCTAATAACAAATATAGCAATAATATACCTGAACTGCCAACCTTGGGACAACCCTGTGCCTAGAGACCCATCAAGCATCTAACAGAGTGTAGTATTAATGTATTTCACAGCTTTGGTGGAATAGACTGTACGAAGTTGCTGTTCAAATTTATCCAAAGGAGAAAGATGAGCAATTTCCTCACATGTGATTTTCAGACCCCTCCACAAGGTCATCTACCAAACAGTTCTGATTCAATGGCAATGAGTGAGTGAGTGATTCCTTTACAACAATGCTTCAGACATTTGCAGCATATTTCCTAGTGCAACCTTGTATGAGTTTAGTCCAAGATCATTTCATAAAATGAAAAATTAGGTTTATTAATCAGATTAGATCTGCTAATCCAAAATTCTTCTCCACACAGATGAACAGGAGCTCTAGTGGCCTAATGGTAAGAAGCTGTACTATAATCCCAAAGGCATGTGGTTCAAATCTACTAGCTGCTCCATGAGAGAAGGATGGGCGATCTCCAATGCAGCTTACTGTCTCTGAAAATCCACTGGAGGGTGTTGGTTATGACTAGATGGCATGCATGCAACAACAACCCAACAACAACAACTCATGAACTTGTATGGTACAAAAAAAAACATTAAATAAAGATTTACATTACGAGACTACCGTAAAGATTTCACATTTAAAAAGGTAGAATTCGATTTGTTACTATTACCCTTTCAAAAAGAGATTAGGATAGTGCATAGTGAAAGTAGAAACGATAAACTGAAAATTTCGCTTACAGACAAAAGAAATATTTTTGCAAAGAACTGAGTGCAACCAGAGAAATCAATTTTAGGTTATAGGTAGAATTTTATGATCATTTTTACTGAATGCACATTTAACACATTTAAGAGAGCCATTATTCATGGATTCATTTCATTTCCAAGGTCTCTCTTCCAAAATAATAGCTACAATTTTTCCAGTAAGAATCATCATTTATTTAAACTGGTCTAAATTGAACTGTCTCCTGTGCTGAACAAAATATTCACAGTATAAGCTGATGGCTGGGCAACATTTAACTTAATGCACGATAGCCTTGATTATTTAATATTATTTGGATAAAAAATAATTTCTTATTAGTAGAATATTTGGTCATACTGTATAAACAAGATGTTTCCATATAGCTATTGACTGGATAATAAACTTTGCATTAACCAACAACCAAAAAACCCCCACTTACTTACATAAGGCATTAAGATTCATTCAGGCAGAACACGGCAATTACGGAGCTTTTCTGTAATAGAAATGCTTTCTTTCATGACCTCAGAAATCTGTTCAACACCTTTTCTTATGGTATTGTTTCCTCATAGTTTTCTTTAGTAGGTGAGTCTTCAGTTACACATTTAGTAGAAACTTTAATGACAGCATTCTGTTATTAAGAAATGCCATTGTTTTTGAAAGGTATAGAGAGTAAAAAGAATTTATAACAGTATTTTCACTATGCACTTATTGCAATTTTATGAACTGATTGGAAATAACAATAGGACTATAAGTACATAGATTTCAAGAAAATGTTCACATTGAGAATAACTTTTTTTTTTACCATTATAGATTATGTTAGAGAAGTCAACAGATTACAATTTAGGTTGAAAATAAGATGTAATTGTTTAATCAAAGCAGTTATTCAGTGTGCTCATAGACATATACTTAAAAGTGTATTTTTCATTTTAGAAATTTTATTTGCTTTATTGGTTTCTTATAAAATCTACATGTTGTTTATTTTAGTAATGACAATAAGGCTGAATGAGTTTTTGGAGTCACTACTTTGGGCAAATCTATCTACAGTTTTTTATTTTATGTTGTTATTGTTGTTGTTATGTGCTATTGAGTAGCCGACGACTCATAGTGACCCTATTTAGAGCAGCCCTAAACCCTACTCTATCCTGTGCCAGTCTTATTTCTGACAGAATCAATTCATCTTATCGAGGGTCTTTCTTTCCTTCGCTGTCCCTCCACCCTCCTAAGCATGGTGTCCCTCTCCAAGGACTGGTCCCTCCTTGCAGCACACTCAAAGTATGTCAGATGAAGCTTTAGAATCCTTGCCTCCAAGGAGCAGACTGGTTTCATCCTCTCCAGGGTGAACCTGTTTGTCCTTTCAGCAGTCTACAGTGTATTCACCACTCTTCTCCAGCACCACAGTTCAAAGGCATCAATTCTCCTTCTTAATCCCTAGTCATTGCCCAGCTCTCTGATGCATAACAAGTGACTGAAAAGACCATAGGCCGTATCAGGCGCATATTAATCTCCAGACTGACATCATTGCTTTTCAGTACTTTGGAGAGGTCTCTGACAGCAAACTTTCCCAACACAATATGTCTTTTAATATCCTGGCTGCTGGTGCCAAGTGTGTTGATTATAGAACCAAGTAAACTAAAGCTGTTTACAATCTCAACTGATTGTTATATTATTTTTTATTCTTAAAAGGGCCGGTTGTCCTGTTTCATAACTCTTTTTGCAGTCTATTGTGATGCTTAATTCTCTATGATTTCTTGTTTAGGCTTGACCTGATTTGTTGAAATTTGGTTAGTGAGGTGAAGGAGTATCTACAGATGTTGTGTTGTTGTTAAGTGCAGTCGAGTCACTCGCGACTCATAGCTACCCTATGTACAATAGCCCTAAACTCTGCTCGGTCCTGTGCCAATCTCACTGTCTCCGACACTCCCATCCCAATTATCCCAGTCACTGAATCAATCCACCTCCTAGAGGGTTTTCCCCTCCTGCGCCTGCCCTCCACCCTCCCAAGCATGATGTCCCTCTCCAAGGACCAGTCTTACAACATGTCCAAAGTATGTCAGACGAAGTCCCAGAATCCTTGCCTCCAAGGAGCAGCCTGGTTTGACCCTCTCAAGAATGACTCTATTTGTTTTCTTAGCAGTCTATGGTACCCTCAATACTCTTCTCCAACACCACAGCTCAAAGGCATCAATTCTCCTTCTATCCTCTCTAGTCATTGTCCAACTCTCTGATGCATACATAACAAGTGATTACAAAGACCATGGCCTGTATCAGACTTAGTCTCCAGAAAGACACCACTGCTCTTCAGTACTTTGGAGAGGTCCCTAACAGCAGGCTTTCCCATCGCAATATGTCTTTTAATTTTCTGGCTGCTGGTGCTAAGAGTGTTGACTGCAGAGCCAAGCAGACTAAAGCTGTGAACAATCTCAATCTCTTCACCATCCATCCTGATGCTGCCAAATGGTCCAGTGGTAAGAATCTTTGTCTTCTTGACACTGAGTCTCAATCCATATTGAAGGCTGTAGTCCTTGACCCTCTGCAACAAGCGCTTCAGGTCCTCCTCAGTTTCAGCAAGCAGGGTTGTGTCATCTGCATAACGTAGATTGTTGATAGATCTTCCACCAATCCTGATGCTGCGTTTCTCCTCATAGATCCCAGCCTCCTGGATAATCTGTTCTGCATACAGGTTGAAAAGGTATGGAGGCAGGATGCATCCCTGGCATATGCCCTTCCCAATTTTGAACCATGCAGTGTATCCTTGCTCTGTTCTGACAACTGCCTCTTGGTCCAAATATAGGTTTCTCATTAGCATGATCAAGTGTTCTGGTATTCCCATTCTTCTGAGAGTCAGCCATAGTTATGATCCACACAGTAAAATGCCTTTGCATAGTCAATGAAACACAGATAGACATTCCTCTGGTACTCTAAAGCACAAGGAATAATTCAAGATACTAAGAACTGAATAGAAGATTTCAAAAGACAGCGCAGAATGACAAAGTAAAATATTACAATGAAATGTGCAAGGAGTTGGAGTCAGAAAATCAAAAGGGCTGAAAACACTCAGCATTTCTTAAGCTCAAGGAACTGAAGAGCAAATTTAATCATAATCAAGGATGCTTTAGGCAGAATATTAAATGGTCCAGGAAGTATAAAAAGAAGATGGAAAGAATATACTGAATCACTGTATTAAAAGGTATTGGCAGACACTGAAGAATTTCATGAAACAACATATGAGCAAGAGCCTATGGTGATGAAGGACAAAGTTCAAGCTGCTTTGAAGGAAATAGCAAAAATAAGGTCCCAGGAATAGATGGTATATGAATTGACATTATTTCAGCTAACAGATGCTGCCCTGGATGTGCTCACCAAGTTGTGCCAAGAAATCTGGAGAACAACCACTTGGCCAACTGACTGGAAGAGGTCTATATTTGCTCCCATTCCAAAGAAAGGTGACCCAACAGAGTATGGAAACTATAGAACAATATCATTGATTTCACATGCAAGCAAGATTCTACTGAAGATTATCCAAAAACGACTGGAACAGCACATCAGCAGAGAACCGCCAGAAGTCCAGGCTGAGTTTGGAAGGGGTCGTGGGTCCTAGGGGTATTGTAGCTAATGTTAGATGTACAGGTAGAGTCTTTAAATTAATCTTTAAAGGTGCCATAATCGATCATGAATCAAATTCTTCTTATCTTAATGTTACTTTTATGTCTGACTTAAAGATTTGTATAATAGTTAAAACTTAAACATCATACTTGCAAGTGACACAGGCCTGGGGTTGGAATTCCATGCTAGTGTTTTTATTTATTGAGGGTATATGCAAGTTAGTAACTATAATAGTGCATCATCGTGTAATTCCCTTCTTAATGAGAAAAGAAAGAAGATAAAATATAAGCTAGCAGTGAGAAAAATCTAATAAAACTGATAAAATATCAATGTGCAGTGGGAGCAAATAGTTAGAATTGTTATGTCCCCTCAAGTCTGATTGTTAACTTATAGATGACACTCTGGTGGATTTTTATAGTCAGTAAATTGCACAACAGATAATTACCCCTCTTTCTCCAACAGGAAGCTGGTAGATTTTAACCTCATGTTCTTGGGTTGGTAGCACAATTCCTTGTCATCAAACCATCAAAATATTATATTGAAATGTACATAGAACTAGAGTTAGAGACTTAAAAATGAAAAAGTTGTTTGGCATTTCTAAAGCTGAAATAATGGAAAAAGAATTCAAGCTTCTAGTTGCAAAATTGAGAGATACTATGGGGTGGGAGATCTTAAGGTCGGTAGAAGAAAGAAACATTCACTGGAAACGATGAGTGGAAACGATGAGACCAAGAAATGAACAAGTAAGAGCATTGGGTTCGTTATATGTGTCTACATGGAATTTAAATAACTTTGGTTGATAAAAGAAAAAATGGTGGGGTAAAAAACAACCTTGCCTAAGGGACCAACATGAGCAATAATGTGTTTAAGAAGAGTACTGGATAGTCCATGGACTGCAAAAAAATACGAACAGGTGGTCTTAGAAAGGTGCAGCCACCTGCAGTGGCTGATGGGAAAGCTTCATTGCTCATGCTATAGACATGTACCCAGGAGAATCTATTCGTTGGGCAGTAACATCATGCTTAGAAAAGTGGAGGGTCAGTAAAAGAGAAAAAGACCTCCATCAAGATGGATAGACATAGTAACTGCAGCAATGGGCTCAAATGCATCAGTGGTTGTGAGGATGACACAGCATAGGTGAGGCTTCAGATCCATTGTTCAGGGTCACTAAGCATCATACTCATCTTGATGACACCTAACAAAAACAACATCAATACATCATAGAAAGCTACCATTAGGATAACTAAGGAGAGATGAAAATATGGAAGTGACTACTGTATTTTGGTTGTTTGTAATAATGGAGGATGAGGGGTTTGTATCTGGGAGGAGCAAAGAGACAAGGTAAATGAATCATATTTCTAATTATTTGGGTTATGTTGTTGATATTGTTAAGTGCCATAAAGTTGACTAGAAATCATAGTGACCTTATGAACAAAACTAAACCTTGCCTTATTACGCTCCATTTTCATCATATCTGATATGTTCAAGTTCAATGTTAAAGTCACAGGATCAGGCCATCTAGTTAAGTCTTCCTCTCTTCACCTGACCTTTTCCCTTTCCCAGCATGATGTACTTTCCCCAGGACTGGTCACTTCTGATTATATGCCCAAAGGATGTGACATGAAATTGCTTATTCTTGCCTCCCCCCCCCCGACGATCACCCTTGTTTCACTCCCTTTAAGCCAGAATTGTTGTTCCTTTGGTAGTCCACATGCTATTCAGTACTCTACTCCAACACCATAACTCAAAGGTAGGGATTCTTCTGTCATTATTATGTATGATCCAATTTTCAGATGCATAGGAAATAGTTGAAAAGAGCATGGCTTTAATCAGGCATATCTTAATCTTTAAAATGACATTCTTGCTCTTTAAAACTTTGGAGAGATCCTTGGCAGAAGATTTTTCCAGCGCAACACCTGTTTAGATTTCTTGACTGGCCCTACCATTGGTGCTTATTGTAGATCCAAAATTAAGTTGATGACAACTTCAGTCTTTTCTGTCTATCACCACGTTGCTTATTGGCCCACTGGTGAGGATTTTTGTCTTCTTGATGTTGAGATGTCATCCATTTAGAAAACTCTAGTTTTTAAAATTCTGCAGCAAGTGTTTTATGTCCTCTTCAATTTCAACAATCCAGGATGTGTCATCTGCTTAATGTAGATTGTTTGAGTCTTCCTCTATACTTGATGTCACATTCTTCTTAATGTAGTCCACCTTCTCAAATTATTTTCTCAGCATACAAATTGAATAGATATGTAGAAAGGATATCTCCCTGATGTATACCTTTTCTGACTTTTAACCATCAAATGTTCCCTTGTTCAGTTTTGACAACAGCTTCACAGTCTAAGTATAGGTATTGCATGAGTACGATTAAGTGTTCAAGAACTCCCATTTTTATCCATAATATATGATCCACACAGTCAAATACCTTGCATAGTCAATTAAAAACCATAACATAAACAAACATCTTTCTGGTACTCTCTACTTTCAGCCAAGATCCATCTGATATCCACGATGATATCCCTTATACCATGGTCTTTTCTAAATCTACCTTTGTTGATGTACTCTTCTGACTAATTTTTAATAATCTTCAGCAAGATTTTACTTGAATGTGATATTAATGATATTCTGTTCCACATTCTGTTGGATTACCTTTAATACCTAATGATACTTTCTACATTCTGTTGGATTACGTTTTTGGGGGATGAAAACAAACATGGATCATTTCCAGTCAGTTGACTAGGTAGCTTTTCCAAATTTATTGGCATAGACTCAAGAGCACATTCAGGGCTATTTATATTTATTTAAACATGTCAGTTGGAATACCATTAATTCCTGACTTCTTATTTATTGCCAATGTCTTCAGTGTAGTTTGAACTTAATTCTTCATTATTATTGGTTCTTGGTCACATATTACTTCTGAAATCATTCCATATCAACCCATTCTTTTGGTACAGTGACTCTGTGTATTCCTTTCATCTTCTATTGGTGCTTCCTGCATCATTCAACATTTTACCTACTGCAACCACAGGGTTGGTTTTGTTTTTCAGTTTGAGAAATGTTGAGTGAATTCTTCCCTTTTTATTTTCTTACCTACTTCTTTGCACATTTTGTTATAATACTTTGCTTTGTCTTCTCAAATTGTCCTTTGAAATCTGTTCATCTCTCTTAATTCAGCATTTTATTCCTTTGATACGGTCTTTCTGAGTTGTAATGCAATCTTCATTATTGTAATTGTAATACGATTTTCATTATTGTAACTGTAGTGCAATCTTCATTATTGTAATTGTAATGCAATTTTCATAGGGTCACTATGTTGTAATGCAATTTCCACAGTCTTTTCTGACATCCTTTCCGAACTTATTCCTCTTGCTTTCTTCACAGATAATATACAATAACTCATCTGGTCTTCAATAATTAATGTCCCGTGAACCCAGTCTATTCTTGAGATGAATTTAAAAGTCAGGGAGAATATACTCAAAGCCATATTTTGGTTCTTGTGGACTTGTTTTTATTTTCTCCACATGAGTGATGGTCTTTTCCATGGTTAACCCTGGCTTTGTTTTGACTGCTGATACTGAATTTCTCTATTGACTCTTTCCACACATGTAGTCAATCTGATTCCTGTATAATCCATCAGGTGAAGTCCATGTATATAATCACCCTTTATGTTTTTTAATAAAAGAGTACTTGCAATGTATAAATAATTGTACAAAATTTTAACATTTGATGTCTAGCCTCTTTCTTGCCACTATGATTATATTTTCCAAATCCAACAGGTTTTACTTGTATGAATATGGATAGTATCCTACCACAGCATTCTAGGGATGCTTTGAAGGAAGCAAGGCTCTAGTTAGAGCAAAAATAAAATTCCATTAATAGAAAGTGGAGAGTTAGTTGCATGGAAAGGACAGTCTGAATGAGAAAAGATGCTAGGGATCCTAGAAGTCTTGTGTTACCTAAAGTTTACAGAAATAGAAGACATGATGGCTTAGCCTCAGAGGGAGAAGGCCCATTTCTTTCCTCTTAAGACAGGCCTCAGTCACTTGTAGATAGTTGGTGGTAATGAAAATTGATCATATCAATAGTACATAGGGTACTCTGTGCCCCTTTGGTTCCACAAAGAGGAAGTTAATAACTCCTGAGGGCACAGTTTTTCTAGAACATAAAAATGAAAATGTTATGAAATATATAAATGATTTCTTGAAACTCAGATCTCAATTGGACATTGCAAAAAGACATTTAAGTGCGAAAACATAATACGATAAAGATCTATTATTGATTTTTCCACAATTCAGAGATTATTCAAGATTATTAATTCATAGAAAATGACAGGCATTTGAAGAAAAGTTTCTTCAAAAAATATTTTCTGCGGGCAAAAGTCATGCTTTTTTCATTACTTTACTCAAATGTACAACTAAATATTTAGTGGAAATGGTGGGAAAGAAATAGGTTGACGCTGGATCACAGTAGGGAAAAAAATGAATAATTCATGACTGTAGAAAAAGTATTTAAATACATTTGAATTAGATTCTGCCCAGTAAAACTCAAGGTGAAAATACAAGTGAATTAATCATCTCAAAACTTAATAATATGGAATAAAAAAGAAATTAATGGCTATTCTCTATATGATTCCCCATTCTTTGAACTAAATGACAAACTATAACTCTAAAAACACGCCCAATATTCTGTACCCATTTACAGAAATATTGTCAAACACTGAATAGTCTGTGACTAATGAGATGTAGAGTATTCATCAACTGGATTTGTTGCTCCTGGAAAAAAAAATCTGATCTTATTATTCAAGAGGTAGGATTTCCATTTCTATTACTGTCTTTCTGCCTGCAGGTCTGTGTTACTCAGAATAGGAGACATATTACAAAAAGTGCAGGTTTAGGGAAATACTATTATCTTTACCTTCTAGGGTAAAATGGGGTCTAGTGGGTAAGGAGTAAGGAGGGAGTTCTAATGGCCTCATTGGAACCGAACTGAGCTGATAACCTAAAGGAGGATGGGTTCAAATCCACCAGCTGGGAAAAAGATGGACAATCTTCTCCTGTGTTATTTAAGGCCTCTGAAAAATCTTCGGGGGGGTCATATGTGAGTCAGTTCCAAGTCATCAGCTATGAGTTTCAGTTTTATCAGAAAAATATAGACAGGGCTATAAACAAAGTCTTACAAACTATTTGTATGATCTACGTTAATAAATGCTTTATTATCCTTCCTATTTTCTATAATAGAATTACATATTCATTAACTCATTATAAATATGAGTGTCTACTCTGTACCACCACAAAAGAAGGATGTCAGTCTCCTCCTGTGCGATGAACTGACTCTGAAAACCCACTAGTGGGTCAGCTATGATGTGGTTCTGACTTGATGGTGCAAAACAAGAAAAACAACAACAATTCTATACCACAGGGGCTCTGGTAGTCTAGTGGTAAGGAGTTGTGTTCCATCTCAAAATCACATGTTTCAAATCCACAAGAAGGATGGGCAATGTTCTCCGAAAACACACTGGAAGGTAAGCTATGAATGGGTTCGACTCCATGGTACAAAACAGCAACAACAGCACCACTCTGCTCCACATACTGTGTTGGGTTCCAGGAGTCTCACAGTGAACATCACACAATTCATCCAAAAGGCAGCCACAACATACAGCACGATTGTGTTGTTGTTGTTGTTTAATGCCGTCGAGTCGTAGATGACTCATAGCGACCCAATGAACGAACAGCGTGAGGACTGTTCGTACATAGAGTTTCCGGAAGCAAACCATTTTGGAAGTGGATGCTGCTCCTGCTTCCAGATAGCACGATTAGGAATCCATAATTAGAAATGGTAATTGGTATAGCAGCAAATGCCAGGTTCTTGCAGAGACTACAGAATCATGTATGTCATTACATCAATTCTACCTCAGTGACCCTGTGTGACAGAAGACTATGGTCTTTTTAGGAATATCTTTCAGGTCTTCTATCCTTGAAGGGGATGGTTGTTAGATCCTCTGGCCTTTCAGTTAACAGCTCCACCCTTAACCACGGAGCCAGCAGTCATGGTCATAATGACAATGTCATTATAAAGCATACTTTAGATAGTGAGATCTAGAAAGACAGGTAGAATCTTAAAGGAAAGTTTATAGAGTAAGTTAATACATTTAAGTTTAATGGACAATGTTAATCATCAATATTATCAATATTTTTAGAGAAAAATATTGATGAAAACAAATTTGTGTCTTAAGAGAAGTTAAGTCTAGAAATATGTTTGACAGTGGGTTATTAAAAGCATACAAGAGATAAAGAGAGGAATTAAGAGATGAATTTAATAGCCTAAACGGTATCCTAGTGACTACAGCAAAGAAAAGGCAGATCTCAGAAACGTTTTAAATGTACAAGTCTCATGTTCAGTTACCTCATGAGGGTGCTAGGGTTTGAGAGAAGAGTCAAATGACTACAAAGATCTGAGTTGAGTCTGTCCTCAGTATGAGAAAGAATGTACATTTTCAGGGATGAACATCAGTCCCATCTGTGGTGCTTTCAAAGAGCCCACAAAGAAGTTCCAAGTGGAGATATTCACAGGAAATTTAAAGAGCCTCTCATTTGATAGAAAGAGGAAGAAAATGGTAAGATCACTAACATAATTTCTCTACAATATTTTGTAGCAATAGAAGAAAGTAAATAATCAAGAGTTTCATGAAGTAAAAGGCTAAAGTTATTAGAAATATAAGTGCAAATGAGGAAACATAACGAGAAGATAGGAAGAAAAATACTTGTCCAAAAATTGAGGATAGACAGACAAATAACACAAATATCAAGTCCTGACTTAAGTTTAATGAGGAACTTGCCATGAAAGTGAAAAGAATACCAATAAAGATGTAATTTGGCAAAGCCTAAGTAGGAATACATTTTGGATGCTATATGAACTGCATTGTAGGAAGGTTTAGGCTTTAATGAGGCAGAGATTTCTTACTACAGAAATCAACTGCTTAGCTAACTCTGAAAAATAAGTATCTGATATAAAAATTAGAACATAAAATTAGTTTGCTCACTCCAAGCCCTAAACCAAACATAGGCAAATCTGTGTCATGTTAATATTGCTAATTCCAAATTTCTAGTCCAGGACTTCATGTAAAAAATATCCTATGTATTAAGCTAGTTGAACATACAGCTCCTATCTTTAACATAAAGTTAAATCATTCTTTGACTTATGATCTCTTCTTATTTATGGATTAATGACCTGAGCATATTAGCATCCAATTTACTGAATTAGACTATAAATATACTTTCCATGAGCATTAAAATACAGCTTCTCTGCACAATTCTTTACTATTTGAAAGGTTAAGTTAACTTCACAACATAAAACTCTTCTAGATTATAGTCTAATTCAGTGTGATTGAGTCTAGCTTTTAGGTTATTATTTCTAATTCTATGTCTTTATTGCCTTCCTTTTTTTCCTTAGAACTTAATTGAATGTTAAAGAGTATTCTATTCACATCAAGAATTCACCAATCAGCAGAGAGGCTGGAGACATAAACAACAGGAAGTTTCAGGTTAAATGGAGTGTGTAATGGACAGAGATGGAGTGGGTTTGTTCACATGTAATCATTGGCTGAGGAACCTTGGGAGTGTAATGGTTAAGTACTCTGCTGCTAACCAAGAAGATGGTAGTTCAAACCCACCTAGCAGCTCCATGAGTGAACAGGCTTGGTCATCTGTTCCTGTGAAGATTATCACTAAGAAAATCTAGAGCAGTTCTTCTCTGTTACGCAGGCTTGCTGTGAGTCAAAAATTAATTCAGCACACAACAACAATAATAGGCCTATTGAGGTTGTATTTTTACAGGGAAAATTATCCAGTTATTAAAAAAGCTGTCAAATACTAGTTTTAGTATTTGTTTCAACCATTAGCTTGATATAGTATCACCATATCCCACTATTTCACACACAAACTTGCATCTAGCTTTCTCAAATTTTTTTTGTACCACTTTAATATTTCCACCAGGAAGAATCTATGCATTTTTACTTAAAAATATATTTCTAGTGTTTGGTAGATTGTCTAGCATAGAGCAAACTCTCAGTAAGTGTTTGTTGAGTGAATTATTGATAGCATGATATTATTAATAATTACTGAAAATCTTGGGGAAATACACCAAGTTCTTTCACAAATGAGCAGGCAAAGCAATGTGTAGGGGAAAAAAATCCAAAACAAACTACATGATTTATTGCAATTGTATAATAAGCTGAAATTGAAGGATTCTAGCCAGTTTAGAAAGATTATTTAAAACCATACTCAAAACTAAGTGAACAGGTGTCAGATTTTGGCATTTGCTTTTAGGCATTTTCCCAAGATTGTTATCCACTATGCTTCAGATTTACTTGTTAGTCAATCCTCTAAAATTATATTTCATTTAGCATCAAACCTTGAAAATTAACCTTTTTTTGTTTTACATTATCAGCCCAAATTCTTATCTTTTGCCTACATACGTGGCAAGGACGGCAAAGTTTCATCACTCATACTTTGAACGTGTTTTTAGGAGATGGTATTCCTTGGAAAAGGATATCATGCTTGGAAAGAAGGAGGATCGGAGAAAAAGAGAAATATCCTCATTGAGATGGATTGACACTGTGACTTCAGCAGTGGGCACAGTCAGAGATGATGAGGACAGCACAGGGTAGGAAAGGATTCAGATCTGTTGTTCATAGGGTTGCTATGAGTCGTGCTTCACTTGATGGCACCCAACAACTATAACAGCAATCATTAGAGAAGATGCTACAAGAAGTATAGGTCTGAAGAGATACAATAAGCAAAAGGATAAGTAGTGAAGTCTGAGTAGATGCTCTTAAAAAGTGCATGGAAAAGCATTAATTAAAAGGATAAGTAGTTAAGACAGGAAAATAAAAATGTAATCTACATTATCAAATGTAAGGACAGTAGTGGCTTCCACTTTCTAAACAACACTTCTCTGGAAACTATGAATTTTGAGAAATGATAGTTATAGAAAGGCTTCAGGTCTTCTTTTCATAGGGTCACCAAAGGCAGAGATTTCAAAGTTACCAGCTGCTCTAAGGGGGGAATTCTGCTGGAGGGTCAGCTGTGAATTGGTTCTGATTCAATGACAATGAGCTGGGTTGACTTGAGTTGAATTTTGTTAAAGAAAAATCAATACAGTTATATCTTTTTTTCAGAGACTCATGAAAAATTTGGTATGAGTTTCCTGTTTCTTTTACTAAGTCGATATTTTAAAACTGCCTTAATTTTAATGAGATAATGAAAATCTACACCTTTCTGGATGAGAGCTCTCATCCTGACTGTAGGATAGATAGCCTGAGAAGTTATCAGCGCAGAGAAATAGCCTTTTCTCAAATACAGCATTTAGAAAGATATTAAAGAGAAATGTAGTGGTGTGGTTCAAGAAATTACCTAAGGAAATACATTTAAAGATACCATCATGGGCAACATTTCAGTTGACAATTACAGAATTTTAATTGGTCTGCACATATCCAATATTCCCTGTAGGTAAAATGCAACAGCAACAGATGGCAGAATGTATTAAAAATTGCTGTTTGGAGCACAGAATCTTTAATCTAGATATCTGCCTAGGAAATTTCAACAAGGCTTAAAGTTTAATACACAAGATCTCTATACACACACACACACACACACACATATATGTGTGTGTGTGTGTGTGTGTGTGTGTATAAATTAGCCTGTTTTTCACTAAAGTAGTTTTAATGTGAATTCTCCAAGAAAATCTCCATTATTTTTTGTTGTTGTTCTTCACTGAAAGTTGTGTTTGTGTATTATGGAGTCTTTCAGAACCACACATATTTCTTGATTTGGGATTTTTTTTCTCTCCTCGTTCCTCACTGAATTAGAAACATTGAAACACTTTAAAATCTCAGAACTAGATACATGTCACTTGTAAATTGATCACTGGCTCAATAATTAAATTTCCTGCTTTTGCTTTTTATAATGCATCCTGGAAAATTACACTGGATCTCAGTTTATTGGGTGGGTTCATTCATTCACTTGTATATTCCTAAAATACTACTGTTACCAGTAGGTTTTCTGTTTGTTATACTGAGATGTTTTGTGTGTTATTATAATGGTTAAAGCTAAACCATCAGCATTTCAAATACCAGTAGGGGTATTTTTGTTAGACAGAATTATACAGAGACTGTACAATAGGACAGACTAAAACCAAAGGTCTATCTATCTAGATAATTCTGATTCATAGTGACCTCATGTTCAAGAGCACAATAACCTGTGTCCTCACAATCTCTACTGTGCTCAATTCTATTGCTGCCATCATTGTGTTCAATTACCTCACTGCGGGCCTTTCTCACATTTGCTGACCCTGTATTTTTCCAAGTTAGACATTCTTCTCCAGGGACTGACCCCTTCATATTTGTAACATGAACAAAGTATGTGAGACATTTTCCCATCGAAGAGATTGAGATTGTTCACAGCTTCAGTTTGCTCGGCTCCACGGTCAACACTCTTGACATAAGCAGCCAGGAAATAAAAACAAAAAACAAAAAACAAAAACGTATTGTGATGGGAAAGTCTGCAGTTAGGGACCTCTCTAAAGTACTCAAGAGCAACGGTGTCTCTCTGGAGACTAAGGTGCGCCTGATACAGGCCATGGTCTTTGCAATCACTTGTTATGCATCAGAGAGTTGGATAATGAGTAGGGAGGATAGAAGGAGAATTGACGCCTTTGAGCTGTGGTGCTGGAGAAGAGTATTGAATGTTCAATGGACTGCCAAGAAAACAAACAGATTCATCCTAGAGAGGGTTAAACCAGGCTACTCGTTGTAGGCAAGGATTCTGGGGCTTCTTCTGACATACTTTGGACATGTTGTAAGGAGAGACAGGTCCTTGGAGAGCGACATCATACTTGGTAGGGTAGAGACAGCGCAAGAGGGAAAGACCCTCTATGAGGTGAATTGATTCAGTGACTGGGGTAATCGGGATGGATGTGTCAGAGGCAATGAGATTGGCACAGGATAGAGCTGGGTTTAGGGCTGTTGTACATAGGGTCGCTATGAGTCGCAAACAACTCGACGGCACATAACAACAACAACTCTTAGGGAGCATTTTGAGTGCACTCCTTCCAAGATAGCTCCTCCCTTCCTTTGGCAGTCCACAGTATATTCCATAATCTTTGCCAATAACAATATTAAAGGGCATAAATTTGCTTTGACCTCTCTTATTCATTGGTCAACTTTTACATGCATAGGAAGCAATTGAAAATATCTGTCCATCTCTTTCCCATACTTAGCCAGCGAAAAGTCTTATGGTTCACCACACAGTATTATCTGATATGGTGCTGTAAGATAAGTCCCCTAGGAAAGTAGTAAAACATACAATGGTCACAATGGACCGAGCCATGCCAAAGATCATGAAGATGACACAGGACCTGGGAACAAGTTTTCTGTTGAGTGTGGGTTTGTCACGAACTGGAGACAATGCATATGAAAAGAAGACTATTAAACAGTTACTGTTTACCCAAAAGTGGAAAAAGCACAGAGGTTTTTAATTTAAATGAAGCCCCAAATGGTCTTGTGATAAATTTATCTGCTATCTGGTGTGAAGGTTAGTGGCATCCTCTTCCTAACCAGCATGCCTGTGGTAACTCTGTGAACTTGGATAAATGGCGATGGTTGTGGAAGGGCTTCAAGCTTTTATTCATGGGGTCGCTATGAGTTGTGCTCAACTCAATGGCAATCAACAACAACAACATGGCTTGATAAATGCTATAATAGAATCCATATACTGAGTACTGGTAAAATACAGATACTCCTGTCCCTGAACTCAGTGCAGGATGCAAAGAAGTGCTGAAAGAATTAGCCAAACTACAAGAGAGCATTGTTGTTGTTGCATGCCTTTGGGTCTACTAAGACCCCTCGAACAA
Organism: Elephantulus edwardii; assembly: GCF_000299155.1. Classification (NCBI taxonomy): domain Eukaryota; kingdom Metazoa; phylum Chordata; class Mammalia; order Macroscelidea; family Macroscelididae; genus Elephantulus; species Elephantulus edwardii. The sequence continues at coordinate 17,418,257 of NW_006399772.1, read as the reverse complement.
CAGATTTGATCCTCACCCTATCCTTTGCCATCCTTACCGTCAATGATATGCCTTTTGTTAAAGTCACTATGCCAATCCATCTTGCTGAGGATTTTCCTCGCTTTCTCTAATCCCTCATCTTCCCTAGTGTTGTTGTTGTTGTTACTGTGTACCTTACTTAGAAGAGGACAGAACTGACCCATAGTTGACCTTCCAGTAGGTTTTCAGAGACAGGCAATTGCAAGAAAGGAGATTGCCCATTTTATCCCCTTGTAGAGCAACTTGTGGATTCTAACTGTGTACCTTTGTGTTGGCAGTGCAGTTCCTTACCACGAAGCCAATAGAATGTCTTTTTTTCCAAGGACTTGTTCCTCTTTATGGACTGTCCAAATTATGTGAGATGAAGGTTTATTAGAGGAGGCAAAAACCAGAAATTAACTGAGCTCTTCCACTCCCTTGGCAATTAAGTTAACGGACCTTAAATTGTTTTATAGTGCTCACTTACTATAGGCCAGAGAATCAATTTTGTTTAACTTCCAATAAAGAGGTTGACATGTCTTCTCAGACTGTTTGGCCAAGTATAAACTGACAAAGCAGTGTAAGATCTGACTCATTTAAATGATCAATTGGATGTGCAATTAATGTTCAGTGCACAGAACTTTATGTAACCTCTTTATTTGTTGGCATCCTTCTAGAACAGTATAAGGGCCAAGCTTCTAATAAAAAGATAAGTTGTTGAAATCTACCATGAGTTCTTCAGGGGGGAAATGAGGCAAACATCACATGTAAATGTAAACATCACAGGAATCCTATGAGACTTCTTTTGGGAATTACATTTTTACTCTTGTAGGGTTGGGAAAGACTGAATGGTTCAGGATCAGGAAAGATATTCATCATGGATGCTCCATACCTTTTCAATCTATAGGCAGAACAGATTATTTAGGAGTCTTGGCTTTATGAAGAAGAACTCATCAGCAATCTACATTGTGCAGATTACACAACCTTGCTTGTTGAAACTGAGGAGAAAAAGAAACATTTGGTACAGAAAATTAAAGACTATAGTCTTCAATATGGATTGAAGCTCAACAACAAGAAAACAAAGATTCTCATCACTGAACCAGTTGGCGGGTTTATAATAGATGGAGAAGAGATCAAGAATGTTAACAACTTTAGCTTGTTCCATAATCAACACTCTTGGCAGCAGTAGCCAGGAACTCAGAAGACAAATGACATTGGGAAAATCTGTTGTCAAGGACCTCTCTAGAGTACTGAAGAGCAATAATGTTAGTCTTTAGACTAAGGTGCACCTGATTCAGGCCATGATCTTCACAATTAATTGCTATGCATCTGAGACTTGGACAGTAATTAAGGTTGATAGAAGAAGGATCAATGTCACTGAATTGTGGTGGAGAAGAGTGTTGAACATACTCTGGACTGCCAATAGAACAAACAGGTCTCTCCTGGAAGCTTCTCCCTAGAGACAAGGATTTTAAAGCTCCATTTCACATATTTTTGGTACACGGCTAGGAGGGACCAGTCTTTGGAGAAGAACATTATGCTTGGAAGGGTGGAGGGACAGCACAGGAGAGGAAGGCCTAGGATGAGATGAATTGACTCAGTGACTGGTGAAATGGGATTAGATCAGTCAGAGATGATGAGATTGGCTCAGGATAAAGCAGAGTTCAGAAATAATGTATATATAACATAATAATAAATTCTTGACAAACTCACTATTTTATCCATTTGTCATAAATGCTGTCCATTAGTTGTAAGGATTCTTGTTTTCTTGATGTTGAGGTATAATCGATACAGAAAGCTATATAGTCCTTAACTTTCTCAGTAAATGCTTCAAGGCCTCTGTACTTTATGACTCAGAATTGACTTAAATTACACAATTATATCCTTTAGATTCAGACTTATAGCAAGTTTGTCACTGCTATGTGTCATCATAGTGGCCTTATGAACAACAAAGCTGAGCCCTGTTTTGCCCTGTGTCAATCTCACAATTTCTGACACACTGTATCCCATTGCTGCAATCACCCTGTCATCCTTTCTGGTTGAGGGTCTTTCTCTTCCCCACTGTCCCTATATTACTAAAAGTATCCTTCAATTCCCAATGTATTTGAGCTAGAACAAATTACACATGTATTTGAGCTAGAACAAATTACACTTAGAACAATTTGCTTTGTTTGAACATTATATTGTTGTTAGGTGCAGCTAAGTCAGTTCAAATGGATGGCAGTCCTATGTACAATAGAACAAAGAATTGTTGATGGTCTTCTTTTTTTCTGACTTTCTAGTTTACCAACCATATCGTTCTTTTCCAGGGACTGCTAGTGATAACAAATGTGATGTATGTGAAATGAAGTCTTGCCACCCTTCCTGCTAAGGAATATTCTGGCTGAATTCTTCCATTGCATACTAGTTCTTCTGGCAATTGCGGTATATTCAATAATCCCAACCAACATTGTTTTTCAAAGGTGTATTTTCTTCTGCAGTCTTCCTTATTCATTGTCCAGTTTTTGAGTACACAGGTTGTATGTGCCATCAAGTCAGACCCGGCTCAAGGCTGACCCATTAGCTAATTTTCAGAGGCTTTACATTGCATGGGGGTGGGGGGGATATTCCAATATGGAAAAACTGGTGGTAGATTTGAATTTCCTGTCTTAGAGTTGGCAGTACAACTCCTGACTATATATGCATTTGTTATTGTTGTTAGGTGCCATAGAGTTGAATATAGGGATCTTAGGGATCCTAAGATCAGCTGTCCTGAACCCTGCCTTATTCTGTGCCATCCTCATCATCTCGGATACACTAGAGTGTGTTGTTGAAGTCACTCTGTCAATTCATCTCATTAGAGGTCTTCCTCTCCTTTGTTGACTCTCTATCCTTTCAAGCATGATGTCACTTTCCAAGAATTATCTTTGCTTAGATATATGACCAAAGTATGAGATGAAGCTTCACCATCTTTGCCTCTAAAGAGCATTTTGCTTGCCCTTTTCCCAAGAAACATTTGTTCTTTTAGCAGTACATGGGATATTCAGTGCTCTTCTTCAGCACTACAACTCAAAGGCATTCATTCTTTTTCCATCATTGCTATTCATTGTTCGGCTCGTTGATGTATAGTGGGTGATTAAGAAGACCATAGCATGAATCAGGAGCACTTTAGTTTTCAAATTGACATCATTGCTCTTCAGCATTTTGGAGAGGTTCCTGAACAGCGGGCTTGCCCATTGCAATGCATCTCTGGATTTGCTGACTGCTAGTACCAAGTGTATTTATTGTTGATCCAAGCAAGATGAAATCATTAACAGCTCTACCCTTTCACCATCTATCATAATGTTGACTGTTGGTCTTGTGACAAGGACTTTAGTTGGTTTGATGTTGAGATGTAATCAATACTGGAGGCTGTCGTCCTTGATCTTCTGTAGCAAGTGTTTGATATCCTCCTCACTTCCAGCAAGCAAGATTGTGTCAACTGCACAGCACGGGTTTTGTTGATAAGACTTCCTCCAATCCTGATGTCATGTTCCTCTTCAAAGAGTCCAGCTTCACAAATCATTTGCTAATCATACAGACTGAACAGGTATGGGGAAAGATACAACCCTGATGCACACCTTCCCTGTTTTAAATCAAAGTGTTCCCTTCCCCCATTCAGACAATGGCTTCTTGATCTAGGTATAGATTTCTCATGAGCACAGTTAAGTGTTTTTGGATTCTGTGCATATGTTGTCCTGTGCCGCTGAGTCAAATCTGACCCTCCAGTGGGTTTTCAGAGACCATAAATCCTACAGGAGGAGATTGTTTATCCTCCTTTTGCAGAGCATCTGGTGGATTTGAACCACATGTCTTTGGGATTGTGGTGCAGTTTCTTACCACTAGGCCACCAGAGCTCCCTATGTGCATATGAGGTGACCGAACACTCCATGGCTTGCATCTGGTGCACTTTGGTCCTAAAAGTGACATATTTGCTATGTAACACATTTAATGACATCTTATCATTAGTAATATGTTACCACATATAATTGTGCAACATGTAATTTGCCGAAGTTGCCATGCTCAGATGTTCACTTACAAATTCTCAAAGATAGACTTTGTGAAGACATTAATAATAAAAATAATGGTAATGAAAATAAAACCAGCAAAAAAAAAAAATCTATTTTTTAACTTAAGTCAGAATCAATTTAAGACAGAGTCCTTGGAATGGAACCTCGCTGTAAATTGCAAATTACCTATATTACCTTTTTTAAAAAATAGTCTCTCCCAATGATATTTGGGATGAGAAGCCTGATGCCAGACCCAGAAGACTGGTAAGGTTTACGAGCGTGACTATCACATCTACTATAATCCAGGGTGATGCCAGGAGCATTTTGGAAGCGAGCAACAATGATTGCTTTGAACCGTCAGTTATTCAGAAGGCTGAACTAACCTACATACTCCTAGGAGGAATCGGTGGCTCCTATACATGAACTGGTATTTTCTCTGGACTGCGCTCTTTGTCTGTAGCCATGCAGATCTACATTTTACACCTGAAGCACCAATAAAACAGATAATCCACATTTCCTGCACATTTCGGTGGTACTGAGCCATGAAGCATGATATTACATGAGACCAGTATCACTCAGAATTATCACTTATCCTGAGGTCTGAAGAGACCTAATGAAATTTAATTTGTTTTGCTGGAAGCGGTATTGGCTCAAACATATTGAATTCATCCAGAAGCTTATCTTTAAAATTCTAGAAATAGCTCCTTCGATATTGACTTTCCCCTCCTGCTTTGTATCACTGTGAGTAACCCCAGAGGTTATACCGAATTATATCTGCAAAGGTACAAACTTTACATTAGAATTTTAAAGCATGTGCTTTTTTACTGAAAATCAATTAAAAATATTTTCTTTCTCCCAAGAAGTTTTAGGAAATAATTTTGTTCTTGTAGTTATGTACCATTGAGTTGGAACTAACCCATAGCTGACCCTCCAGTGAATTTTCAGAGACAGTAAGTAGTATAAGAAGAAATTATCCATCTTTTCCCCATACAGTAGCTGGTGGATTTGAACAGGGTGCCTTTGGGTTGGCAACACAACTACTTGCCACTAGCCCACCAGAGTTCCCTAGTGCTAAGTTTTAGTTAATAAATCTTGTTGCCTTCATGTCTATAAAAAGTCCCCTCGAATTTATTTTTTTTTAGCCAGTTTTTACCTTTATACCTTCTGGTGAAATACTGATCAAGGCAGACAGATGTTCTGAATAGTGCAAAATAACTGGTAATACTGTGAAGCTTAGCTCCACCAAAGCCCGCTGCAACTTTTACTGTGTGTCTTTAGCTAAGTCATTTAACTTACACTTTTCTTTTTCCTTCATTATAAAATGAAATGACTAATAATTCCCATGGCACGTGTTACACAGAGATTGGCTGAGAGAAAGCAAGCAAAGGGCTCACCAGTTCAGCCACATAACTATCACTGGCTAGAAGTTCCACTAGTGATCATTTCCATGTAGTCAGTTGTGGGGTGAACACATGTAATGGGCTTGACTTCTAACAGTTGGAGTCTAAACTAAAAGCAAGCAATTTGGGAGCATGTACTGGCAATCTAATGCTGAAAAATCAACACAGACCTATGCAACACTATTCTTCTCTGTTATATGTGGGGTCACCATAAGCTGGAGCTAATTTAATAGCAACTGGATCTTTGTCTCACAAATTCATTTGAGTGTGAATTCATTCTATGTCTCCCTAAAAAGCTTGTAGTATTTTCAAGAGTTAAATGTCAGCATTGCCCTTTTAATTTTATTTAACTTTTACTTGCTAAATTTCTTTTTATTGTTAACTGTTTGTCATCTATAGATCCCAATTACTGAGGAGTAATGATGTCACTTTGAGGACTAAGGGGAGTCTGACTCAGGCCGTGGTCTTTCTGATCACTTGCTAAGCATCTGGGAGCTGGACAATGAATAAGGACAGAAGAACATTTGATGCCTTTGAGCTGTGGTGTTGAAGAAGAGCACTGAATATCCCATGGACAGCCAAACAAACAAATAAATATAGTTTGGAGAAAGTGAGCCAAGAGTGCTCTTTGAATGCAAAGATGATAAAACTTCACCTTTCATACTTCACACATGTTGCTAGGAGGGGCTATTCCTTGGAGAAGGACATGATGTTCAGTAAGGTAGAAGGTTGGAGAAGAAGACCCTCAACCAAGTGGACTTACATGGTGACTGTCACAATGGCCTCTAGTGTGTCAAGAAATGTAAGGTTGGCAGCAGATAGGACAGGGTTCAGATCTGTTGTTCACTGGATCTCTATGGGTCATACTTGACTTGATGGCACATAACTACAACAACCACCTATAGACCACTCTGTGGGCCTTACACACTTCGGTTGTGTTTACTGCTCTGAGTCTCCATGGGGGATCATTCCCGTAACAAGGGCATTGTGTGCTGTTGCATAACAGAGACCTTTCTTTACTATCACTCTTATTTTGACCTTTATACTCATAAATCTACATGTGTCTATAGTGAGAATGGACTTTTCACACATTTTTTTTCTTTCATCCAGGCGAGTATTAAAAAGAATTTTTTCAATGCTGTGTCTATTCCCTTAGTAACAGCTTACTGAGAGAGAGCTGCTAATGCAGCCAGTTAGCTGGAGCCCATGAGAGCTACTGTGCTTTCTAAGTGGAAAGTATTATCAGGTGTCTGAAATACTGACTGTATGGGAGCATCTCTTCCACTTCCATTCACAGTCTGCTAAGATGGTCTAGATCTCCTTCTGTGAAATCCTTTGTATCATTTTCTTTATCTCCTGTAGTTAAGGCAAGGAGCTCTGGTGACCTAATGGGTAAGGTTGTGCTGTCAACACAAAGGCAAATGGTTTGAATCCACTATTTGTTTCTTGGGAGAAAGATGAACAATCTCCTCCAGTGCCATTTACAGCTTCAGAAAACCCTCTGGATGGTCATCTGTGAGTCAGTTCTGATTTGCAATGAATTAGCAAAACCAGAACTTAAAAGGGGGTGGCTAGGACACAAACAAATTATCTCAACTCCAGGAGTCCTATGAATAGGTGGTTTTGGCCTGCACCATGAAACTGAAAATTAAGATCTATGATATAATATGGACTGAGGCTCAATATCAAGAAAACAAAGATTCTTGCCACTGGGCCTATTGGCAGCATCATGATGGATGGTGAAGAGTCTGAGACTGTTAACAGCTTTATTTTGCTTGACTCCATAGTCAACACTCGTGGCACTAGCAGCCAGGAAATTAAAAGATGTATTTGAAGAGGGAGGTCATGCTTGGTGGGGTGGAGAGATGGTGCAGGAGAGTAAGACCCTCTATAAAGCGGATTGATTCAGTGACTGAGGAATGGGGGTAGTTGGTGAGATTGGCAAAGGACAGAGCATGGTTTGGGACGGTTGTACGTAGGGTTGCTATGAGTCGCAGGTGAATTGACGGCACATAACAACAACAACATGACTGGTCCAAAGACTCAGGTGTTCTAGATTCCAGGCAGTAAACAGTAGGAAGCATCTAGCTCTAGCTTCCCAAAGCAGACCTGCTCTGGTGGTTCTAGAAAATGAGAAATGTATGTGGCTGTTTTTCCTTATGTATAGCATACTTCCAGGGCATCCTTAAGGAGAGAAGATGTGAATGAAAACTTTACGGCATCAGAAATTCTTAGCAATAACTCCTCTTTCCCCTCCCCGACCAGAGAAATTTCAGCAATAGTCTACATAACTATAAAAGAAAGAAGATAATCCATTTATATACCAAGAGGATTTTCACAGAATTTTTTCTTCAGTGTATGTTGTTTCTTTTAAATTCCACCTAGAAACAGGTTTTCATAGTTAAAGCAGATTTTCTTTAAAAAAAAAAAAGGAAAGAAAGCCACCTGGCCATCCTACTACTTTTTCTAAATATAACCTCCACTCTCTTCTGAAACACAGCCTTAATCTCCTCAAGAACCAGACTGGTAATGTGACCAGTGTTTAATGTCACAGGGACTTGCAGTCCCTATTTATGTAAATTGGTGGATACTGATATGGTCGCAAACAAATGTTTAAAACCCCAAGTCATTCCTGACATGTGGGCTGTAACTTCACAATCCCTGAAGTAAAAGAAAATTCATTTTCTTTTCAGAATTAAACCTTGCCAAAACAGCAAACAAAATAACAATAACTATAAAATTGGGTTCGGTGTTCTCAGAGGTGCTCGTAACATACTTCAAAAAAACAAAACAGAACCACCAAAAACAACCCAATTCTCTATTTTTAAACTGGAGCCCTGAAGAACAAATTATCATTTCAATGAAATCTGATGGTGAATGCAAGGAGTCTAAGGTGACAAACACAATTGAGTTTAAATTCATAGCTGGGTAAACTTAGACTAGTTTCATAATCTTTATAGCCCTCAGTTTTATTCTGTGTAGAAAGAAGATGAAAATTGCTTTCTCAATATGGGTTGTGGGAAGTATTAGCAATAAAGATGTCAAGCATATAGGACAGTGCCCGGCACACAGCAAGGTTGACAGATGACCGTCATTTCATGGAATATATGCCAAGCTGCCATATAGTATTAATCAATAAGAAAGTTCAACAACAAAAGCAAAAGGTACAAGAATGAATCCATTTACTTTTTAATATAATTTACACTGGATGGTAAGATTTTTGAAAAATATTTTAATCTTAAAAAAAAAAGAGATACATTATATCCAGCCATTTATTTGGGCATCTAGGAATATAATAAATGAAATTAACATCCTAATTTCTTTCTCAACTTTAATGTCTTCCCCCTCCCCTTCTGATTTGTGGTGCTGCCAGTCTAATCTTCCTAAAAATAATTACCATCCTGTCTTTTTCTTTTAAAAAATCTTCTCCATTTCCTCTTTGTGTTGTGAATGAAGTCCGAAAAACCTTATGCAAATCTTTCCCTAACTAATTTGTCCAATTTTATCTCTTATTCTTTTCCTTCATGAATCCTATGATCTACTAAAATTAAGCCAGAGTGTGCATTTCTCCAAGTTAGCAGTCTTCATTTGTTTATCTTTACAATCCTTATACTTATTATACTGAATGTACTTCACAATCATCATCCATATCGGTGGTTTGTTGATTCTGTTCCTCTTCCAAAATTAACAATGTGCTGTGTCCTCACCGTTCTGAATTCTGTGTTGGTCTTCAGATGTTCAGATAAACAAGCAAGAGCAACAATAATCATGGCCTGAACGAGTCCTGGCTCCTGAAGTCCTAATAACAGCACATGGTCTCATCTTTCTCTTAGGAAGCCACTGATGGGTTCAAACCAATACTCTTTGAGTTAACAGCCCAATAAGTAATCCAAGATGATTCTTACTCATAGAGACTCTACTAGGTTTTCCAGGCTGTAAGTCTTTACAGGACAAGACTACTTATCTTTCTTTTTCAGAATGCCTAACACTTAATCTTGTAGTTAGAAGCTGAACCCATTAAGAACTATACCAGCAGTACTTCTTGATGCTAATAGATATAGATAGATATAGAAATAAAGATAGAGATAGAGGTAGAGGTAGAGAAATAGGTGTAGGTATAGATGGTATAGATATAGATAGATATAAATTTAAATAAAGGCTGCTAAGTCTTTAGTCTATAAGTCAGGGCTTCTGAAAATACTGCTCCAAGGACTGATGATCAAGGGCTGAGAGCTCAGTTGGCCTAGTAGACAGAAAGTGATGCTACCAAGCCAAAGGTGAGTGGCTTTAATCCACGACCCTCAGGCCTGTTTTTAATTATTTTTGGTGGTGCATTCTTCTAGATCATATAACTCTGATCAATCCACTTGCAGTAAAGAGGTAACTTGTGATTGCTCTGAAGCTGAACACTGTGACACTGATGTGTCAAATGTGATAATGGTTATCCATGGTGGACAGTGTTTGGTGGAGCTCCCTGATTAGAACAAGCTTGGAAGCAGGAGTGGCATCCACTTCTGAAATAGCTTGCCTCCAGAAATCCTGTGAACTTGGAGAAGTGATGAAAGTTATGCCAGCATTCTGGTCTTTCGTTCTTAGGGTTGCTATGAGTCTACAAATCGATGGCACTTAACAACAACAACAACAAGTCTTTAGTCCATAGGTCAGGGCTTCGCTTCGCTCACACTGCTCCAAGGACTGATGAACTCTGCTACTCAGACAGTACATACATTCTCGGTTCAAGGCTGCAGAGATTGACAAATCCAAAATCGGCAAGTAAGACTTCAACCTGCTCCCTCAAAGACTCATGTTGCAGTATTCCCTTTCTATGTTTGGACAACTTTTTAGTTGAGGTCTAGGTTTTGTATGAGTACAAGTTAAGTGTTCTGGGATTCCCATTCTTCTTAAAGTTACCATAGACTATTCTGAACCACATAGTCAAATGCCTTTGCATAGTGGATAAAACACAAGGAGACATCCTTCCAGTACTCTCTACTTTCAGCTAAGATTTCTCTAACATAAACAATGATATCACTAGTGCCACAGCTTCTAAATCTGCCTTGCATTCCTGGCAGTTCTCTCTTGATGGGCGTTTTCTAGCCATTTTTGTGTAATCTTCAGCAAGATTTAGCTTGCAGGTGATATTAATGATATTATTTGATAATTTCCAAATTCTATTGGATCACATTTTTGAGGAATGGGAATAAGTATGGGTTTATTGGCTCAATCTAGTGAGTATATCCAGGCCTGTATCTGTTTGTTGGAATATGTTAAGTGGTATTATATTTTTGTCGAAGCTTTCAGAGAAGTTTGAACTTCTTCCTTTATTACTTTTGGTTCTTGATCATGTGTTACTTCCTGAAATGGCTTCACATCAGCCATTTATTTTTGGTACAATGATTCTGACCATCCTAGAATTTATATCTGAGAATTACTCCTTTATTGGTACATAAAAGATGCCAAGTTGTCTTTAGAGCCTTGATAATACAGTGTCAGTTAGTCCTGAACGCAATCACCAAGCCTGAATACCTAGACAAAAGAAAAAAAAAATTATAAAAACTCACACTCCACTATTACATTGGGGAAGTCTACTGTCAGGAACGTCTCCAGAGCACTGAGAAGTTATGGTGTCAGGCTATAGACTATCGAAACCATGGTCTTCGCAATTTCATTCTATGCATCAGAGAACTGGACAGTGACTAAGGATGACAGAAGAAGATTTGATGCCTTTGAGCTGGGGTTCTGGAGAATAGTGTTGAGCATACCATGGTAAACCAAGAGAACAAATTGGTTAGCCTTAGAGAGAGTGAAACAAAATTTCTCCTTAGAGGCAAGAAATTTGAAGCTCTGTCTCACGTACTTTGGGTATGTGGCCAGCAGGTTCTTGGAGGAGGACATCATGCTTGGAAGGGTGGAGGAACAGTGCAGGAAAGGAAGAGATGAGATGGATTGACACGATAACTGGTACGATGGAATTAGGTGTGCCAGAGTCAGTTAAGACTGGCTCAGGATCGACAGGGTTCAGAGCTCTTATACATAGGGTTGCGATGAGTCGCAGGTGACTCAACAGCACATAACAACAACAACCTCACTCTTCTTCACGTCCTCTATATAGGCCCCCAGTGTTTCCAAGATGAGTAGGTGGGGAAGCTCATACATTTTGTCTCCTGTATACTCAACATCTCATGGCTGTTGAGCTGAAAGAGCTGACTCATAACTGACTTTCCAGTGGGCTTTTCAGTGACTATAAATCACACTGGATAATACTGCTCATCTATTTCCTTCCTTTGGGATTGCAGCACAACTTCTTTCCCACTATACCCCCCAAGCTCCTTTCTTAAATACCAGTATACAATAACACTTGTGCTTTTTCCCCCTCAAACCCTGTCACCCAGATTGGTTTTTATTTTGGCAGAAGGCAAACCCATGTTTCCCAGTAATACTTACACTTTATACAATGTCCTATTCTTACTAGTTTGCCTCCTTGTGGGAGACAGAGCACCTACGACAGCCATGCATTCAAAAGTTCCAAGGAGGATGTTCTAGCCTTTGTCTAATCAATATAGAACTTTGCTGAACTTGTGTGTCCAATTTCTGACAATACTGATAGATAAGACACCATAAAAAGTCAACGAGCATGGGCAAATCAGAAATTCTCTTCTCTTCTACTGAAATGGTGAAGCTGTTCTACTTATGTGAAAGAAAAAGGTCTTAAGTCAGGGACTCTAGTCATTAAAAATGTCTTGTGAATTTGTAAAGAAAAGTTCTCAACATTTGATGGCTCAATTACATGATTATGGTCTAAATTTTTAAGTTGCAAATTGTGTGGAAAAGCAAATAAGTGAATCTATTTTGCTTTATGATGAAAAGAAGACCATCAAGGGGGGGGGAAATGTCTAGTTAATAGTTGTTCTAATCAATTACATGGACTACTAGAGGAGCAATGATCAAAGCACTTAGCAAACAGATAATGTACTAGAACCCGTATCACCATTGAGTTAAAATAAACTCACAGAAGACCCTCCAGTGAGTTTTCAGAGGCTGTAAATTGCAGCTCGTGGATTTAAACCATTTGCCTTTGGGTTGGTAGCATAACTTGTTTTCCATTAGACCACAAGAGTTTCAATATATTACTTGTTGTTGTTGTTGTTGTTGTTGTTGTTGTTATGTG
>NW_006399772.1:17394329-17404721 GCF_000299155.1 Elephantulus edwardii | reverse complement strand
CTGCCTCTTGGTCCAAGTATAGGTTTCATATTAGCAGAGGGGAAAGGGGGGCTTTCTACTTCTTTTATAAAGTCTGTATCTTTGGAAACCCTATGGTGCTTTTCTACTGTATCTTATAAGGTCATTTTGAGTGGGAAACATCAGCAGTGGGTTTGGATAATCAATTGGGGTTTTTTTTGATCAAAAGCTTTACTGAACTTATAACCTTGATTTCAGTGACTTGATATGACACTAGCAGCCAGGAAGTTAAAAGATGTATTGCATTGCGAATGTCTGCTGTCAGAGACCTCTCCAAAGTACTGAAGAGCAATGATGTCAGTATGAAGACTAAGGTGACCTGATCCAGGTCATGGTCTTTGCAATCACTTGTTATGTGTCACAGAGCTGGACAATGATGAGGGATGATAGGAGAACTGATGACTTTGAGCTGTGGTGCTGGAGAAGAGCGTTGACTATACCATGGACTGCTAGGAGAGAAAACAGGTTCATCCTGGAGAAGGTGAAGCCAGGCTACTCCTTGGAAGCAATGATTCTGAAGCTTTGTCTGACATACTTTAGACATGTTGCAAGGTGGGTGCTTTGGAGTGTGGAGGAACAGTGCAAGAAAGGAAGACCCTCGATGAGATGGATTGATTCAGTGACTGGTCTAATGGCGGTAAGAGTGTCAGAGACAATAAGATTGGCACAGAATAGAGCAGGGTTTAGAGCTATTGTACACAGGGTAGTGATGAGTCACAGATGACTGGATGGTACATAAAAACAACAACTACTACTACTATTACTACTACTACTACTACTTCTTTAATGTTTGGGACACACTCTCTTTTAAAGACATCTCTTAGAGATATGTGAGGAAAACAGGACCTAGAAATCCTGCTGTCAGTCAGAAGCTGTAGAGAAATTGTCTTGGAATGAGTCAGATAAGCCTACAAACCCACAAGCACCACTATAGGATAAGCATACAAGCAGAGCCTGAGCTCAGCGAAGCTGGAAGAGTTGATGTTCAGTAAAACGAAGGAACTGATCCCGTATGTTGATCCAGCATGATGAAAAGTCATTCAACCATGGAGCACCTCAAAGGATTGTTTTGATTCTGCTGCATCATATAGTTGCAGGTGACTTCCAAGCTAAAATATCCCTGACTCAAATTTTAAGGCACATAAGTCCAATGAGATGACAATATATATTCCAAAAAAGAAAATGCCAACCATTGACACTATCTGTAGTTAAATAGTTTTGGAAAATCTAGGTGAAACCAGGCTAACCAGATTGGTTTTCAGCAAAGGCATTTTGAGAGAGCTTTTTTATCATTTGTCAAGGCAAAACATGAGTTTCCAGAAGCCATATGATACTTTATAATTTAAAAATCATTTGATCATGAAGTTAGCCTTGTTCTCCTGCAGAGATCCTTACAGAACATGTGTTCCACTGAACACAAATGAGTGATCGTCCCAGTATGACAAAGCTCGCATACTGAACTCCAAACGCTTTATGTATGCTTTCCTCCAGGAAGTGGAGCTTGCTCATATTCTTTATCTTCCTTCTCCCTTTCTTATATTGGCCATACTTCCAAAGAAGAAAGTTTGGAAAGAAGATAAAAAATAACTTTGTGATGAAGAAACCTGAAAATAACTGCCTTGGTCAGAATATAGCTCATCTCACTCGTGGCAGGTCATGTTGATGACCTCTCTCCATGAAAAGAGAGGCGCTTCACTTCTATGGTATTCTTCCTCAGATCCATAATTCCAGTATTCCACTAACTAACATCTAGTTGATCCTAACTCATGCAAACACAATGTGTTTTAGTGTCCCTAAGGTTTTATCAACTATTAACTTTTGGAAGTAAATCACTTCTTTCAAGTTGTCTCTGTGATTATTAGAATAACTATTTTTTCCCCCAACCTGGGGATTTCTAACTCCTGCATCAAAATCCCTCAAACCCACTGTCATTGAGCCAATTTTGACTCAAAGGGACCCTCCATTGGGCTTCCAAAGCTGTAGCTGTAAATCTTAAGGGAAGGAAGACTGTCCATTTTCCCTCCTGTAAAGCCACTGACAGATCAGAACTACTGGATACTGACTGTCTTTTGGTTAGCAGCGTAGCACACTATGGTCTGCACAACCACAACTTCTTTTTCAATTTTTTTAAAATTTATTAATTTTAATGAAAGTTTACAGACTTAGGGTTTCCAGTCATTCATTGCTGCACTTTTCTCTCTGGCCACCCCCTCCCCCCAATTCACTCTTCTCCTTGAAAAGAAAAAGAAAAATTCTTTTATTGTTATGCAATCCCTCCCCCCAAGTCTACTCCACGATGCAGACTTCACTCAGGACTCTGTAATAACAAGAACACCTAGTCATATATCCCGTTTAAACAGTTCTCTCCCTCATCTGTTACAACCATAACTTCTAACTCCAGCATAGTGGTTGGGAAAATCTGAAATCATTGGACGTTACACATTTAAGTATTTTCTCACAATATCCATAATCTATGGATAGTACACATTTAATTAAAATATAAGAACATCATAAAAAAGAGAAGTCTAAGAAATAGTTCCAGATGAGGGAAAGAGCTGCTTAACAGGAAGATATGATTAGGTATTATTTGCATGACAACAATACAGAATAAGAGCTGCAAAGTGGACAGGGCTGGGGTGGGGAATTGTACAACAATGGAAAAAAATTTTTTTTCCAAAAGAAAAGCAAACTGGGGTAAAAGGTGGACAGGGAGGGAAATGTGCAACAATGAATGAATGGTAATTCAAGTTCTTTATAAACTTTCATTAAAAAATCTCAATTAAAAAAAGAAATGGTTCTAAACTACACAGTAGTGGAAAAATGAGTAAAATCAAACAAAGTATGAAATGTAGTAAATATTAATGTGTCAATATTATTTTCTTAGTGATGTTAAAAAGTATAGGGGTGGCGAGGCGGTGGCGTTCTGCGCGCGACCTTCAGCGCTCTTGGCCGACTGGCTTGGCGTGCTAGCCCAGGTTCCCCTCGACGCACACCGCGCGTGCCCCTGTCCCCGCCAACCCCCCTTAAAAAAAAAAAAAAGTATAGCATGATTTTAACAATGGAGGAAAATGGAAATAGATTAAAGATATATAGGATTTCTCTGCACTTGTATTATAAACTTTCAGTATTATCTAAAACTATTGTAAAATGGAAAGTTAATTAGAAAAGTACTTTTCTCCCTGTTACATTCAAATCTGTTAAATGCACTTGGAATAAGAACCTGGCTTTATTTCTTTTACAAGTAGGCTGGTCTTGGGAGAAATTATGAAACTAACCACCATCTGAAACTAATGGAAAGAAATGGTGAAAGAAAATAGAATAAATGATTTTGTTGTTAAGAAACTTTTTGTGTGGCTGAGAGGAAATAACTTAGGTATCGAATTCAGGTTATAAATTATGAAAAAGAAGTAAGTATGGAGAAGAAAATTGTGGAAAGAATTTACCTTGTCCCCAAAGTAACTGCAATTGAAATATTTAAGCAAGTTAAAAAATTATCAAGTCCAACTCATAGCAACTCTATGAACAAAAGATCTAAACCCTGTTCTAGACTGTCCCATACTCACACTTCCTGACACATAAGAGCTCATTGCAGCAGTCACCATGTCAATTCACCTAGTTGAGGGTCTTCATCTCCTTCACCAAGCTTTCACCCTTCCCAGCATCATGTGCCTCTCCAAGGAATAACCCCTCCTAGCATCATGCTAAAGTACGTGGAGCAAAGTCTCACCATTCTTGTCTCCAAAGAGCACTCTAGCTGCACCTTCCTCAAGACATATTTGTTTGTTCTGCTGGCCATCCATAGGATGTTTAGTGCTCTCTTCTCCAACACCACAGCTCAAAAACGTCATTTTTTGGAAAAAGAAAGTGACAGAAAGTCATACTTATTCATTGTCCAGTTCTCAGAAGCACAGCAAGTGATTGGAAAGAGTATGGCCTGAATCAGACACACCTTAGTCCTTAAAGTGACAACATTACTTCTCAATAATTTGAAGCAGTCCCTAACTGCATATTTTCCCAGTTCAGTGCATCTTCTTATTCCTGACTACTGGTCAGGGTACTTCTATTTCTCCTTATTTCCTGACTGCTAACAAGGGTGTTAATTGTGGATCCAAATTAGTTGAAAATGAGGAAAAACAATAACAAACGTTGTTTAACAATTGGAACATGGAATGACATAGCTTGAATGGTTGGAAAACTGGAAATTGTTAAAAACGAGATGTAACATATGATCATTGAATGCTAGGCTTTAGTGAGACTAGATGGACTATCTTTGGCCATCTTGAATCAGATAATCATATGGAGGGAATGAAAAACAGAAGAATAGTGTTGCATTCATAGTCCAAAAGTCAATTTCAAGTTCTATCCTGAAATACAATGTTGTGAGTTATAGGATAATATCTATATGTATAAAAGGAAGTTCTGCTAACCTGACTATTAAAAATATTAATAGAAATTTAAAAAGAAAAAAGGAAATTTTCAGTGCAACAAATTTAAAAAATAGAAGCCTACAGAAGGGAAAAAAAAATGTAGTTGGTTCATATCTTGTTTCTACTGAGACAGGAAATATGGAGAAAAATTTTAACACTATAAAACTTGAAACTTGTCATTGCTACTTTGTCTTTAAAAAGAAGGTGGTTAATAGGTTAAAGAGGTAACCTAGAAAAAATTAAGGCAAAGTCCACCAAGTAAAACCTCCTTAATTAAGTGAAATTTTGAGAGACGCAGACAAGCCAATCAGAGACTACCATCTTGCAACATACAATACAGAGTTAGGAAATGATATAGAACCCACAGAAAGGGATTCCATGGATGAGTCGAATAGTCCCTTAAAAAGGTTAATGTGGAGTAAACCTCAAAGACACTAGGAAAAAGACCCTCTCTCTACCCATGTCAGTCTGAAGACTAGGTGTGCCTGATTCCGGCCATGGTTTCTCAATCACCTGCTGTGCATTAGGGAGCTGAACTGAACAATGGATATGGATGACAGAAGAAGAATTGATGCCTTTGATTTGTGATGTTACGGAAGAGTACTGAATATTCCATGGACTGCCAAAAGAATGAATATTTATGTCTTGGGAAAAGTATAGCCAGAGTGCTCCTTGGAAGCGAAGATAATGAAAGTTCGCCTTTCATATTTTGGAAGTGTAGCTAGGTGAGGCTATTCCTCGGAAAGAGATATCATGCTTGGAAAGATGGAAGGTCAGTGAAGGAGGAGAAGACCTCCTATAAGATGGATTGATATTGTGACTTCAGCAATGGCTCTACTGTGTCAGAGATGATAAAGATTGCACAGGATAGGGCCGTTCACAGGGTTGCCATAAGTCATAAATGACTCACTCGTTAACCTAACAACAACAACAACAACAACACTCTTCTTTCAAACTTAAAGCTAGAAGAGAGGATAGACAAACTAGTATCTTACAAGGAGAAAGATGTCTTCCTTTGATTCTTTTAGAAAACAAAGGAAAAGAATATGGAGTACTATGTAGATAATTATGAAGAAAAATAAATGAGATGACATGAGTTAACACATGAAAGCAAAGAAGAAAGGGCAGGAGGGAGGGAGAAAGAAAATAAGAAAGCAACGTATAACTGTGGGGAACTGAGAACTTAATCTGGGAGAAATTTGTGCCTTATGCCATAGAAGATCCTTATGTTTGGATATCAGAGAAAGAAGATACAGCAATAAAAAAGATTAGTTAAGGAAGCCGCACAACCAAATAAGCAGAACAAAAGTTAATATATAAGTGAATAAATAATAACCATAATTATATTTTCGGCACCAGCAGTCATGAAATAAAAAAAATAAATTGCGTTGGGATAATTAGCTGTCAGAGACTTTTCCAGAGTGCTAGAGTCTAGAGACTAAAGTCTGCCTTATCCAGGCATAGTCTTTGCAGTTACTTGCTATGCTTCAGAGAGCTGGACAATTACTAAGGACGACAGAAGATTCTATGAGTTGTGGTGCTGGAGTATTGAACATTCCATAGACTGCCAAGAGAAAAAACAGCTTTGTTCTAGAGAAGGTGAAACTGAGTTGCTCCTTAGAGGAAAGTATTTTGATGTTCCTCTAACATACTTTGGGCATGTTGCCAAGAGGGACCAGTCCTTAGAGAAGGACATTATTTTTGGAAGGGCGGTGGGACAGTGCAGGAGATGAGTAACTGGGGTTATGGAGGTAGGTGTGTCAGATACAGTGAAATTGGGTAAAGACAGGGTAAAGCTCAGAGTTATTGTGCTTAGGATCTCAGTAAGTCACCGTGCTTCATTTTTTAAATATTTTTTAATTTTATTTTTGAGTTAATCTCTTTAAAATATGGATAACTAACAAAATATTTCTTTTTTCACTATTTTTCATGCTTTTGAGAGCAAAAGAAGTTGTGAAATAAGCACAGAAAAAAAGAGGACACAAACAAGATTGAGAATGTCATATCAATTCTCCTTCAGGAAAGGAACTAAGTAATTGATGTTCTGTCTGTAGAAACACTACAAAGAAGCACTCAGTTCAAATAAGCAACAGGTAAAGCCAACACAAATCAAATCACTTTCCTCAAGTCAATTCTGACTCGTGCGGATTCTCCAAAAGGTTTTGTGAGTCTTTAAAGTTTTATTGATGATTACCTTTCCCTTTCAAGTCAGCTGTCAGACTCGAACCACTGACTTTTCTACACCACCCAGGTGTCTTTTTATCCCTAAAGCTCAGAGATTATGAGCAAGTTCATATCCCAATTTCAGTACCACATAGAAACCTGGGAAAAAGAATGTTTTGCTGAAATTACAAAGCAAAACAAAATGAAAGGAGAGTAAAAATTGGTAACAGACAAGTTTAAAAGCAAATTGCATTTAAAGTTATCCAGAACCAGTTTTTAAATTTATTGCAGGGAGACTTGTAATTTTTATAAAGAATTCCAGTAAACCCCAGACTTCTGGGTAATTTGAATCATTAGGAAGGAATCTTCTATTTTTCAGGCCAAAATAAAATCTTTTAATGATGTAATAAGGTCAATAGCTCCTGAAACCTCCATTACCTTACTTACATTGACTCCTTTAAAGACTTTGAAAAGTATTAAGTAGGTTCTTATAAAGAATTGTACTAATATTATAAACATAAAGGTTTTGCTTTTTTAAGTAGTTAAGAAATTTGTGTAGTCTTTTACCATTCTCATTGTTTTTTTTTCTACCTTTGAGACATCTATTTCTCCATTGATGTTATGAGGAGAAATGCTACAAAACTCATCCCTGAGTAACAGACAGAACAAAGACATAATTGCTTAATGTAGAACCTTATTGCTTTAACTGTCTAAAGTTGACTAGTATAGTTTGCATCTAATAAACTTAAGCCTAATCTTTTCAGATGAAAGGGTCCTCTTCAGACCAAGAGCAGTTGTTCCTAGATCAACTAATCACAATAGATACTTACATGAAAAAGATATTTTACTGGTTAAATAAATGAGGAAAAATCATCTCACGTGCTTCTCTTGAGGAGCTCCATTACATGGCAAGCTTTTCCAGACTTTGAAGAAGCCTTGGGAACTATACAGTTATGATTTTTTAAAGTTTATTTTATTGTTCTTGTGTGACACATCTCTTCCCATTTTAGTAAAACAATGAACTTTGAAATATCATTCTAAATTTTGGGCTTAGTGTGGTTGTTATCATACTGTATTTTTTATTTACCTGTTTTTGAAGAATAGTTTAAACTTAACATTTCAGCATTAAAAGAGAATCAGTTGTCTGTATACCAGGTTTATACTTCTGTACATGCATGAGCAAAAGGCATTTTATTTAAATTGAAGTATATTCAGCCTTTCTTTTTGTTCTATCTGATCCAATATTCTTCTTTCATGCAAATTATCAAATAGCATTCCTAAGTTCACAGGGCTGGGCCTATTTTTAGAGATGGAAATACCATTATCTGGGACATAATGATCAAATTGACATCCACTCTAAACTCCAGCTTGAGAGCCATTATTACAGTGTCACGATATCTACCATTTAAAATTTTTCATTCTGTCACTCATTATTAACAAGTGTAAGCTCAGGCAATTAATCAAGTCATCAGAAAATTAGTTATCTTCCATAAGTTGCTAGATATTTCAAAACTACTCCCGTATTTGTAAAGTGTATAACACAGTGGAGTTATGCTTTGTGCTTCTGGTATACCATACTGAGAGAACTAGGTCTCATACCATTACTGATTAACATGGAATATAAACAGCAATTATAAATGGATAAAATATTGTGAAGAAATGTAGAGAGCTATAGGGTCATAACTAGTGAGTCTACTGTGGTATGAAAGATAACTGATTTCTGGTGGCAGAAAGTAATGAGTTTTAAATTGAAACATCCATTCATTTAACAAAGATTTCTAAAGCTTCTACTCTACGCAAGACAGATTACTAGAACTGGAGCCTCAGCATTAAAATAAAATAGTCATAGATCCTGCCTTTGTAATGGTTAAAGTTTTCAAAAAACCAAATTATATAAACAGATAAATTTAAAATTATGACTATTAAAAAGTGATAGATATTCAGCAAACAATAAAATAAAAACATCATTTAAGAGGAGACGTACTTAAAGTAGTTCATGAGAGCATTCTCTAAAGAGAGAAATCCAAGATCAGATTTGAAGAGTAAGTATTCCAACATTTTTGGACTTGGAGAAGGAGAGATCCTTTGAATAGATGCAACAAGGGGAAAGATTCTGAAACAGGAAAATGCTAGGTTCATTTTAGGAACTGAGATGTTGTTGTTGTTATGGGCCTTCAAGTCACCTACAACTCATAGTGACCCTATGTAAAACAGCCTTAAACCCTGCTCTAGCCTGTGTCAATTCCCAGTCACTGAATTAATCCATCTCATCAAGGGTCTTCTTCTCCTTTACTGTCTCTCCACCCTCCCAAGCATGATGTCCCGCTCCAAAAATTCGTCCCTCCTTGAAACATGCCCAAAGTATGTCAGACGAAGCTTCAGAATCTTTCCCTCCAAGGAGCAGCCTGGTTTCACTGTTTCCAGGTGGAACTTGTTCGTTCTCTCAGCCATCCACGGTATGTTCAATACTCTTCTCCAACACCAAAGCTCAAGGCATAAATTCTCCTTCTATCCTCCTCAGCTCTCTGACGCATAGCAAGTGATTGCAAAGACCATGGCCTGTATTAGGTGCACCTTAGTCTCCAGACTGATATCATCGCTCTGTAGTACCTTGGAAAGGTCTCTGAAAGCAGGCTTTCCCAACTGAGGAGTTGAGAAACTGAGATAGCACCATAATATTGGAGAGGTTATGGGCAATGTAAGAAGGGTATCTTGTACTTTAATTTGGAAAGCATTCAAGGGCTTTAAGTTTAAAAAAGTGACACAATATTTGGTTTTAATACAGTTACTTTGAATCTTATATAAAAATTGGATTGAAGGGATCCAGGAGCAGAGAAGGTAAGTCAGTGGAAACAGAAGATTAAAAAAAAATAGCAAGATGTTATGGTTATATAGGAGATGAAGAGAAAAACATAAATTTGAAACCTATTTTACATCAGGGCAATATAAGTTGCTGATGTAGAAGTCTCAAGGATGGTTTCTAGATCTATGCTTCACCACATGAGTGGATGGTCATCTCATTTTCTTGCTGGGGGAAGACAAGAGAATTCTAGGTTTTCTGCAGAAAAGGAATATTAAAATAAAAATAGCTTTTAACATGCTAAGTTTGGGATGTTTCTGAAACATCTATGTACAGATGTTAGATAAGAAGTTGAATGGATAGCTCTGAATCTCAGAAGAGATATCCATGATAAATATTCTCATCCAATGTGGTGAAATCATTTAGTGCGTATGATGGTTAAGGCTGTGTGTCAATTAGACTGCCTTGCCTATTATCTGGTGTTTCATTATAATGAAAGCTTAGTTATTACAAAATGAGTGGAATATCAACAAGGGACTTATTAAAATTCACGCTAGAGTCAGAAGCTTGTCAGAGCTTCCAAGGGCTTGCTCCTGCCGGAAATCCTGGGTACCTGTGAAAAACGCCTGTCCTTGCTTAAATGCGGTCGCTGCGGCTCTCAAGCCTCACTTCCGCCCAAGATCACGCTTGTCAGAGATTCCGAGGGCTTGCTCCCCTGAAAATCCTGGGTACCTCTAGTGCCCGGCAGCCGACTGTCCATCAGTCAGTCCCGGATTCCGTCCACACAGCGACCGCAGAGAAGCAAGGACAGGCGTTTGGGGAAACATAATCTACACAGAAGTTCTACAGGACACGTCACCTTCCCTTGGAGACAGCACAACTAAACTTAAGAGACACTGGTCAAAAGAAAAATGTCAGCAGTCAACGTTTTTGGAATCACAGAAGCCAAGAAAGCTTAAGATACAAACTGTCAGATCATGGGTT
>NW_006399772.1:17381132-17391349 GCF_000299155.1 Elephantulus edwardii | reverse complement strand
GGTTGGCGCAGGATAGAGCAGGGTTTAGAGCTGTTGTGCATAGGGTCGCTATGAGTCGGAAACGACTCGATGGCACATAACAACAACAGAATCAGAAGAGGCCATCAGAAGAGAGATATCTTTGCTGATACCAGGTAGGTCTTGACTGAAAGTAGGGAATACCAAAAAGATCTATTACTTACATTTTATTGACTTTGCAAAGACATGTGACTGTGTGGATCATAATAAAACATGGATAACATGGAAAAGAATGCATATTCCAGAATATTTAACTGGGCTCATGTAGAACCTGTAGGTAGACAAAGAATGGTCTTTTGAAAAAGATGAGGGGATACCACATGGTTTAAAAGCAGGAAATGTATATCTTTTATCCTTCCACACCTATTCAATCTATTTGCTGAGCAAATAATTTGAGAAGCTGGACTTTATGAAGAAGAATATTGCATCAATGTTGGAGGAAGATTCATCAACAACATGCATTATCCAGATAATACATCCTCATTTTATGAAAAAGAAGAGCACTTATGGAAGAAAAGCAAAGACTACGAACTTCAATACGCATTACACCTCAATATCAGGAAAAGAAAATCCTCACAAGTGGACCAATATTTTTGCTGTTGTTGTCGTTAGGTACCACCGAGTCAAATACGACTCATAGGGACCCAATGAACAAACGATGTGAAACCGGTCCTTTCCTGCTCTATCCTCACACTTCCTGACACACAAGAGCCCTTGGTAGCAGTCCTCCTGTCAATCCACCTGGATGAGGGTCTTCCTCTCCTTCGCCGATCCTCCACCTTTCCTAACATCACATCCCTCTCCAAGAATTAGCACCTCCTAACAATATGTCCAAAGTATGTCAGATGAAGCCTCATCATTCTTGCCTCCAGAAAACACTCTGGCTGCACCCTCTTTAAGACATATCCATTTTCTTGGTCATCCATGGAATGTTCAGTACTCTTCTTCAGCACTGCAGCTCAAAGGTATCAATTATTGTTCTGTCATTCTTATTCATTGTCCAGGTCTCAGATGCATAATTAGTAATTAGAACGCTTATGGCCTGAATCAGACAAACTTTAGTCCTCAAACTGACAACACTACTCCTCAATAATTTGGAAAAGGCTCTGACTGCAGCTTTTCCCATTGCAATGCATCTCCTTATTTCCTGACTGCTTGTAGTAAGGGTGTTAACTGTGGATCCAAGCAAGATGAAACTGTTTGACAATTTCAATCTCCTCTCCATCCATCATGACACTGCCTATTAGTTTAGTGCTAAGAATCTTTGTTTCTCTGATATTGGAACACAATCCATACCAAAGGCTGCATTCCTTGATCTTCTGCAACAAGTGCTTCAAATCCTCTTCACTTTCAGCAAGTAAGGTTGTATCATCTGTATAACACAGGTTATTGATGAGTCTCCCTCCAATCCTATTGTCAC
Organism: Elephantulus edwardii; assembly: GCF_000299155.1. Lineage (NCBI taxonomy): Eukaryota > Metazoa > Chordata > Mammalia > Macroscelidea > Macroscelididae > Elephantulus > Elephantulus edwardii. The sequence continues at coordinate 17,389,911 of NW_006399772.1, read as the reverse complement.
ACTTCTCTTCATAGAGTCCAGCTTCTCGGATAATTTGCTTTTATACAGATTGAACAGGTATGGAGATAGAATACATTCATGACACACTTCCTTCCCAATTCCCAACCTTGCAGTGCTCCCCAGCTCCATTCACACAGCAGCCAATCAACTGAAAGGGAGTTTCCTCAGGGTTATGGCCTAAAATGAACACAAGTAGGTACCTAGAAAAGCTCACTTGCGTTTTGCTAAGCGAGGATCCTAGAACTTGCTTGTGCCTTTTAGTTCTTTGGACTTGAACAAGTGGCCTGCCTTATCTGCTGGTGTTGGACTAATAAAGCTTTACAGTTACATGAGTTAGGATACCACTCTCTTCTGAGGTCTGATTTATGGACTTTGTACTTGCTAGCCCCTATAAACATGTGAACCTTTCCTTTGACAAACTATCTTTGTGTCTGTGTGTGCACATGCCTGTCTCTCCTAGGCACTACTGATGGTGCTCCTACCCAGAATAATTCTACATACAGCAGAAAGAGGCCTTTTCCTCTCCTTCGCCATTAACATGCTCTCTGCTGTGCTTCCGTCCCTTACAGATGTCGCTGTGTCAATTCATCTTGTTGAGGGTCTTCCACTCTTTTTTGTGATTATTAATATTTTAAAAATTTGGGAAGGGAGACTGAGAAAGGGGATAAATAATGTCTAGTGCATTGAAACAGATGAGAGAGAGAACTGTTTAAAAGGTATGTAAGATAACGTATTACTGTCATGACAGGAGTCCAGAGCGAAGGCTGCATAGTGGAGTGGACCTGGGGGGAGGGATTGTATACCAATGAAAGAATTTTTCTTTTACTTTTCAAAGAGACGAATGAACTGGAGGGGAGTGGTGGGCAAGGAGAAAAGTGCAACAATGAATGAATGGAAATCCAGTCTCTGTAAGCTTTCATTAAAATTAATAATGATAATAATAAAAAGAAATCGTAGTACACAAATAATAATAAGAATAATTTAACCCTGGTAACAAAGTGAAGATAAATTAGGAATTGGTGAATACTTGAAATAAGGAAGTGAATTAGGAAGTTGTTGATGTGTTAACACGTTGCCGCAAATGACAGCTATAGCTGTCCTGCACATTTTAATTAATTTTAATTAATTAAAAAAGGAACACCATTCTTCCGAAGTATACTAAAGCTTTTACTTGTTAATTATTCATCAATGCATCGAAAAAATGTGTTTCTAAGCATGGTCGTTAATTTAAATGTGTGTGGCAACGTCTTAAGAACACAAGGCAAGAAGAAATGTTGACGGCTGGAGAAGTGATGGCAGCTAAAATAGAGAAGAGAGTAGAAGCTAATGCTGCTCAAGGCTTTAAAGAGGTGGAAATGAAGTCAACTCAAAGGCATATGATACAAATCCAACAGCGGTTCTGCAGAAGAAAGATGAGCAGTCTCCTGTACTATTTACAGCCTCTGAAAAAACTCCGGAGAATCAGCCATGAGTCCATGGCAGTGAGTTGAGAGCTCATCGAGTGACATTTATGAGATAGGAAATGCTGGGAAGAGATACTCAAGACAGTACCTAGACCTCAGACGTGAGCGATCGGATGAATCTTGATGCCATTTTACCAAATGGGAAATTATTCCAGCCACTATCTAATGAAGAAAATGAAAGGTTTGATCAAGTAAAGGTTTCCCAGAGATCAAAGAAAGAAATGCAATGATATATAAAGTATGGGTACAATGGAATCTTACAGGCTATTGCCTGCAATGAGCTATCGGCATATAGTCTAAAAACTGGTATTTTAATGAAATATGAAATAGATCTGGATTTCTGGCAGAAAAATAGTTATAAATTACAGACAGATAGGAACTTATAACTAAAAATAATCAATTACATACCAAATGGTTCTGAGCATATATTCAACAGAGCTGGAAATTTGATTTGAGACTTAGTGTAGAATAAAGTGATGGTAGCACTAGTTGGCTGTAATCAATGCCCACAGTGTCTCTAAGAAACTAATCAAAGTGTTATTAATTAGAATCTTAGCCTTACACCATTATATCAAATTAAAAAACCTCCCATGCTTTTTCAAAAATAGGATCATTAACTTTGGTTTTTAAATTTGCATGTGCTTATCTCTGAAAGCCATGCCAAGTGGCTGATAATGCTTAAGAAAGAAATTAACACAGGGTATCTCTGAAATTTTGTTTGAAAACTTAGATGAGAATAAGAATCATTATTTGAATTAATATAAACCCCAATATGTATTATTCAAAACCACCTAGAACAGACCATTGATAAGAAACTGCCAGAAAGTCAATCTGAATTCAGAAGAGACCATAACATAAGGAATATTATTACTGATGCCACACTGATTTGAGCTGAAAGCAGAAAACACCAGGAAAAAAATATTTTTTTATGAACATATGAAGACATTTGGCAGGATAGATCATAACAGGTTATGGCAAAAATCAAGAAAAATGGTAATCCCAGAACACTTAATTATGTCAATATAAAACCCATACATAGACAAAGAAGTTATCTGGCCAGAACAAGCAATAATACCTCATAGTTTAAAGAACTTTTTGCATCAGAGCTATTCAATGTATATTCTGAACAAATAATCTGAGAAGGTGGACTACATAAGAAATAATGTGGTATCAGGATTGAAGGAAGATTTATCAACAACCTGTGTTACAAAGATGACATGACTTTGATTGCAGAAAGTGAGGATTTGAAGCAATTGCTTTAGAAGTTCAAAGTCTACAGCCTTCAAAATTAGTTATAACTCAACATCAAGAAAAACAAATTCTCAGCAGTCAACCTTAGACGACATCATGATCAATGGAAAAAAAATATTGAAGTTGTCAATTATTTAATTTTACTTGGATCCCAAATCTGCATCCATGGTAACCACAGTAAGGAAATTAAAGACATGTTGTGCTGGAACAATCTGCTGCCAAGGACCTCTCTAAAGTCCTAAAGAGCAAGGATGTTATTTTAAAGACTAAGGTGTGCCTGATGCAAGCCATGGTATTTTCCATTGCTTTCTATCCTTCTGAAAATTGGACAATAAATTAGGATGACGAAAGAATTGACAACTTTGAATTGTGGTGTTGGAGAAGAGTACTGAATATACCATGGACTTCTCAAAGAATAAGCAACCAGCTCCTTCAAGCCAAGGATGGTGAACATACTTTGGACACATTGTCCATTTCACATACATTGGACATATTGTCAGGAGGGGCTTTGAAAATGGTATCATGCTAAGAAAGGTTGAGGAACAGAGAAAGACAAGAAAGCTTTCAACAAGATAGATTAACATAGCGACTGTAATGGTGGGCTTAAACACATCAAAGATGATGACAATGGCGTGTTGAGATTTGATGTTCTAAGGGACACTGTGAGTTGAAGTTGGCATCATGGACCCTAAAATCAGCTAATACATATGGAATAGGAAACAAAATTTAGTGAACTTTTTAAAAATTAATTTTTATGAAAGTTTACAAAGATTTAGGATTTCCATTCATTCACTGTTACAGTTTTCTCCCTGCCCTCCCCTTCCCCCCACCAATTTGCTCTTCTCTTTGAAAAATAAAAGAAAAATTCCTTCATTGTTATACAATCCTCACACCTCCAAGTCTACTCCATTGTGCAGCCTTCATTCTGAACTCTTGTTATGACAATAATACCTAATCATATATGCCTTTTAAACAGTTCTCTCTCTCATCTGTTTCAATGCAGTATACATAATTTATTTTCTCTTTCTCAGTCTCCCCTCAACTCTGATATCAGTCCCGTTTTACAACAGTGGCACTATGTAATATTTGTCCTTTTCTGACTGAAATATTTCACTCAGCATACAGGGTTTTAAGACTGAGTATGAGTAGATAATAAAATTTTGTACTCCAGATTATATTCCTAACTCTGAATGCCACTAATATTTCTCTTTCATCTTTGAAAGTGACTTTTCAAATATTTCACTCATTTAAAGACTAGGAAGACAAGATTCTGGTAATAACTACGATTATGAATTATATACAGATTTTTTTTCTCCTCACTGGAGGCTGGTGATCTGATGCTGAAGTAGTTAATGGAAAACAGTGTACTGGGAACTCAACCCATGCAGACTACTATTCACATCTTCGCTGGTTTGACTCGTGGCAAGCAAACTTTTACAAAATGTTCAAACTCAACTAAACTCATTGTGTTCAAACTGAAACAGACTCATAGTTAACCCTCTGGTGGGTTTTCAGAGGCTCTAAATGACATCTAAAGAAATCCCTCATGGGTTTTTTGTTTGTTTGTTTGTTTGTCTTTCTTATTGTTGTTTTTTTAGAAGTTGCTGGTGAATTTGAACTACCAGAGAGGTTAACAGCAAAACTCTCTATTGTCTTGGCCACAACTTGGGATACATTTGTATCACACAGTCCTTCAAGAGTTTTCTATTATTTAACCTAACTTTTCAAAGTACTGGGCAGCAGAAAGTTCAAGGCTAAAGGATGTAACAAGCATTTGCAGTGCAATTATCCTATGTTGCCAGTTAGCGGTCAATTGACAAGCATTACAATCATATTTAAGGTATAAATTTAGGTTAGGAGAACCTAATGCATAAAGAATATGTGCCTCCAAAGAAGGCTGAACTAACTTCAAAAGGAAATTACAAGAAGTGGAAAATAAACAACGTCCCTTCAGTGTAAGCAATATTGTGAGTAACCATGAACAATGCCAGAGTATACTCAGGAATGGCATTTGCATCCATTACACACAAACAACTTAGAAACAAGTGGGTAATTATGTTCCCAAAGTGCATATCAAAAGCATGGTGGTAATAATTATAAGGTGGGGAAAAATTAAAGTGGTGCTACTTAACACCTGTTCAAATGAAAAATAGAAAACTTTTTAAAATCTAGCTAAAGGTGATCTACATTTAAATATTGTAGCAATAAAAATAAAAATATTGTAGCATCTTGGTGACCCTTCAGTGTAAGTGGAGTATACCAAGCATCTGGAAATAATGAGCAAACTGACTTGGTGAATACTGACTGACTGATTTTTTAAACAAGCTGCTAGCTGCCTCTCCAAGAGTTTTCAGAGTGTATAAAATTAACAGATTGGAATTAATATTTCCATTTTTTATTCTCTCTTTTTTAAATTGTTTTAAATTTTTTTATTTTATTTATTATTATTTTTGTGTGCGTCCCGTCAAATCAGATCTGACTGATACAAGAGGAGATTGTTCCTCCTTCTCCAGCAGAGCATCTGGTGGATTTGAACGGCACACCTCTGGGATTGCTCTCTTTAAAATTTATTATTCATTTCAATGAAGATTTACAGAGACTTTGGGTTTCCATTCATTCATTGTTACACTTTTCTCCCCTCCCAACCCTCGCCCCCTGCCCCCAGTACACTGCCCTTTTGGAAAAGTAAAAGAAAAATTCTTTCATTGTTTTATAATCCCTCCCCCCAGGACCACTCCACTATGGAGCCTTCACTCTGGACTTCCGTCATGACAAAAATACCTAATCACACATTCCTTTTAAACAGCTTTCTCCCTCATCTGTTTCAATGCAGTATACATTATTTAACCCATCGTTCTTAGTCTCCCACCAACCCCAAGGTCAGTCCTGTTTTACAACTGTGGTACCATGTTGTATTTGTTCTTTTGTGACTGAGATATTTCACTCTGCATAATGTCCTCCAGGGTCACCCATTTTGAATAGTATTTCATGAGTTCCCTTGTTTTTCAATGCAGCATAGTATTTCATTGTGTGAATATACCACAGCTTCTCTATCCATTCATTTGTTGATGGGCACTTGGGTTGTTTCCAACTCCTTGCTATTGTGAACAAAGCCGTGATAAACATGGGTGTGCATATATCTGCTTGGGTGGCAGTTATGGTCTCTTTGGGTTATATTCCCAGTGGTGGAATTTCTGGGTCAATTGGTATCTCTATTTGCAACTTTTTGAGAAAGCACCATACTGCCTTCCACAGTGGTTGCACCATTTTACACTCCCACCAACAGTGAATAAGGGTTCCACTTTCTCCACAACCTCGCCAGTATTTGTTGCTTGTTGTTCTGTTAAATTTTGCTATTTTTAATGGGGTGAGATGATATAGTTGTTTTAATTTGCATCTCTCTTAGAGCTAGGGATTTTGAACATTTCTTCATGTGCTTGTTAGCCATCTGAATGTCTTCTTTGGTGAAGCGTCTGTTCACATCCTGTCCCCATTTTTCAATTGGATTATTTACCTTTATCTTGTGGTGGTGCTAATATTTCCCTCTTTATACCTCAGAATACCTACTGGATTTGAACCATCTGCTTTTAGGTTGGCAGTATAACTTCCATCTTACCCACTATGCCACTGGAATTCCAGACTTTACATGGCATCATTTTGCTGTTTTTGTTGTTGTTGTTATGTAACATCAAATCACCTGAAACTCATAGAGACACTATGTACAGCAACTCGAACCCTGCTCTGTCCTGAGCAAGTTTTACTGATTCCAACATACCTAACCCCATTTTCCCAATCACTGAATCAATCCATCTCATCCAGGGTGTTCCCTCCCTGCACTGTCCCTCCACCCTTCCAAGCATGATGTCCTTCTCCAAGGATCAGTCTCGCTTGGCCACATGCCCAAAGTATGTGAGACAGAGTTTCAGAATCCCAGCCTCCAAGGAGAAACTTGGATTCACCCTTTCCAAGACATGTTTATTTCTTTTCTTGCAGGTCCATGACATGTTCAAAATTTTTCTCCAGCACCACAACCAGAAGGCATTGATTCTCCTTCTGTCATCTTTAGTCAATGTCCAGCTCTCTGATGCGTAGTAGTAAGTAATTAGGAAGACAATGCCTGGATTAGGCACACCTTAGTTTCTAGGCTGACATTGTTCCTTTTCAGTGCTCTGGAGAGATTCCTGACTGCAGATTTTTCCCAATGCAATTCATCTTTTGATTTCCTAACTGGTGCCACGAGTGTTGGTTGTGGAGCCGAGCAAGCTGTACTTGTTAACCTAAATTTCTTCTCCATCAATCATGGTGCTGCCAATCGGCCCAGTGATGAGAATCTTTGTCTTCTTGATGTTAAGCTTCAATTCATTTTGAAGATTACAGTCCTTGACCTTCTGCAGCAAGTGTTTCAAGTCCTCCTCAGTTTCAGCAAGATCATTTAAAACTTCACAGATCCTCAAAGCTCATTTCACATCCACTAACAGTGACTATCTGTGGGTGAGTCTCAGGGGCCCCTGTTCCTATAATGTGTCCAGATTTGTGAAACACTACCAGTCTGTTCATTTTAAAGCAGATGAAGGGTGGGTGCCAACTACCAAATCAGAGTCCCCTTCTTTAGCAATAGCTGATTGTATCCATTCTACCTGACATTAATTAGATAGCACTTGCAAAATCACTCCTAAGATGTGACAGTCAAAAGATACTCCCAGTGCACATGAGAGTGATTGCATTCTTGTTCTCTCTGATTGGCAAGTCAGTGAGTGCCTGCACCCAACTCACTGACATGAAGCACCACATTATTTCAGAAACAGCTGAAGAGGAAGGAGGCCAGTACTCATCACTGTTGTATCTTCTGGAAATTATCTGACTCATCAGGAGACTATATGTACATGCAGGTTACACAGCAAGCTGCTGGCCTGTCCTGCATTCATTTGGTTAGACCTAGAACTGATTCACAACTTACAGTCAAAGGCCACAAAAGGGCGATATACCATCTCGCATTGTTTCTGACAAATTTCTCCCAGAGATGATAAAAATAAGAACAGAACCTAAATCATCATTTGCTTCGTTCATAAAATATTTGTTTAGAAGACTTGGCTCAACATTTGTCAAGGAGAGTATTGTAAGCTTAAAAGATCTAAAATTTACAGACAGCACACATTGCTTCCTTTTGTTTTATTACAGTAATTTTGACAATATTCTGTATTCCACCAGAAGGCCAGACCATAAAGTAAACTCAGAAACTCATTGCCTAGGAGTCGAACTGGACTCATAGTTGACCCTCTAACAGGTGTTTGGAGGCTATAAATTCCATGAGAGGAGACTGCCCTACAGAGGCAGTGGTGGATTTGAACCAGCCATCTTTAGATTATCAGTTTAACTATCTAGGGATTTTCCACTAGAGCTCCCTATCCAGTAAATGGAGTTGTTAGTTCACTATGACTCTCAGGAACTCAATGAACAACAGATCAGAACCTTGCCATATCTTGCACCATTCTCATGATCGCTAATATTCTCAGATACATTGTTAGAGTAACTATGTCTATTTATCTCATTGAGGGTTTTCCTGTCTCTCTCTAACCCTCTAACTTGTCCAGAATGATGTACATAGAGTAAATAGTGATTGATACATAAGCAAACCATGTCTTAAATATACTTCAACATTCCCAGAGCTTTATTAATTTCAGCTTTAAAGATATTGATGAAAAAAAATCAAGAATCAGTGATGGTTAAAGAAAAAGGAGGCCAAGAAGGTCCTGGATAGAATGGGAGATAAACATAAAATACCAATAATAGCCAGGCTTACTGGCCTGGCAGAATTAGTAGCATCTAAGAGACTGTGATGGTTACTGTCCTTTGAGACTGGAACTGAGCTCGCTCTGGGGGCACAAATTTCAACTAAACAATAGAGAAGCTTAAAGGTCAATAATAGCATTAAGGATAAAGAGCACTTGGAACATCCAACTGTACAGCATCACAAAGGCAGCATTTGAATAATGACAGAACTCAGAAGGTTTCGAGGGAGAAAACAGCATGAATGGAAACAAGAACCATAGAGATGGAGTGGGAAG
>NW_006399772.1:17369327-17380867 GCF_000299155.1 Elephantulus edwardii | reverse complement strand
TTTCATTCATTCATTGTTGCACTGTTTTCTCTACCCTCCTCCCCAGTTCGTTCTTCTTCCCCCCTCTGAATGTCTGTTTTAATTGTCCAATTAAACAGCAGATAATTTAAAAACAAAACAGTACCTATAAAAATAGAAAATATGTTAGTGAAATATTTATTCCCTTTTCATAATGCTGACAGTAAATATATGAAATCTTATACTAGTAAATCAATAGAAAAAAATACCTTAATATTTAGTAGCTTAGTTATGAGGGGAAGAAAAAAAAAGGAGTTAAAATATGTTTTTCTGACAGATAAAACAAAGCAGTAGAAGGAGGTGATGAGAGGGCCAGGAGATGGTCGTTTTTCCTTAGAGTCGTTACTGAACTATTTTATCTTTTCAGTGCTGTGTAGGCATTACTCTAACGTTGTTCATTGCTGTCAAAACTGACTCAGAGCTGACCCTCCAGCGGGTTTGGAGATTGTAAATCTCACAGAAAGAGATGACCTTTCCTTTCCCTGTGAAGCAGTTGGTAGATTCGAATTGTCTTCTTTAGGGTTGGCGTGCAACTTCTTACCATCCGGCCGCCAGAGCCCCGCAGTGTTATTTGATAAAAGAAAGGGGGAAAATTAAAAAGGGAATATTGTTATTGTTGATTGTCGTCGAGTTGGGCACGACTCATAGCAACCTTATGAACAAAAGACCTGAAGCCTTTCTAGGACTCTCGTTATTTATCAAAGTTCATATGTTGTTGTTGTGTACCGTAGAGTCAGAACCGACCCATAGCTGACTCTCCAGTGGGTTTTCAGAGGCAGGTAATCTCACAGGAGCAGATTGCCCATCCTTCTCACATAGAGAACCTGGTGGCCTCGAACTGTGAGCCTTCGGGGTTGCAGCGCAGCTGTTTTTGCCACTAGGCATATACAAAATTTGGAGGGAATACTGATGCTGACTTGTGTGTAAGGAGTTGTACTGCCAATCCTGCGAAGGTGATTTGAACCCACTAGTTACTTCTTGGGAAAAAGATGGAATAACTCTTCGCGTGCTCTTTATAGTCTCTGCAAGCCCACTGGAGGCTCAGCTATGATTCAGCTCCCACTCAACACACATAACAACAATGACCTGATTTGAAAGCCCGGGGGCGGGGAGGGGGGAGGGGAGTTAAGCATAACAAGCACAAATTCAAAACCTGGTCTCAATGTTTCCTCTTACCATTTACTAGAAATCCGGTCCTGAAGTCTTAAGTCTAAAATCGCTATTAATTTGTTTGTTGAGGTAATGCCTACAACATTTCAGTCTGATGAACTGAAGTATGACCTCCATGGAATTGCGTTCTCACATTACTCCTCTAACCACCAGCATTTTCTTTTAACTACTGAGGTTCTCTTGCAGAGAACAAGAGCTACAAATGCACATTTGTGGAGATCCTCCCTTTAAATAGCATCAGGACAATAGCAAAAATGAATGACTTAGGAGAAAAGGGATGGTCATATTGGGTGGGAAATGTCTTTTTATACAGGGATTTCTGAGCTTCTGGAGTTGTAGGCCGTTTGGTACTGGAGCCACCGAGCCTGCTCTCCTGTGTCCACCACCTGTGGTTCCTCAGTACAGTAGTTTGGATGAAGTCTCAGTACCTGTCGGAATTCCTTTTAATGAGGCTTTGGAAGAGATGTTATGAAACCATACTTAGAGGATTTTATGAAAGTCCAAGCTACTTAATTACATTTTCCAAGATGTGTTCAGGTTCCCTATGACCAGACTCTCCCTATGTGTCCCTCTAGACACTTGAGTTTAACAGAAAGCCTCAGAAACAAGTGACTTTGACTTTCATTTATTTTCTCCTACTCTCATTTCTGAGATATGGTATAGTACAATAGCAGTAGAAAAAAAAAGAGTATGAAAATCATGCTGTTAACAAATTGAAAAAAAAAGAATGAAAAATAAATTGTGATTAAAAAGACCATACAAATATTTTTAAGTTAAGATTTGGATGTAAAACATCATAGATATATTCTGTCCTTTGGTTATAATTTCCAACAACTCCTTTCACAAATATTTGGCCTATCTAACAAGATGGCCTAATGGGAGTGGTGTTGTTGTTGTTGTTGTTGTTAAGTGCTGTCAAGTTGTAGAGACCCTATGATCAAAAGCCTTGAACCCTGTTTTATAACTATAATCATTTCTCTAAATATTTGTTTGTAATCTAGCAAAACAAATGAAAAGGTTTCTTAAGGTAGTGCAAAGGAGGCATGCGTGATTAGTGAAAGATAGAAGACACTGAAAGAGTTAAAGAGAAAAGGAAAGAAGAGAAGTGGGAGGATACTACTAGGTGGTCCCCTCTGAGTCCAAGGGTGCACCCAACCTTTTGGCATGTTGCCAGCAGAAAGGGAGGGAGGGATCCTCAGGGATCCTGCTTTGATTTGTTCCCAGTCTCTTGAAACTGGATATAGCCTCGACCTGCCAAGGGCCCCATGGGATTAGTTGGGGTTTGGATCCCTGCATTCCTAGGGAAGACACTTCTTCATTTGATGAATCTTTGACTTCTCTTCTATTACCTGTGAGATACCATGCTTTTAGTTCTCTCCTAGGAGAGCGGGAAAGAGAGAGAGAGAAAGACGCAGAGAGATTAAGTAGCAATTCTATCCCTGGACGTTCCCTCGGCTCGTCTTTACCAGCCCCCGCACCCCCCATCCTCCCACTCCCATGTCCAAGGTATTTAGTCCTGATTCTTCAGAGAACTGGGCAATGAGGTATTTCTAGCCTGCTGTTTCAGGGCCAAGCCTCTCCTTCTCTGTCCCTAAAGGGGATTGCTGTGCACGCAGTATCCTTGATTCTCATGCTTCTTCTTGCAAAGTTGTTATTTATGATTCAATTTGACTTAACACTGCAAGTGTTAGTTATGATAATTACTGCTACTGTTATGGGACGTCAAGATGGAACCAATTCATAACTGACCCTTTAGCCGAATTTCAGAGTCTATAAATTGCACAGGAGGAGTTTAACCAGCTTCTCCCTCGGAGCAGCTGGTGGATTCAAACCACGTGCCTTTGGGTTGGAAATGCAACTTCTTATCCACTAGGCCACCAGAGCTCCCTTGATAATAAATACATTTAGATAATTATGTGTGGAAATGGAGAGTGTTTTAGTGATTAGAAGGAGTGAAAAAGGGAGGCTTCAACATTTTCCTTAACTGAAATGAGACCAGACAAACTATTTTATTGGTAAGCTCAAATTTAAGCCTTCTGGGACTTGCTGTATTTGTTCCATGCTTTTGGAAAGCTGTTACCTTCCAATACTTTCACAAACAAGCTAACAGCCAGTCCCTTGACTGTGTGGATGGTCTTGCTTCCTCATTCCAAAGAATTTAAAACCCATTAAAAGTAAGCCTCGGGGCAAGTGTAAGTATAGTGATTTTTCTCAGTTCGTAGCTACCTTGTGGATTTTCTGAGAGCTAGGATTTCTCTGTGAAGACATAAGTGGTAAAGAAAAGTATATTTTGTCTTGTCAAGCTGTTAATATTCTGTGTTACTCAAGAGAATCCCTTAAAACAAAAGCTGAAGGTCAGGATTTGTGTTTAAAAAAAGTTAAGAATAAGTGTGGTCTCAGGGAAAATAGTCAGAAGGAGAGTGTTTTTCTCTCCCACAAAATAAGGCAAGGCTAATTTGTTCTGAAGAAAGAGGATATAGAGAGACAAACAATCTTAATTACCCAATCAATATAAAAACACACTTCTTCTCTTCAATGGTGTTACTGATTTCTTGTTATTTTTACATCTTTTGAGTCAGAACTGACTGACTCATAGCTGACCCTCCAGGGGTTAAATCACGAAGTAGAAGACTGTCATCTTTCTATTATGCAGAAGCTTCTGGATTCAAAATGCCTGCCTTGGAACTCCTTACCCACTAGGCCACCAGAGCACTCAGTTAATAATTTAATGTGCTATAATATGTAACACATTTTCTATATATTTGTATTTTTAATGGGCCCTAAGTGAATTATCTGAAAAGCTGGACTCTACAAAAAGGAGTGTGGCATCAAGACTGGAGGGAGACTCATCAATAATCTGAGTTTTGCAGTTTTGCAGATGACACAACCTTGTTTGCTGAAAGTGAAGAGGACTTAATGTACTTGTTATAGAAGATCAAGGAATGTAGCCTTTGGTATGGATTGTATCTCAGTGTCAAGAAAACAAAGATTTTTACCAGTGGACTGATAGGCAACATCATGGTGGATGGAGAAGAGATTGAAACTGTCAATAGTTTCATCTTATTTGGATCTACAATTAATACCCTTGGTACCAGCAGTCAAGAAATAAGGAGACATATTGCACTGGGAAAATCTGCAGTCATGCACCTCTCCAAATTATTGAGGAGTAAAGATGTAAGTTTGAGGACTAAAGTGTGTCTGCTTCAGGCCATAGTCTTTCTGATCACTTGCCAATGAAGAAGGATGACAGAAAAATAATTGACGCCTTTGAGCCCTGGTGTTGGAGAATAGAACTTACCTTCCCATAGATGACCAAGACAACAAACAGATATGTCTTAGAGAGCGTCCCACCAGAGCACCCACTCTTTGGAGGTAAGAATGATGAGGCTTCACCTCACGTACTTATAGCATGTTCCTTGGAGAGGGATATGATACTGGAAAGGGTGGCGGGTCGGCGAAGGAGAGGAAGACTCTCAACCAGGTGGATTGATATGGTGACTGCCACAATGGGTTCCTGTGTGTCAGGAAGTATGAGGATGGAACAGGATAGAACTGGGTTCAGATTGTTTTTTGTTCATAACGTTGCTATGAATTGTACTTTATCCGATGGTACCTAACAACCAAAAGAGCAAATGAATTGGCAAGTGGTCTTGGAGAAGAATACTGAAGATTCCATGGACTGCCAAAAGAACAAACAGATATGTTTTGGAGAAGGTACAGCCAGAGTGCTCCTTGGAGGCAGGGATGGTGAGGCTTCATCTCACATACTTTCAGCATGTTGTTAGGAAAGACTGTTTCTTGGAGAGGGACATCATGGTTGGAAAGGTGGAGAGACAGTGAAGTAAAGTAAGACCTTCAACCAGGTGGATCGTCACAGTGACTGCAGCAATGGGCCCAAGTGTATTAGAGAGTGTATGGCTAACACACGATAGGCCAGGGTTCAGATCTGTTGTTCATAGGATTGCTATGAGTCATACTTGTCATGATGGCATCTAACAACAGTCCCTAAGTGGTAAACAGTTAAGCAAACAGATTTTTATCTACTTGCCAAAAGTTTGGTGGGCAGTTTGGATCCACCCAGAGTATCCTAAGAGAGCAGGTTTTGTTTTGGGGGTGTTTTTTTTAAAAAAAAATCAAATTTTTATTTTATACTGGATTACTTATGAAGTTCATAAACATTGTTTCTCACACCACATCTTTCCATCATAAAAACATGGAAACAGAGCAAATGTCCAACCACAGTCTAATGGATTGAGAAACTGTGGTATATTCACACCATGGAATACTACACAGCACACAGGGGGAGTTTTGGGTTGTTTGGTTATTGTTGTTTTTTAATTGTAGAAGGTAGTCCTGGTGGTCTGCTCCTGAAAAGTCAAAACTCTGAAAATCAAAACCTATAGAGGAGTTTTAATTTGACACAAACGAGTTTACAATGGGTCAGAATGGACATGATGGCAGTAAACATCAGAGTCCTATCTATGAAGTTGTATTTTCTACTTCATATACAACATTTTGTTCCTCACTTACTGCCTGTCTTGGGTGCTTAGACAATCATCAGGGGCCTCTTCAGTACATTAGTCTGACATTACTGAAAAGGAATCAAGTGTGAAAAGTCTGGGAAAAGACTGGAGCTCTCCCTTCGGGCCAAGCCATTACCAATCGTCCAGCATTGAGTCCAGTAGGATCAAGGACATGTGACTCACAGAAACTTTAGGGGTGGAATTGTTGCTTTTAAAATAGAGACTAGAGATGGAAGGTGAGGAATTGAAACCCAACAGTGTCACTCATCTTCAGGCTTCGTGCTTGGTAAGATGCTTTATGAGAAACGAGTGGGTGGAGAGTGAACTCAGTGAGCACACTTGTGCATTTCACACCTAGGTGGTAAAAATGTCTTTGTCATCCTCTTGGAAAGGAACAAAATTGACAGAAACAGATGGAAGCTTCGCCTTCTTTCTCTGAGGAGGCAAATTAATACAATTAAAATGAGTGTCGTGCTTACATTTACTGACTTGCTAAATAGGCTAGCCTTGATGATAGCCGTAAGTATATTTTAAAGTAGCAGATAAATATTTATAGAGCTCAATATTAAAAGGGGAAAAATCAGCTGGATCCAGTGAGATGGAGAGAAGTGGGAAGGGGAAGGACCCTTTCCAGGTCTCCACGTGATAATTAGATTTCTATTAAGAGAAACAGTTATTGCTCAATTTAATAAAGGATGAACATTAACATTTACTTAAATAGAAACAGAACAGAAAGCCCTCACAGCATGATGAAAATTAAATCAATCACTTGGCAGTGATTGAAAGAAAACATGAGCATTTTTTTCCTAGCTATAATGTTATAAAAGAAAGTTTATTGATCAATATTATATTAAAGTTCTATTCATTGTTTGTTGTTGTTATGTGCCGTCAAGTCATTTGCGACTCATAGGGACCCTATGTACAACAGCCCTAAACCGTGCTCTATCCTGTGCCAATCTCATTGCCCCCGACACACCCATCCCAATTACCCCAGTCACTGAATCTATCCGCCTCATAGAGGGTCTTCCCCTCCTGCGCTGTCCCTCTATTCATTAATAGAATGTAAAAATAAAATTTGGATACATTATAACCCATCTATTCTGCTGCTGATAAGGCAAGTCATAGTGACTACCAGATTTCAGAAGAAGTAAATCTTTACATGAGAAGACTGCCCACACCTTTCTTTGTTGGAGTGGCTGGTAGATTTGAACCATTAATCTTCCAGTTAATAATAGAACACAAAAGTCACCATGTTATTAAAAGCTATTTTTGATATATGAATTCATAATAAATTAGTAATGAATGAAAATGAATGTTAGCTGCAAGGGCTGCTTTTAAGAGTGAACCAACAAAACCCAACTCACTGTAATATAGAGTTGGTTTCAACTCATAACCACTCTCTCTGCCAGGTGTCCAGTCCAAGGCTGTATGACTTTATGACAGGACATTGTCCCTTTTCTTTTTTTTTCTGCTACAGTGAAGCTGGTGAATTTGAACAGCTGGGCTTTCAACAAACTGTTGCTTTTAACAAACTGATGTTATGTATTATGACACCATAAAAAAAGTAGTTGGGGGAAGGGTTGTATAACAACAAAAGAATTTTTCTTTTCCTTTTCAAAGAGAAGAGTAAACTGGAGGGCAGCATGGGAAGGAAGAAAAGTGCAACAATGAATGTATGGAAATCCAAACTCTCTGTAAACTTTCATTAAAATTAATTAAAAAAATTTTTTTAAAGGTAGTGCTTGAGAAGTCACGTCTACTTCAAGATATAAGAGAATCAAAACAAGTTTATAAAAGTCAAAATACAAATTTGAGTCAATCCCACCTGAATAAAAAATATCTCAAGGACAGTCTAGAGTCACTGAACAGTAATTATAAAAAACCAGATGAGATGTGGGATAAAATCAAGGATATTATCCATGAAGAAAGCAAAAGGTCAGAGGAGGAAAACCAGAATGGATGTTAGAAGAGTCTCTGAAGATGCACTAGAATATTGAGAAGCCCAAACAAAAGGAAGAAACATCAAAGTAAAGGACAGGATCAAAAGAATTCACAGAGTAGCTCTAGAAGAGCAAAGTATTATAAAGAAACGTGCAAAAAGCGGGACTCAGATAATCAAAAGGGAAGAATTCACTTGCCATTTCTCAAGCTGAAAGAACTGAAAATCAAATTGAAGCCTCAAGTTGCAATACTATGCAACCGGATGAAGCTGCTGCATATGCTATGGACATCATCTTGAATGATCTAGGAATAATAAAAAGATGATGGAGGGACCCATTGAGTCACTTGCGACTCATAGTAACCCTATGTACAACAGCCCTAAGCTCCGCTCTGTCCTGTGCCAATCACACTGTCTCTGATACATCTATCCAGATTACCCCAGTCATTGAATCAACCCACCTCATAGAGGGCCTTCCCCTCCTGAACTGTCCCTCTACCCTCCCAAGCATGATGTCCCTCTCCAAGGACCTGTCTCTCCTTACAACATGTTCAAAGTATGTTAGACAGAGCCTCAGAATCCTTGCCTCCAGGGAGCTGCCCGGTTTAACCCTTTCCAGGATGAATCTGTTTGTTTTCCTAGCAGTCCATGGTATTCTCAATACTCTTCTCCAGCACCACAGCTCAAAGGCATCAATATTCCTTCTATCCTTCATGGTCATTGTCCAACTCTCTGATGCATAACAGGTGATAGCAAAGACCATGGCCTGTATCAGATGCACTTTAGTCTCCAGAGAGACACCATTGCTCTTCAGTACTTTGGAGAGGTCCCTAACAGCAGACTTTCCCATGGCAATACGTCTTTTAATTTCCTGGCTACTGGTGCCGAGAGTGTTGACTGTAGAGCCAAGCAAACTAAAGCTGTGAATAATCTCAATCTCTTCACCATCCACCCTGATGCTGCCAATTGGTCCAGTAGTGAGAATCTTTGTCTTCTTGACATTGAGCCTCAACCCATATTGGAGGCTACAGTCCTTGACCCTCTGCAGCAGGCGCTTCAGGTCCTCCTCAGTTTCAGCAAGCAGGGTTGTGTCATCTGCATAACGCAGATTGTTGATAGATCGTCCACCAATCTTGACCCTACATTTCTCCTCATAGATCCCAGCCTCCCGGATAATCTGTTCTGCATACAGGTTGAAAAGTTATGGAGACAGGACACATCCCTGGCTTACGCCCTTCCCAATTTTGAACCATGCAGTGTTTCCTTGCTCTGTTCTGATGACTGCCTCTTGGTCCAAGTATAGATTTCTCATTAGCATGATCAAGTGTTCTGGGATTCCCATTCTTCTCAGAGTCAGCCACAGTTTGTTATGATCCACACAGTCCAACATCTTTGCATAATCAATGAAACACAGATAAAGTGATTGACACAGAATCATTCCAGGAATTAATATATAGTTAAGAACCAATGGTAATAAAGAAACAAGTTCAAGCTGCACTGAAAGCAAAAAAGAAGGCCCCAGGAATTGATAGGATACTGACATGTTTAGACAAACAGATACAACTCTGGATGTGTTCACCAATCTATGCTAGGAAATTTTAGAGACAACTGTCTGGCTAACTGACTAGAAGAGATCCATATTTGTTCTCATTCCCAAGGAAGGTAATCCAACAGAATGCTGAATTATCAAACTATATCACTAATATCACATGCAAGTAAAATTATGCTTAAGAGAATCCAGGGATGATTGGAACAGTAAGTACATCAACAGAGAACTGCCAGAAGTTAAATCTGGATTATGAAGAGGTCTTGGTATCACCAATATCGGTGCTGATTTAAGATGGATATTGGATGAAAGAAAGGAATACCAGAAGGATGTCTATTTATGCTTTATTGATTATGTAAAGGCCATTGGTTGTGTGAACCATAACAAGTTTGTGGATACCATTGCATTGAATGGGAATCCCAGAACACTTAATTGTTCTCATGCAAATCCGGTAACTAGACCAGGAGACTTATGTTAGAACAGAGCAAAGGAACACTCTATGGTTTACAATCAAGAAATGTTTACATCAGAACTGTATCCTTTCTCTGTATCTAGCCAATTTATATGCAGAACAACTCATTTGAGAAGCTGGACTCCATAATTAAGAATATTGTAATAGAATCAAAGGAAGTCTTATCAACAATCTGAAGTATGCAGATGACACAACTCTGCTTGCCAAAAGTGAGGAAAATCTGAGATGTTTATTGCAGAAGGTAAAATACTACAGCCTTCAATATGGACTACATTTCAACATCAAGAAAACAAAAATTTGTACCACCCAACCAATATGCAACATCATGTAGATGGAGAGAACATTCAAGTGGTTAACAATTTCATCTTGCTTGGATCAACAATCAAAACCCTTGGCAACAGCAGGTGAGAAATAAAAAAAAAATGTGTTGGGCTAGGAAACCTGCTATTAGGGACCTCTCCAAGGTATCATGGAGGAGGGATGTCAATTTGAAGACTAAGGTGCACCTGATTCAAGCCATGGTCTTTTAAAATTACTCCTTATGCATCTAAAGGCTGGACAATGATTAAGGATGATAATAGAATCAATGTCATTGAGTGATAGTGCTGAAAAAAGTACTGAACATCTCACGGACTTCCAAAAGAACAAGCAAATATATCTTGGGGAAAATACAGCCAGAGTATTCTTAATGGCATTGATAAAATGAGCTTTTTGACAAAATATAATTGGTAGGTAAATCAAATAGACAAAATATTACAAAAATCATGTGATTGGGAATAGATTCTTTTCAATAAACTGCTGCTACACTTTTCGAGGTTTTAAATTTGTTATTATTTCATCTAGGGGACGGGACATTCTCCTTATTCTAATTTCTGTCTTATTCTTTCTAATTTCTCTAATGAAATGGTTGTAAAACAGCACTCAATTATTTTCTTTCTCCTGTAAGACTTGTCTTGGCAGAAATGAATTAATCTTAAATTTATGTTGGTATTGAAGATTCAATCTGCTGACAATATGCGGTTCAAGTCATATTTGTGATACCGCCCCCTTTGTACTTTTCAGGTCACTGAAATGAGGACAGAAGGCTATGAGCTATCTGTTCTGCTAAGTGGAACTATTTGTTTGCATGCACCAGTGCTCCATTAGCAGACATCCACAATGCAATCAGGGCAAGCTACATAAGGAGAGATTTATTTTATAGCCTATATTAAACATAATAAACACAAAGCCCCATCAGTTTGAAAAATGTAACTTGTTTGATCAGATGCTATGAACAGTGTTTGGTCAATATGATTTTCTATGTTTAGTGGCCATCAAATATAGGTGATGCCTTCCCTTTATTTCTTTTATAGAAGTAATGAATTATCTATCACTGACATAATTTAAATACCCTTCTCAGTAATAGTTAACTCCCTATAAGGAGCTCACAAAGATTACATTCTTGACAAAATTATTAAGTAAAGTTGGTATAAATAAAGATCCTTCTGTGACAAAAACAGATAATATTTATTGACCTAAAGATTGACAGTCTAAATATACCCATGATACTATACTAGGAAGAAATATCTGGTGATTTGCTTCCATAAAGGTTGCTGTTGTTATGTGTCATCGAGTCAGTTGAGACACATAGTGACCTTATGTACAACAGCTCTGAACCCTGCTCTATCCTAAGCCAACTTTTCATCTCGAACTCATTGAGGGCTTTCCCCTTCTGTGTTGTCTCACCAACCTCCCAAGCATGATGTCCCTCTCCAAGGACCGGCCCCTCCTTACAATATGTCCAAAGTATGTCAGACGAAGCTTCAGAATCCTTGCGTCCAAGGACAAGCCTGGTTTCACCATCTCTAGGATGAACCTGTTTGTTCTCCTAGC
>NW_006399772.1:17323190-17368102 GCF_000299155.1 Elephantulus edwardii | reverse complement strand
ACACAGTCAAATGCCTTTGCATAGTCAATGAAGCACAGATAGACATTCCTCTGGTATTCCCTGCTTTCAGTCAAGATCCATCTAACATCAGCTACAATATCTCTAGTAGCTTTGAGAATTATTCTGCTTTATCAGTCCATGAGATCACTATGAGTTAAAATCAACTTGAAAGCTGGTTTTGTTATTGTTATTGAAAATGTGTATCATTAATTTATTATCTTTTTTTAAAAAATCATTTGGTTTAATTAGTGGCATAGTTGTCCTCAGTGAGCTGTCTTGCTAACCCAAAAGTCAATAGTTCAAAATCACCAGCAGCTTCCTAAGAGAAAAATGGGTGATCTCTTCCCCTTATGATTTACAGTCTTAAGACATTTGGTAGATGGTTGCTATGAATTGGGATCCAGTGGAAAAAAAATTAGTTTCAGTTTTTATATAAATGAGGAAAATGTCACTCAGAAAAAAAGAATGGATTGAACCAAGGGCATGTAGGTAGAGAGTAGGGAGCCATCTAATTGTGTTACTGCTTCCCATTGTCTTTCTTGTGTAAACTGGTATACAATGAAACACAGTACTTGCATTCTTTGCTTCTAATCTCAATCCTAAAGTCACATTTTGAAGCAAACTGATGCTTTGAGAAAAAAAAATAAATGAATAAACTAATTTAGTAGGGTCAACTTTGCTGGAAAAAGTAGAGAATCGTGAAAGAGAATTAGCATCCTCAAAGAGATAGAATGACACAGTAACTGGTACAATGGCCTTGAACATGGCAGAGACTTCGAGGATGCCACAGGATAGGGCAACGTTTGCTCACATGAGTCATAATCAACTGGACAGCATCTAACAACAAATAGCCATAGGGTCCACTTACATTGCAGTTTACTATATGGTACGTTTTGAGAGTAAGATGAGGATGCGGCTTAGCTTTCTGTACTACTTCTGGTTGGCTTATGTAGAGGATTAGACTTAGAGGTATGATTGTCCTGAAGAAGCTGAAGCATCTGTGCTGGGTGGCTAAGAGTAGGATAGTGGACATGACAGAGATTCAGTAGATTCAAGGTCCAGGGGGCAGTGGTATTACTATTGTTAGTGGCATTTAGTGTGGTAACGCATGATGTCGCTCTCTCCAGGAACTTCCTCCTGTACCAGAGTATACAGAATTTTGAGTGAGAATTTTTTGTACTAATATTAATCATGAACCACAATTCTCATATATTACTGAATGTAATGGCAATCATTGTACCATTAACAACTCAAATCCATTGCCATGTACTCAGAACTGATTAAAATCTGACCCTCCAGTGATTTTTTATGCTACTTTATTTCCAGTGAATTTTTGAGAAGCTGCAAATCCCACAGGAAGGGATTTCTCCTCTTTATCCCAAAGAGCTATTGATGGGCTTGAACTGCCAGAGGAGTACTACCTGTAAGTTAGTAGCACAACTCTCTAAGACCTGTGCCACCAGAGCTTAGTAGTCATTGAGAGATTGTTGTTATCAGGTGCCATCAAGTCAATCAAGACTCATAGCAACACTATGCACAACAAACTGAACCCTGTCCTATTCCGAGCCATTCTGTGCCTTGACTGTGAATCTATGACACTCTCAAGCTTATTGCTGCACTTACTGTTTCAATCCACCTGGTTGAATGTCTTCGTATCTTCCACCGTCCCTTCACCTTTCCAAGCCTGATGTCTTTTTCCAAGAAACAACCTCCCCTAGCAACATGCCCTAAGAATGTGAGATGAAGCTTTAGCATCTTTGTCCAAGGAGCAATCTGGCTGCATCTTCTCTAATACATATCTATTTGATCTTTTGGCAGTTTATAAGAAAAAAAATAGCTTCTATCATTCTATTTAGTAGTAGTAGTAGTTGTTGTTGTTGTTGTTGTTGTTAGGTGCCACTGAATTGAGCATAGCTCACAGTGATCTTACGAACGTTTCTGAACCCTGTCCCATCCGGTGCCATTCTCAGCAAATCTGACATAATTGAGCCCATTGTTTCGATTGTTATGCCAATCTGTCTGGTTTATGATCTTCCTTTCTGTCATCAACCTTCCATCTTTCCAAGTATGATATCCCTTTTCCAAGGAATAGTCTCTCTTAATAACACACCTAAAGTATGTGAGATGAAACTTCACTATCTTTGCCTCTGGCTGCTCTTTCTCCAAAACACATCTGTTTGTTTTTCTGGCAGACAATATTCAGTAGTCTTATCCAACATCAGAGCTCAAAGGCATCAATTCTGTTATTCCTATTCATTGTCCAACTCTCAGATGCATAGTAAGTGATTGGCAATGCCATGACCAAAATCAGTCGTACCTTAGTCTTCAAACTGACATTGCTCCTCAGTAATTTGGAGAGGTCCCTGTTAGTAGACTTGCCCAATACAATACAATTGTCCCCTCATCTCTTGACTGCCGGTACCAATGGTATTGATTGTGGATCCAAGAAAGATGTAATCATTGAAAATGTCAATCTTTGTTTTTTAATTTATTATTTTTGTGTGTGTGTACTATCAAATCAGATCTGACTGATAACAGGAGGAGACTGTCCTTCCTTCCTCGGCAGAGCATCTGGTGGATTAGAACAGTGTGCCTCTGGGATTGCAATGCAGCTTCTTGCCACTAGGCCACCAGAGCTCCCCGACAATTTCAATCTTTTGATTCAAATATCTAGCATGATGCTGCCTATGGATTCAGTTGTAAGGATTTCTGTTTCCTTCATGTTGATATGTAACTCATATTGAACACTGTAGGTGCTATCCATCCCATTATGACTCATAGTGACTCTATAAACAATAGATGTAAACCTTTCAGTACTCTTCACCATCCTCACAATCTCTCCAGCTCATTAATACAGTCACTGTACCAGTCCATTTTGTTGGAAGTCTTCCTCTCTCTGACCTTCACCTTTACCAATAAAATGGCCCCTTCTGACAACATGCTCAAAGTATCTGAGAAGAAATTTCCTCATCCTTGCTTCCAAGGATCGCCTTGGCTGCTCTTGCTCCAAGAAAGACTTGCTTGTTCTTTTGGCAGTTCATGGGCTATTTAGCATTCTTCTCCAATACCAAAATTCAAATGCATCGATCCTTTGGCCATCCTTATTTAATACTCAGATACGTAGGAAGCAATTGATAAAAACTATGGCTTAGTTCACCAACTGAGGTATTTCAACAAACTCAGGCAGCTCTATCCTATGCCAAGAAATGTGGAAGGCAGCTACTTACTTGGCCAGCTAACTGGAAGAAATCCATATTTGTTCCCATTTGGGGGAAAAAAAAAGAGGACCCAGTATACTCTGGAAATTGTCAAACAAGTATCTATTAAATAGAATCTATTATTTGTTATTCTATTGTTGTTAAGTATCATCACATCTAAGTACACCTAAGTACAACTCACAGCAACCCTCTGAACAGTGAACCTGGACCCCATCCTATCCTGTGCCATCCTCACCATCTCTGATACACTTGAGCCCATTGCTGCAGTCACCATGTAAATCCATCTCTATAGGGGACAAGTTAAAATGACACTAAAGGGAAAATGCAGTAACAACAGAATTTGAAATAAAATGTTTAAGGATTATAGCAAAAATTATGTGCTTTTACATTAAACTCTACTGCTATATGATAAATTGAGATATATATATAAATGGATTGTATTTACATAATCAATAGTATCCCAAATAATGTACACAAGTATATATGGAAATATGTCATAAATTAAATAATACTGAAAAACTAAACAGAAAAAAATAAAAACATTAAATCACTTAGTGAATATCTCCACTAAACCAGAAGTTTCCTTCTCTACCATTCAAAACTGTAAACTTTTATATCACTTCATCAAAAGCAATACCTTTTTCTAGCTCACTTTCAATTGATAATATCACAAGATCAGAAAGCCTTAACTGTGTCGTGGTGGATAACAAATAGCTCTTCATAAGTTTCAGCTTTGATAACTTGCTGTCACATAAAGATACACAGATATCCATAAATCATCATCCTCATCAGGAGAAATAATTTGAAGTTTAGTGAAAGGCTTGGGAGAGAATCTATGAAGTCTGATTTGGCTATGAAAGTAAAAGTGTTTAACACTGCCTCATCTTTGGCTTTTTCTAGATCATTCTATTTTCAGGTACCATAAAATCTCCTATTTAGATACCCCCAAATAGAAAATGATTGAGTTTGGAGTACATAAGGCATTGCACTGCCATTTCAAAGGCAGGCCACTCAAATCCACCAATGGCTGTATGGGAGACAGATGGGCAGACTCCTCCTATTTCATTTACAGTTTTTGAAAACCTGTTGGACGGTCAACTTTGTGTTGGTTCAACCTCCACTGTAGTCACATTGACTTGACTTTTTGACAGTGGTAGATATGAGATTCTTAGATTAAATAGCCTCAAATCTATTGCTGCTCCATTTATAGCTATTAATTTGCTTTAGAGTTCAGATTGAAAGTGATTAATACACTCAAGTATTGCCCTCTTATTTTATTCTTACAGAGTGAGTCTCCTACCATCTTCTTCAACTTGACTCTCCTTTTGATTGTAATCCCATGTTCATCTGAGTTTAAAATCACCTAGTCAAATGCATCCTCTTCTAGATAATTAAGCTTCTCCTGCAGAAAAATATCTTAGTATCTCTAGCTTTTGAGCCCCCTTATAAAGACTTAACCCCCATAGTCTGCAGATATTACTGTGCATGGCTGCGGCTGCTGTTGTCACGTGTCTTTCATTTGGAAGTAACTCACAGATGACCCTCCAGTGAGCTACAAATCATCTTTCTCCTTCAAAGCAACCAGGGAGTTTGGGTTAGCAGCACAACTCTTTACTCACTAGGCCGCCAGAGTTGTGTATGATCACTTTCCTGAAATATGTCACACCAGTAATATCATGGAACAGAAAAAGTGAAACTGTAGACAAGGCACCTTCTGCTGATCCTCTTGTGTCCTGAGCTTCATGTGGGTTACATAGAGCGTCAACCACTGAAACAAGCCTGTCAGACTTTTCTGTAAGTGGCTTAACTGCACTGTAATGAGTCCTCCGGTTGTAATGTTTCTAGCCTATTTCACTGACCTTCCACTGTGGGCAAATATACATATACAACTGATGAGTGGAAGAAGTAAAGAAAGAGAACATTGTCTTTGGAGTTCCAAAAATGTTACATAGTGCATTTTCAGCAAGAGTGCTGACTACACAAGCGAACAGAATCATCCACACACCCATTAAAAAGACATTTCTTGTTCTTAGAATAGCTTCCATTTTCTTGGGTTCCAGCCAGAGTGGGACCATAATCATAACCTTGAGTATGATATGTCATAAAGTCCAGTTCATCACTTTCCAAATGTTTTAAGTAAGAACTGGGGTTGGCCTCTTTTTTTACCCTTTAGAAGGAGACCTTTTTAGAAAAATCTCTTTGATTTCCATCTTGCCATTAATAATTTTTTTCATACATGATCACTACAGATGTCATTCCAGGTGTCCTCCCGATCATGATCGCAAACAAGTTTGAAGATTTTTATGATCATGAAAACGTTTCTTTTCACCTGATCTACTCAGACACTTATAAAGCCATTGTGAGTGTCTGAGGCAAGATAACATTCTGACATTTTTAGTTTATTTGTGTCCTTTTAAAATCTCATTAAGTACCCTTAAGCATTGAAACTATCTTGAATTTCAGGAAAGTCCCATATTTTCAAAGAAAACACATCTTCCTTGTGGCCATGAAATGACAAAGTCCATTGTCAAGGAACAATGTGATGACACAGCTTGTGCAATAATATGTGAGCCTCCCCTTGTCTTCTTTTCCACAAGACCAATGTTTCCACATCAACAGTTTTGTGCAGCCTCAGACCTGCTGCCAAAAATTCCTACTTTTCAAGCAACATAATCAGTGCTCTTCAAAATCCTCATGGTTACGTGCTTTCAGGTTAAGTTTCTACAATTCATGAAACTGGATTTGAAGGTCAAATCTCTAGTTCTATCCATAGAAAGCAGTTGTTATTGTTGTTGTTGTTATGTGCCGTTGAGTTCCTTGCAACTCATAGTGACCCTATGTACAAAATCCCTAAAACCTGCTCCTGCTCTGTCCTATGCCAATTGCACTGTTTCTGACACACCCATCCCATTTACCCCAGTCACTGAGTCAATCCATCTTGTAGAGGGTCTTTACCTCTTGTGCTGTCCGTCCGCCCTTCCAAGCATGATGTTCCTCTCCAAGGACTGGTCCCTCCTAACAGCATGTCCAAAATATGTCAGACAAAACCTCAGAATCCTTGCCTCCAATGAGCAGCCCAGTTTAACCTTCTCCAGAATGAACCTATTTGTTTTCTTAGCAGTCCATGGTACATTCAATACTCTTCTCTAGCACCACGGTTCAAAGGCATCAATTCTCCTTCTATCCTCCCTAGTCGTTGTCCAACTCTCTGATGCATAACAACTGATTGCAAAGACCATGGCCTATAGCAGGTGCACCTTAATCTCTAGAGTGGCACCATGGCTTTTAAGTACTTTGGAAAGCAGTAGGCAAGAAAATAACAACAACCCAACAATACACATTTTCACTAATGAGTAAAATCTCCATAATTGCAGAATTTTCTTGCCATTTGGCTTTGACCTTGTAAAACCTCTTTTAAAAACTGGTACATATCTACCTTCTCTTTTTATCTATTCCCCCCCCCCCATATCACTGAGGAAGGATAATTGAAAGGAATACGTGATTGGAATTTATGTGTTTGTAGTAGTTCTTCTTGTGATATGTGATATGGTATGAATTCTAGTTTGTATGTGCTTACAACTCCACTCTGAAGTAGTTGTCTGCTGTGTTAAGGAGGTAGAATTGAGGTAGCATGTATCTGGAATCCCCATCTTTATAGGAGATATAACGTAAGTTACAACACCTTAGAGGTATAGTTCATGGCATGGAGACATGTGGACAGGAATGCTCTGGACAAAGCATGGAGTGTCCCTCTAAGTTGGAAACAACTTCATGGCAATGAGGTGTTTATTTTTGTTTCTTTTGTGGATTTGTTTTGTTCTTACCTTATTCTAAATAGAAATGCTAGAGGTCAGAATTTTCCAACCTTTTGTGTTAGCAGATCTTTATAGCCTGGTATATTCCACAATCAAATTTCTGACATCCAAACAAAAATCACTACAACAAGATGAAAAGAAACAAAATTAAATATTCCTTTTATTAAGTTGTTGTTGTTGTTGTTGTTGTTATATGCCATTGAGCGGTTTGCGACTCAGCGACCCTATGTACAACAGCCTTAAACCCTAAACTTTATTATGTAGGTCTTATTATTTAAGAAATGTTTATGTTTATGGGAATCCAATACTAAATATTTGTAATAAACCTAATGCTATTTCAGGTACAAGCTGGAGTTCACCCTGAGGCACTAAGGCACTCTTAAGGGTTTATTGAATTCTTGCATTGTGAAGGTTTCCAACAGAGAGAGCTTGGCTTCATTTGCATTGAGTTCTCTTTGTGATGTACTTCCTGATAATTTTCAATAAAGATAGTGGGAAGCTGGAATCTGGCCCTTCAGTCAGAACTGCTGGCCCCTTGTTTTTACCTCCATTTTATCTCTTTCCTGGTTCTCTGTCTCATTATTAATAATTACGAAAATACTTTACCCTCGGTCTGCAATCATGTTCCTACACAACAGTTGTTATCTGAAAAAATTAATACATAGGAATGTAAATAGTATAACCTCAGTTGATAACTAATAGGCTACATATATACCTGATGCAGATGCTTGATTTCTCGAACCATGGCATCAGATTGGACACAAGCACTCTCTCTCTTCATGTTCTTATATTAATTTCACAGGACTTGACTTTTATCACAACAATGATGAAAATTCAACTTGGCAAAAATATGATATTATGATGAATTTGATGAAATCAAACATTGAAACCATAAAATATCTTAAGCTAAAATTTTAAGCTCTGTCAGTAATTAGTAATTTCAGGCATTAACTAACTACAAAATTGCTGAAGTTGGGTCAGAACTAAATCATTTCTGAGAAATTGTATGGGATGAAATTGTCAATCTTTTTCTTGGGAAGTCTCTGGTGGACTTGACCAACAGCAAGGTATGGGCTTTTATTAGCTGTGAGACTCCCTAAAGACTGCCCCCAGAGCTCCTGAATAGACACTGAGTATTTCTGTTTCCCTCAAATATATATAATGTCCCACAATGACCCACATGAAATCACAGGTATAGAAGCTATGTTCTTTTCCGCTAGTGTTATAAATTGGATAAGGATGGTTGAATTAACACTGTTTATAATACTTTTAGAATGACTAATACTTAGCCACCTTGATAATAATTAGATAATTACAAACATTAGAACAAAACCAGCATATTTTATTCTTAAGTAAACACAATTATTAATTAACCAAATATGTATCTATTGAGTCACTTGAAGACTATAGCTTTAGTATGGATTACATTTCAACATAAAGAAAACAAAAGTCCTCACAAATGGACCAATAAATAGCATCAGGATAAATGACGTTATCATATCATTTCCCTTAAATCAAGATCAACATGAAAGGAAGCAGTGGTTAAGAAAGCAAATGATGTTTAGTTATCCAATGTTACTATCACAGAGATAACACAGTGGCTAGCTTTAAGGAACAGAAATGCATTCTCTTTTTTTTTTTTTGTTTTTTTTTTTTCTTGCCACTTCCTCTCCAACATTTATTACTTCCTGTCCTGTTTAGTTTCAGAGGCCAAAAGTCCAAATTCAGGGCACTAACTTCAAAGGGAAAGCCCTCTCTCTTCATGACCTGCAAAGGAAAGCCCTTATTTCCTTCAGCATGTGTAATGGTTTTCTGGAAACTTCCAAGTTCTGACCTTCCCCAGAAGAGTATCATCTCACAGGGAATCAGGTCCAAAAAGATATATTCCATTCTCGGTGACTTGATGCATTCCGTTTCTTGTTGGTGCTAAGGATTCTCCCATCTCAACTCATTTTCCTTGCCTTTTATCTCTTATGAGATTATAAAAGGCTGTTACACCCTGGTGGAAGTCTCTTAGATCTAATTAGGGCTGAGATGGAATTAGGGGGTATTGCATTTCATTCTACAATGATTTGCTTTAAGAGATCATAGGAGGACATGAAGATAAGGCTAAGAAGAGATTGAAACCATAGTACCTCCCGCCAAAAAATGCTTTCAGTAACTACAAACTGGAAAAGGAAAGGAAAGAATCTTCCCTAGAACTTTTGGAGGGCATGTGACCTTGCTGACACCTTGGTCTGTAACCTCTAACCTCCAGAAATGTAAGAAAATAAAATTATTTTTGGGTTTGCTTTTTTTTTTTTTTTAAGAGATATACGGGGTCATTACATAGTTTACAAAGAGAGCTACGTTGGCCTAGTGGAAATGAAGCTGTGCTACCAAGCTGAAGGTGGGTGATTTTCATCTGTGGCCCTCGGCCAGGTTCAAATTGTCTTCCTGTCAAACATTCTTCTAGGTGGTATAGCACTGGTCTGTGTGTTTCTGTACAGGGGTAACTCGTGGTTGCTGTGATGCTGAAGACTGTGACAGTGATATGCCAATCGCGGTAATGGGCACCCATGGTGGACAGTGTTGGCTGGAGCTTCCCGACTAAATCAAGCCTGGAAGCAGGAGCGGCATCCACTTCCGAAATGGCTTGCCTCCAGAAACTCTAAGTACGAACAGTGCTCAGGCTGTTTGTTCATAGGGTTGCTATGAGTTGTCTACGACTCGATGGCATTAAACAACAACAACATAAGTGTATTTAGGGAGGATAAAATTCAATCATGACAAATATATTGCAATAGGCAAATTTGCTGCTAAAGAACAAGGATGTCAGTTTGAGGACTAAGATGTTCATGACCCAGACCATGATATTTTTAAATGCCTCATATACATGTGCTGGTTGAATAATGAATGGATAAGAAAGAAAAAAGAACTGGTGCTTTTGAACTGTGGTGTCGGCATAAGGTAATGAATTACCATGGATTAGCAAAAGCACAAAAATGTATCAACAGAGAACTACAAGAAATGCAAGCTGGGTTTAGAAGAAGCTGTAACACTAGGGGTATCATAGTCAATGTCAAATGAATCTTGGCTGAAAGCAGAGAGTATCAAAGAAATGTGTTGCTTTGATTATGCAAAGGTATTTGACTGTGTGGATCACAACAAATTGTGGTTAGTATAAAAAGAATAGGAATCCATGTGAAAACTATACTTGGACCAGGAAGCCATTGTCAAAACAGAGAAAGGAAACACTGCAAAAATTTTCCTAGTTCAAAATTAGGGAAAAAAGTGCATCAAGGCTGTGTCTTTTTTCCATACCTTTTCAATCTAATATGTAGAACAGATCATTTGGGAGGCCAGACTTTATACGAGGAATAAGGTATCAGGATTGGAGGAAGACTCATCAACAACCTGTGCTATACAGATGACACAACCTTTCTTGCTGAAACAGAAGAGGACCTGAAGCATATACTGTGGAAGGTCAAGGACTGTAGTCTCCAATATGGACTGAAGCTCAACATCAAGAAAAAAAAAGGATTCTCACTACTCTGCCAATTGGCAGCATTATGACTGGTGTAGAAGAGACTGAGGTGTTAACAATTTCAGCTTGCTCACCTTCACAGTCATCACTCTTAGCACCAGCAGTCAGAAAATCAAAAGATGAATTGCATTAGGAAAATCTGCTGCCAGGGACCTCTCCAGAGTGCTGAAGAGTAGTGATGCCAATCTAGAGTCTAAAGTCTATAGTCTATGATGCCAGCACCTAATCCAGGCCAGGGTAGGACAATGACTAGGGATACTAGAAGAAGAATCAATACCTTTGAGTTATGGTGCTGGAAAAGAGCATTGACCATACCATGAACTGCCCAGAGAACAAACAGGTCTGTCCTAGAGAGGGTGAAACCAAGTTGCTCTTTGGAGTCAAAGATTTTGAAGCTTTGCTTCACAAACTTTGACATGTTGCCAAGAGGGCCTAGTTCTTGGAGAAGGACATAATGTTTGGAAGGGTGGAAGATGGATGAGATGGATTGAACAGTAACTGGGGTAAGGGGAGTAGGTGTGCGAGAGACAATGAGATTGGCTCAGTATAGGGCAGGGTTCAACTTATTGTACACAGGGTCACTATGAATTGCATTTGACTCAACAGTACATAACAACAACCAAAAGAATAAATACATCGGTCTTGAAAGAAGCGACACCAGAGTACTCCTTGGAAATAAACATTGTGAGACCACTTCTCACGTATTTTTGGACATGTTGTCAGGAAGGGCTAGTCCTCAAAAAAGGACTTCATGTCAGGAAAGGAGAGAAAGACCCTCAATGAAATGAACAGACACAGTGTCTACAACCATAGGCAATGCCGATTGTGATGACAATGTAGAGTCAGACAAGTTTTCTTTGTGCTGTACACAGGTCACTATAAGTCAGCCAATTTAAGGGAACCTAACAACATTACTAAAGACCTTTGATTCTTCAGTGGCTAAGGACTCAGCTGCTGACTTAAAAGAGTTAAAAATTGTTGATCCAAACCCAAGAGAAGCTCTGTTGAAGAAAAATGGAGCAATCTACAATCATGAAGATTACAGCACTGGGAACTTTATGAGGCCGTTCTACACTGATCTTTATTATGGTCAATAGGGAGCTGTAGTGGTTTAGTGGTAAGGAGTTGTAACACCAACCCAAAGCCTCATGGTTCAAATCCGGAAGCTGTTCTACAGGAGAAAGAGAGGCAATCTCCTCCTGTGCGATTTCCCGCCTCCCAAAACTGCTGAAGGGTCAGCTAGGAGTCTGCCATGGCTCCATGGTCTTTAACAACAACATGATCAAGATGAGTCAGAATCAAGTTGAAGACATTGAGTTTAGATTTTATCATTATAATAACTGTTATACAACAAGACTTTTTATCATGGAAACAAATGCCTTAGCAGCTAAGTGCAGAATACAATTTTGTTTCATCTCATTTATTAAAATGTATGGCTCCCATAGTATTTTAAAGTAATCCTACAGCACTTGGATCACACCTCTGTTACTGCTGTTATTAATAATTAAAGCTTCATTATTACTAATAATTGCTTTCACTGCAAGCTTCTTTAGGACAGGAATACTCTTAGTCATTCTGACATTTTTACTGATGTAAAAACAATCATACGTAAGTGTGAATTGAGTGAATGAAAGATCAAATCAAGAGCAGTCAACTTAGTGATAGTGAGCATCAACTTATAAGAACATGATCTATTTAATGACCAATATGCCTTGCAACTAGAGATGATTTTTCTTCAAGATTGTTTCTGTTCTTAGTATTACTGGGCCTGACTTATTGAAACTAGCAAATTGAAAGAGAAGCTTACCCTGAGAAATGATGTAAGCTCCCAGATCTGTAGCATTTGCTTTTTTTCCAAACACTGGAGAAGTCAATATTGTGGTTATGGTGATCTTTCTACGATTATGTCAAGCTTTAGATCTTTGCAAATATGAGTGTCAAGAATTTAATAAAATATAAGTCATCATCAAAGGATCTGATACACGAGTCAATCTATTTCTGAAGTAAAACATATATTCATTATTTGACATACTTGAAAATGTTTGCTGCACTTCCATGATATATCTTCAAGGATGTGAACACGTACGGCTAAGCACAATTGACAACAGTGCATCTAAATTCCAAAATCAATCTCCACAATAGTCTACGTGTCTCCTATTGCCAAAGGGGCCCTTTGGAGTAGTGAGAGAAGATCTTCACCCTGAAACCTACAGCGTCCGTTTTCAGCAGGAAGTAGCTAAGCGAATACACCACCACCGTCTCCTTTTCCTTATAAATCAGGTGAAGTCTCTCTCAGGGAGGAGTGGTAGGGAATGACAAAGGACACACTGACAAAGGAGATTAATTAGAACTGGCTTTGACACTGTGGCAATTGAACAATTAAAACAGACTTTCAATGGGGGGGGAAGAAGAACGACTGGGGAGGAGGGTAGAGAAAATAGTGCAACAATGAATGAATGGAAACCCAAAATCTCTGTAAATGTTCATTAAAATTAATAAAATTTAATAATAATAAAAAAAATGTTTGCTGTTGGTCCCAGATCAAGGAATTTCACTGAGACTTTTCATTCCAAGCATGTTGGCAACTTGTAAAGTTTCAGTAAGCACTTTTAGTTTTGATGCTCAACAAAACTGACTTTGACATAGTTCAATAATGAGTATTTCTTGCTTTATTACTTAATAATAAAAATGCTTTTGAGCAATTGAAGAAGGTAAGTTGAACAATGCACATTTTACTTAATCCTGAGTTGTATAAAATCTGTAAGTAAATTCTATCCAAACAAACTGGTGGTTGGTTTGGGGGGTTTGGGGTTATGTCTCTTTTTCAGTCTTGAGTTTGGCACAGGGAATCCAGGAATTTTTTAAAAGTTTTTTTAAAATTTTTATTTTATTACTTTTTGTGAATGTACCATCAAATTGGATCTGACTGGTACAGGAGGAGGTTGTCCCTCCTTCTCCAGCATAGCATTTGGTGGATTCGAACCCTACGCCTCTGGGGGAATCCAGGAATTTTTAAAACTTAGGTTCACATGTGTTCTTGTTAGAATCCATCATATTGGCTCCAGCTAATACCCACAAACAATAGAAAATAACACTACCCAATGTTGCACATCCTCATAATTTAATGAAAGAGTAAAAAACAAGCTAAACTAGTTTTAATTTTCAATTGAAATGATTGGGTTCTAGCTTCAGAACTTACTGTAGTCATCAACTTTGCCAATAAATTGTTAACTTCATGAAGGAACACCATGTGGATCTTGGAAGTGGGAATTTGAACCCAGGCTTTGTAATTTTAGATGTGCACAGATATGTATTCAGAAAATGTGTTAGTGTAGGTTGTGAAGTTATTCGAAACAGAAAAATAATAGAAAACAGTAAACCATGAAATCTTCCTCATTAAAAAGTCTTCCTTACAGATTGAAGTGAAATTGTATTCCCTCTGCTTTATATCCTTAATGGCATCAATGAAACTCCTCTCATTCTTCAAACCAAGAGCATTTTCATCACAGACCGTATTGTATGGATTGTTTTAATTTCCCCTTAACTCTCAACTAAATATGCCCAAAGCAGAGTAAATAACATCATCATTATACCATTGTTTCTGCACACACAGAAACTGCAAAGTTTATAGAAGTTAATTGGTGTGATTCTCTCCTAAAATTGCTAAGCATTGTCCAGCTATCAGAGTAAAGGAATAAGACAATAAACTGAAAACAATGCCCAATATAGATTTAAATTATTATAGTACAAATAGTATTTTATGGAGTGTGTTTATTCTAACTTACTATTACCCTGTGGTGAAGATAGTAATTTCCTCAATATTTACAAAATCTGTTATTTTTAAAATTGTTAAAATAATTTCCATTATTCTCAATTGTTAAAATAGGCATTTTTCTTTAAGAGTGTTTAGATGACTCTAAGCATTAGTAAAACTATAAGATTCAAATTTTGAATCAGAAAATATATGGCTGAGAATTCGTAATTTAGACAGTATAAATATCTTCATGCTTGTTAGAAAAAAATGCACTGCATGATTTATGAGTAATATTATATCTTAATATCATAAATCTAATTAGTCATCTATACAGTACCAGATGATGTTAGTAAACTCAAGTGAGAATATTTTATTGCTTTGCATCGGGAAAAAAGCTTAAATTTCATAAAAACAAAAATGAAAATATGATTAGCCCTTTAGAAGGTCTTTATTGAAGTGACTGCCCAATAAAATTATTCAGAATTAAGAATAATAGTAATTTAAGTCCTTGTCCTTAGACTGCTTTTATTATAAAGCTAACTACCTAATCCAGGCTGGAGTAAGAATTGGAACTTATCAACTCACGAAAGTCTGAGAACAATTACAGAACCCCTCACCTGCCTTTTCCTGGAGAGAGCCCTTAAACTGCACTATTGCTCTACCTTTATAACCTACCTTAACAAGTTACAAAGCTGGTCTTCCAACCAGAGGATACCTATGTGGGATCTAGTCATCATTTCACGTTGGCTTCATGCCCCAGAGATCTCCCAAAATGAGAATCCATTTCCAGGATGGAATGAAGAAAATTTTTTCAATCTAGCATAAACAATGGAAATCTTCCCTAACCCTTAAACTATGTGGTTATTCTACCTGCCACATAGTGAGCTTGGAATGAATGATTCTGATAGCTACGTCTCACACCAATTTTTTCCTTCAAGTAATTCAATAGGAGTGATAGTCGTGATAAGGTTTCTAGTCTGAACTCATAATTTCTTTTTTCCTTGAGAAGACCATTATGGTAAGTCATTTTAGTAACTTAAATGAATTTTATATTTAGCTACTAAAAAGACTTCCTGCATGTTCATGAAAATTATCAGCGTGACAAAGTGACAAGTATCCACCAGTTGGGGAAAATTTTATGTTTATGTTATAAATAAATTTTAAATGTTATGTTAGTTGCTGCTCTATTTTCCAAGAGAGTCATTCATTTGGAAAAATACTATAAACATTGAAGTCATCACTATCTATCCTCACTAGAAAAATTCCATCTTTCAGTTAAAACACCTAATAAAAAGCATAATCTAAAATTAGAGACAGCTTTACAGAACTCATGACTTGAGATGGTTCTTGAGAGAAGGCAGAATCTTGACAGGTAGGGATATAGGAGGTAGATATTCTAGGCTATGAAAGAGAAGTGGGGAAAATACTCTCTTCATAAAATGACAAGTAGACTGGCAGGGCTGGAATGTAAGGCATTTAGGTTAAGAAAGAAAAAAGTATACATATATAAGATTTAAATACATAAAAGATTTAAAAAGTACATTGAAACTTGGATCCTAGAATAAAGTGTTTAGACTTTGTGCAATAGTTAGTAATTAAATTAACCTTTTCAGATGGTATGCATAATACAATAAAATACTTAATGTATGCTAAATGAAATTCCTCTAAGGGTCCAAAACAAGTTGACAGTCAGAAGAATGGATATATTAAAAAATGGAATATTTTCCATTAAAGGAGCACAAATAAAGCAAATGTACAAATTTTACCCAATATCCTATTCAATAGTTTTTATAGACATATTTTTCTATGGGAGCATCTATAATGGTTTAGAATATATGCTTACTGTAGATAAGTAAATGTTTGCTCAGATATTTGGAAGTAAAATATGTAATTACTGTATGTTGTTATTGTTGTTGGTGTGTACCATAGAGTCAGAACCAACTGAGAGCTGACCCTCAGGTGGATTTTAGAGGCAGTTAGTCACACAGAAGGAGATTACCCATCCTTCTCCTGTGAAGTGGCGTGGTGGACTTGAATGCCTTCAGTATTGTAACTTCTTGTCACTAGGCCACCAGAGCTCCTTGAATATTACATGGTCTCAATCAGTGTGGAAATAACCATAGCTAATAACATAATCTCTAATATGCTTCTTAATTAAGATATCATTGATGTGCGTAATCATACACAGGTATCAGAAAAACAATGCATGTATTCTTTAATTGCTTAAATTAGTTTAAATTTTACTTCAATCACAGCATTTTTTCTTGAGAAAAGAAAATACTTCAAATGAATTTTGAGAAAGCAAATATTGCAATCTATCAGCTTTTATATAAATATCAAATGCAAGTAAAATATTCTGAAAGACAATTTGAATGTAATAGAATCTTGTCATTAAAATAAATGGGACAACATTGTCCTTTTTTTATGCAGACTATATCACAATCCATCGTATCTGATGGGGATGTGGGCTTGAGTTTTACTGAAAGTCCAACGAGAAGGTGACCTACAATAACTTCCTGGAAGTGAAAGGAATTTTTATTATTATGTCAAAGCTGATTGATCATAAATATAAGATTTATTGCATTCCACTAAGCATAAGTGTTACTTGATTTAGAGTAGGAGAAATATTTCATATTTATTTTATTATATATTATTATTATATTATATATTACATATTAAATATTATATGTTTTATTATCTTCTATTTAGTGTAACCCTGTTAAATTACAAAAGGAAAAGGAAAGGTTTCCATTGGGCTCACATCAAATTTGTGTATTGTCTTAAATTGATATAAGGAGGTCAGAGCATATTGATATTAATTGCCTAACTCCAGGGTGTTCATTCCTACTAAGAAATTTTTCTACTTATTCTATATGTATTATAGTTGATTTAGGGAGTTCTGGACATGGTTCAAACCCACCAGCAACTCAGCAGGAGGAAGTCAGGCAGTCTCCTCTCATTCAATTTACTGCCCCTGAAAATCAGTTGGAGGTTAAGCCATGAATTGGGTCCAACTGAACAGTATATCACATCAACAACAACATAACTGACGATGAATTTAAAAAAAGTTACTACTTTGTTTTTTTTACTGTAATGGAAGTTGTATACTTCCACACCTTTATTGGACTACTGAGAGAACAAACAGGTCTGTCCTGGAGAGGATGAAACCAAGTTGGTCTCTGAAGGCAAGAATTTTGAAGCTCCAGCTCACATACTTTGGGTATGTTGCCAGAAGGGACCAGTCCTTGGAAAAGGACATCATGCTTGGAAGGGTGGAAGGACATCACAGAAGAGGAAGATCCTGGATGAGATAGATTGATACGGTAACTGGGGTGATTGGGGCAGGTGTGCTGGAGTAAGTGAGACAGGCTCAGGACAGGGCAGGTTTCAGAGCTATTGTACATAGGGTGGCTAGGAATCACAGATGACTTGATGGCACGTAACAGCACAAAATAAATTGTGTAATCAGACGTCTCAGAATTTTCAAGACTTCTTTTAATTCTGAGTTGTTTGAGTATTCTAGGTAAATAAATAATCATTATCTACAAAGAATAAAACTTTTCTACTTCCAGAAAAGAAAGCATTTATTGACTAGTTGGAAACTCAGATCAACTGGAAAATCTAATGGAGAGGAAAGGAAGCTTTAAAAAAAATACTCTGCACTATTCCTTGGGCAAATGCAGAATTCCTCAGATCCATTGCATTCAAATGTAGCTAATCCAAATCAATACAGGAAAGAACCAGTTCTCTATGGTTGGGTTTTTTCTCCTGTGTTTTTTAGTTGCAACTATAATTCAACTCTTCATACAGGATTTTGTTTTCTTAATGTTAAGATATAATCCATATAATGCAAGATCTTAGACCTACTTCATCAAGTGCTTCAAACCTTTTCTTCACTTACTGAAAGTAAAGTTGTGTCATCTGTATAATGCAGGTTGTTGGTGAGTCTTCTTCTAATCCTGATTCCACGTTTTTCTTCATATTTTCCACCTTCTTGAAAAATTGGCTTAGCACAGAGATTGGGTAGTTATGGAGAGAGGATACAACCCTGTCCACAACTTTCCTGATTTTAAACCATGTAGTGTTTCCTTTTTCTGTTTGGACAATAGTTTCTTGGTTTTACATGAGCACAATAAAGTGTTCTGGAATTCCCATTCTTCTCAATGTTATGCATAATTTGATCAATATGGATTACATCTCAACATCAAGAAACCAAAATTCCTCACTATTGGACCAATAAGCAGCATCATGATAAATGGAGAAAAGATGAAAGTTGTCAGCAATTTAATTTAACTTGGTTCCACAATCAGTACCCATGGTAGTAGCAGTCAAGAAATCAAAAGACATGTGAACTGCATTGGGAAAATTCACTTCCACATATCTTCCCCCCCCCCCACATATCTTTTTTAAACACCAAAGAGTAAGAGCATCAATTTAAAGATTAAGGTGTCACTGATCCAAGTCATAGTACTTTCAATTACTTCCTATGCATCTGAAACCCAGATATTGTAAGGATGATTGTGGATTTTTTTTTCAAGGAATATTAAATATCCCATGGACTTCCAAAAGAACAAACAAAACTGTGTTGGAGAAAGTGCAACCAGGGTGCTCCTCAGAGGTAAGGATGGTGAAATTCCATCTCACATACTTTGTATACAGTGTCAGGAGAGTCCAGATCTTGGGGCAAAGCTTCACACTAGGAAAGACATAGAAGGTTAGAAAGAAAAAGGAAGACATTTAACAAGAACCCTAACAATGGGCTCAAGTCTGGTGGGGATACTGAAGATAGCATAGGATAGGCTAAGATTTCAATCTGTTATTCAGAAGGGTCGCTATGAGTTGCAATCAACACCTAATTTCAACAGCCTGATGCACAATATTGGTTGTATTCTTCAGAGAGTTCTCCATTTCCCTCTTGGGAATATACCACTTGATTTTCTTTTGGTAGTGAGGCAATAAGTAAGCCTTTAATCATGACCTCCAATCTGAACTATGTCTGTTACTTTCTACCAGAAATTCACGAGATTTTTCTGACATCTTAATGAGCATTTCCTATTTTTCAGAACTGCTAATATTTGCCAATATTTTTTTTTGCCAATATTTTTAATATGTTCTTGTTCATTGTACTAGAAATCTTAGGAAGAGGTAATGAAAACATAATATAATTGACACCAAATTCAGAAATTTTGCTATCATTTCTAAGTTTTCAAATACACATCTAAGTTTTTCCCAATTATCAGTTATATTAAATGCTTTTATGAACACTTTTGTCTAAATGTTTAACAATCATATGTAAGCATTCCCGTGAGGTATATAATTGCTAGGTCAGACTGTGTATGTGTATTGAGGTTTAAAAGATGCTATCAAAGAGTTTCCCAATGTGATTACATTGTTTTCCGATCCCACTAGCTTTGTGTGAGAGTTCTAGCTGCTCCATATACTCAGTTCTTGATGTTGTCAGTCATTTTCCTTTCAAACCATCTGGTGAGTATTTGGAGTCACAGGTGATACAAAGAGTTAAGTATTATTCAACAATTATTCACAATTAACACCCATGAAAGCAGCAGTTAAGAAATCAAATCTTTTACTTGGTAAATTTTCTGTCAAGGACTGCCATTTTAAAGACTAAAGTGCACCTGATCACTTGATCCAAGCCATAGTTTCAATTACTTAATATGCAGATAAAGGTTAGATAATGAATAAGAATCATGGTGTTAGTGTAGTGTACGGAGTACACCCTGAATGGCCAAGAGAACAAGCAAATCGGTGCTGGAAGTAATGCAGTCAGAGTGTTCCTTGGAAACAAGGTTGGGGAGACTTCATGTCCTAGTCCTTCCTAAGAATATTACTATAGAAGGCAGAAGAACTGATGCTTTTGAATCGTGGTGATGGCAAAGAATATACAATATACCGAGAACAAACACATCTTGGGAGATGTATATCCCGAGTGCTCCTTAGAAGCAAAGACCATGGAGCAAAGACTGATTTCACATTCTTGGAGCATGTTATCAGGAATAAGCTAGTTTCTGAAGAAAGGAATCGTGTTGGGAAAAGCAGAGGGTTAGCTAAAGAAAGCAAGACCCTCACTGAGCTGCATGAACACTCTTGGAGAAGGTTTTGTTCTAGTGTTCATAGGGTCACTTTGGATTGTATTGGAGAGGACTCAACAGCATCTAACAACAACAATAATCATAACTGACCGAAACCCCAAACTTTGACCACTGGAACATCTATGTTCAATTTATTGATGCTATTGAAAATATCATTCTCAGTGTTGTAAAGCATCTCTTGGGTAAATTAATACTGTGAACATTTTTCTCTGATGTCAGCGCAAGGATAAGTATTTTTTTCTGAAGCATCTGACTTCTTTTCATCTGAAGAGCACTACAAATTATGCAATGATTTGAATTTTCTTTTCATGTTCTCTAAGGGAGCTCTAGTTGTTTAGTGATTAAGGAGTTGGGCTGTCAATTCAAAGGTAGGTGGTTTGAATCTACCAGGTGCTCTGTGGAAAAAAGATGCACATATGTATAATTTGGAAGCAGGAGTGGCATCCACTTCCTAAACAACATGCCTCCGGAAACAATATGAACTTTAATGGATGTCAATAGCTGTAGAGGGTCTTCAGGCCTTTTGTTCATAGGGTCACTATGAGTCATGGTCAACTCAACCACAATCAACAACAAAAACAATGTATAATTACTCTAAATTTTATCTGTCCAGCCATTTTATCTGCACTCAGATTGTTTTACTTAGTTCCTACTGTGTACTTTTAAGTTTCATTTTCCTGTCTCTTAGGCCATTCTTAAACAAGAAAGAACATACACCAAAAATTCTGCTGGTAACTCTTAATTTCTATTTACTATCATTGGTTAAAATTTTTTTAAAAAAGGTAAATTAATTTAATTTTTAAAAAAGGAGTAATAACTTCTAGTATATACATTGATGCTGATAACTTCTGCACAGAAAAAGAAGAAAAGGACTCGATATTCCCCCAGAAGTTATTTCTACATCCCATGGCAGACAGTGTTTCAAAGTGTGGTCCAGGGACCAACAGCAATAACTCTGAAAACTACAGACATGAAATTTCTGAACCCCACACCCTATACCCAGCAACCATGTTTACCAAACTCTTTAGGGGATTGGAAAGTATGCTTTTCATTGATTTTAAGTGAAAATAATTATCTTATTGAAGGAGTGTTGGTCAGGGTTGTATTTTCTCTCCATACCTATTCCAAACGCCAGTTTTTTAGGTCAGCTGTTTAAATTGCTATGGACTATGTTACTATGTTACCAGAACTCTCATGGCTTCATTTCATTCATCGTCATTCTCATTGCTTGTCAAGTTGGAAATGACTCAGCTGACTCTTCATCTCCAGAAACACTTGGCCTTTGGGTTAGTAGCACAAGTCTCTACTGACCACTACCATCAAAAAACCCCCTTCACATACAGGCTAAACCTCAGAACAATTACAGGAGTTTTAGAATTCACTTTGTTGAGGACCATTGAGTCGTAATTGACCCATAGCTGACCCTCCAGCTGGTTTTCAGAGGCAGTTAATCACACTGGAGGAGATTGCCCATCCTTCTCCCATGGAGGAGCCTTGAACTGCATGCTTTTGCAATTGCAGGCATGCTTCTTGCCACTAGGCCACCAGAGCTCTCTACAATTGACTACAGTAATATTTTTTCTTAAGTTCCCTTGAAGTGTGATCTATAGTTAAAGCTTAAATTGTTGGTTGACCTACCTCTAAAGACATTTACAGGCAGTCATAAAATCAGTGACTACTCCTGGCATCTCAGAGTACCGGAGACTAAATCTTTCCCCAAGAAATGCAAATCACAATGTAGCTGTAGCATAAATTTAGATATACATAATATATTAGTGAACTAGCTTTCTAGCTCACTCTACACCAAAATCAATTCCAGATGAGTCAAAGAATTAAATGTCTAAACTAATAAGTTTATCTATAAAAGTACTGGAAGAAAATATGGGTGAAAATTTGCAAATCATAAGGCAACAGTAGTCTTAGATTAAACATGGCATAAACCAGGAAGCAGGAAGAAATAATACATTCCTCAATAAAAATCAGTGTGAGTTGGTATCAGTAAATTTGAGCAGGTAGATAATTTCCAGCAGTCTCTTTTACTTTGATGCCAATATTAATTTAATGCTTATCTTACGGTTTATCATAACGCTTCCAGTGCAACAAGGGGAAAGGTGGCCACATGACAGGCAAAAAGGAGTTCAAACAACAAAAAGCCAAGCCAAAAACAAAATTTAAAAAGTGCACAAAATCTGTAGCTCAATCTTAAGAAAGAAATATAAAGAAGAAAAACGCTATGTCAAATTTTGTTTTTCTACCCAAAGGAAAATTTTCTTTTCTAGGAGGTTTGAGATCTAAGATTGCAGAAAACCTATAATTACTTTTCTCTGGAATTCTGAGAGAATTTTCTTGACAGGAATTTTTCTTTGACATCAAAATTTAGATATATGTATCAAGGAGGTGTTGAAGAAATCCTACTTATTTTCAAAGTCCCACAGGTAGAGGAAAAGAAGATGAAATCACCTTGAAAATTACGCAGACTCCAGCTAGGATAGTTTCACAGAATGTGAAGAGGTTTCATAGTTGTAATGAGAGCAGACACCACCAGATGGCAGCATGAGCTACTGTTCAGCTGGCGGATGCAGCTACTCCGAGAGGCGCGCCATGACTGGGTGGGTATCCTCTCAGAGGATGCAAACAGGAGCAGAATCCAGCTGAGGGCCGGTCTCCTTCTCAAACACCAAGAATCTCTAACAGGTCCCTAAAACTCACTTTCCTCCCCGAAGAGAAGCAAAAATAGAGGATTGAAGAGGATCATGACCTGTTTAACTTAAAAGATTACATTTATCCTGAAGTAAAATTATATATTCTGATACTAGATGCAGTAGGAACTGGGCCTAAAATTAAAACTAGATTATTCAAAACAAAGGGAAACATTACTACATTTATTTTTTTCACACCTTAGTTTAGCTTGAGAAAAATGATAAATGCAATAGTAGACATTTTTACATGATATACATTATTATACAACAAAACATTATTTGCATATATTACACAGGTATTAGCTATGCTTGTATCCTTATATTTTATATTGTTGTTGTTTTACGTGCCATTGAGTCACCTGTGACTCATAGTGACCCTTTTCTTTAGGGAATGTCAAATCTCCTTACCCCCAAATTGAACATGGAATTTCAATGCAATTCTATTTTTTCCTGCTCTATATTTCTTCTATATACTTATAAGGTATTATAGATATTTTCATTTTCTCTTCTGTTGATTGATAGGTTTTAAGAGCAAGAATTTCCTGCTTTATTCACTTCTGCGTACCTAGAGCAGTGTGTGACGCACAATTAGGACTTAAATATATGATGAATGAAAGACAGATTAAACATTTCACTCTCTAGAATGGAAATAATTGTAGTATAATATGTAATAAAAAACTGAACAGTGTAGT
The DNA here is from genome assembly GCF_000299155.1 of Elephantulus edwardii. Classification (NCBI taxonomy): domain Eukaryota; kingdom Metazoa; phylum Chordata; class Mammalia; order Macroscelidea; family Macroscelididae; genus Elephantulus; species Elephantulus edwardii. Next base: position 17,344,288 of record NW_006399772.1, on the reverse strand, counting down.
TTCAGTATATAATTTTACAAACTTTGTCTATTCTCGTTACCTTCATAGTGATTTGTTGTATCTTTTACTTTGTTATTGTTGTTGTTGTTATGTGACAGTCGAGTCGCTTGCGACTCATAGCGACCCTATGTACAACAGCCCTAATCTCTGCTCTGTCCTGTGCCAATCACACTGTCTCTGACACTCCCATCCCGATTATCCCAGTCACTGAATCAGTCCACCTCGTAGAGGGTCTTCTCCTCCTGCGCTGTCCCTCCACCCTCCCAAGCATTATGTCCTTCTCCAAGGACCGGTCTCTCCTTACAACATGTCCAAAATATGTTAGATGGAGGCTCAGAATACTTGCCTCCAAGGAGTCACCTGGCTTAACCCTTTCCAAGATGAATCTGTTTGTTTTCCTAGCAGTCCATGGTACTCTTCTCCAGCACCACAGCTCAAAGGCATCAATTCTTCTATCCTACCTGGTCATTGTCCAACTCTCTGATGCATAACAAGTGATAGCAAAGACCATGGCCTGTATCAGAGACACCATTGTTTTCAGTACTTTAGAGAGGTCCCTAACAGCAGACTTCCCCATGGCAATGCGCCATTTCATTTCCTGGCTACTGGTGCCAAGAGTGTTGACTGTAGAGCCAAGCAAACTAAAGCTGTGAACAATCTCAATCTCTTTGCCATACATCCTGATGCTGCCAGTTGGTCCAGTGGTGAGAATTTTTGTCTTCTTGACATTGAGCCTCAATCCATATTGAAGGCTGTAGTCCTTGACCCTCTGCAGCAGGCACTTCAGGTCCTCCTCAGTTTCAGCAAGCAGGGTTGTGTCATCTGCATAACGCAGATTGTTGATAGATCGTCCACTAATCTTGAACCCACATTTCTCCTCATAGAGCCCAACCTCGCAGATAATCTGTTCCTGTATACAGGTTGAAAAGGTATGGAAATGGGACACATCCCGGGCATACGCCCTTCCCAATTTTGAACCATGCAGTGTTCCCATGCTCTGTTCTGACGACTGCCTCCTGGTCCAAGTATAGGTTCGCATTAGAACGATTAAATGTTCTGGGATTCCCATTCTTCTCAGAGTCAGCCACAGTTTGTTATGATCCACACAGTCAAATGCTTTTGCATAGTCAATTCAACACAGACAGATATTCCTCTGGTATTCCCTGCTTTCAGCTAAGATCCATCTAACATCAGCTACAATATCCCTAGTACCACGACCCTTTCTAAACCCAACCTGGACTTCTGGTAGTTCTCTGCTGATGTGCTGTTCTAATCGTTTTTGGATGATCTTCAGCAGAATCTTGCTTGCATGTGAAATCAACGAGATTGTTCTGTAGTTTCCACACTCTGTTGGGTCACCTTTCTTTGGGATGGGAACAAATACAGATCCCTTCCAGTCAGTTGACCAAGTGGTTGTTCTCCAGATTTTTTAAAGGTCTTACTTTGTAGAGTAAATTATATCTTAAATTATCTTTAGGGAGATCCAGTGGCCTAGTGGCAATGACAGCTCCTCTACAATCTCGAAGACACAAGGTTCGAGGCTACCAGCTGCTCCGTGGGAGAAGGATGGGCAATCTCCTCCCATCGATCAACTGCCTATGAAAACCCACCAGGGTCCACTATGGGTCAGTTGGGACTCTAAGGTACACAGCAACAACAAGAAGTTATCTTTGGGAGGTTGCTTGGCTATTTCTTTGGTTCTAAAATTAAGACTCATAAAATATTTTCATAATATATTTATCTTTATGTTTGATAGAAACAACGTATACTCTTTCTTTTTGGGGGTATTTAGATTTTTTTATTGATATTTTAATGAAAGTTTATAAAGAACTTGAATTTTCATTAATTATTACACATTTTCCTCCCTGTCCCCCTGTCCTTTACCCCAGTTAGCTTTTTTTCTTTTGAAAAATAAAAAGTTCCTTCACTGTTATACAGCCCTCCTCCCCCCAACCTCCACTACTTTACTGTGCAGCTCTTATTCTGGACTCTTGTTGTAACAATAATATCTAATAATATATTCCTTTTATACAGTCCTCTCTGTCATCTGTTTCAACGTCATGCACATTATTTATCCACTCTTTTCTTAGTTTCACCCCAAACCCCATGTAAGTCCTATTTCATAACAGTGGCATTTTGCAGTAATTTGTCTTTTTGTGACTGAGATATTTCACTCAGCTAAATGTCCTCCATGGTCACTCATTTTGTATAATATTTCATGAGTTCTTTGTTTTTCAGTGCTGCATAATATTCCATTGTGTGAATATACCACAGCTTCTCTATCCATTTGTTTGTTGATGGGCACTTAGGTTATTTCCAACTCTTTGCTATTGACTAAAGCAGCAATAAATATTGGTGTGCATATATATGCTTGGGTGGCAGTTCTGGTTCCTTTAGGGTATTTTCCCAGTAGTGGAATTGCCAGATCAAATGGTATTTTTATTTTCAACTTTTTGAGAAAGTGCCATACTGCCTTCCGTAGTGGTTGCAATCTTGCCAGCATTTCTTGATTGCTACTCTGTTGAATTTTGCTATTTTTTAATGGGGTAGAATGATATCTCATAGTTGTTTTGATTTGCATCTCTCTTTGAGCTAGGAATTTTGAACATTTCCTAATGTGTTTGTTCACCATCTGAATGTCTTCTTTGGTGAAGTGTCTGTTCATATCCTGTACCTTGTTTACCTTTATCTTGTGGTGATACTTGAGTATTCTATAAATTGGCACAGGATAGAGCACGGCTTAGGGCTGTTGTACATAGGGTCGCTATGAGTCACAAACAACTCGACGGCACATAACAACAACAACATAACCAAAATATGCCTCCAAGTGACATTCTGGGTGGTAGTAAGAATGATGAAAAGCCAATGGACACCTTTCTTTAGGATCAGAAGCTTGTTAACTCGATCATAAAAATTAATCCAGAATGGACTATTTCTATTAAGAATTTCCCTCCTTATTTTATACACACACACATATATACTTATATATGTGTACACACCCACATATGGACCGATCCTTGGAGAAGGACATTATGTTCAGAAGGGTGGAGGGACAGTGCAGGAAAGGAAGACTTCGCATGGTTATGTTGTTGTTGTTATATCAATCGCATGAGGTGGATTGATATAGTAACTAGCATAATGGGGTTAAGTGTGTCAGAGACAATGAGACTGTCTCAGGACAGGGCAGGCTTCAGAAAGAGCTGTTGTAAGTAGGGTTGCTATGAGTCTCAGATGATTCAACAGCATGTAACAACTATATCTATATCTATATATATATATCTCTCATATAACAAATATATGTGTGTATATATACATATAGAAAATACATGTGTATGTATGTATACAAAAAATATATATGTATATATGTTGCTGTTGTTGTTGTTGTTGTTATGAGCCATCGAGTCACCTGCAACTCATAGCGACCCTATGTACAACAGCCTAAAACTCTGCTCTGTCCTGTACCAATCACACTGTCTCCAATACACCCATCCCGATTACCCCAGTCACTGAATCAGTCCACCTCATAGAGGGCCTTCCCCTCCTGTGCTGTCCCTCCACCCTCCCGAGCATGATATCCCTCTCCAAGCACTGATCCCTCCTTACAACATGTCAAAAGTATGTCAGATGGAGCCTCAGAATCCTTGCCTCCAAGGAGCAGCCCTGTTTAACCCTCTTCAGGATGAATCTGTTTGTTTTCTTAGCAGTCCATGGCACACTCAATACTTTTCTCCAGCACCACAGCTCAAAGGCATCAATTCTTCTATCCTCCGTAGTCATTGTCCAACTCTCTGACACATAACAAGTGACTGCAAAGATCATGGCCTGTATCAGATGCTCCTTAATCTCCAGAGAGATACCATTACTCTTCAGTATTTTGGAGAGGTCCCTAACAGCAGACTTTCCCATCGCAATACATCCTTTCATTTTCTGGATGCTGGTGCCAAGAGTGTTGACTGTGGAGCCAAGAAAACTAAAGGTGTAAACAATCTCAATCTCTTCACCATCCATCCTGATGCTGCAAATTGGTCCAGTCGTGAAAATCTGTCTTCTTGACATATAAATATATATGTTTCTATATATACAGCAAATATTATATATATAGTATTGTTATGTGCCATCAAATAGAACTGACCCAGAGTTAAGAGCTAATCTTCCAAATGGTTTTCAGAGGCACAGGAGGAAATTTCCCAACCTCCCACTAGGAACAGCTCATGGATTTGACCTGCTTACCTTTGGGATTTCATCGCAACTTCTTCAGACTAGGTCACCAAAGTCCTTTTATGTATTTTATACATCACATATATAATCTATATCCTATATATCATGTAGCATACATCACATATAATCTGTATCTTATACATCAAATACATACTATATATCTTGTACAACACATGTATATCACACATATCAGATATATTAAGTTGTTGCTGAGTGCCATCAAGTCAGAACCAACTCTTAGTTCACCCTCTAGCAGGTTTTCAGAGGCAGTTTAATTGCATTGGAAGAGACTGTATATCCTCCTGGGGTAGCTGATGGATTCAAACCATATTCCTGTTGTCTAACATTCACATAACTGACAACTTCCTGTTCATTTAGAGTTAAGAGCTATTCCAGGTCTCAGTATGCCAACTTACCAACCCACCAGTATTAATTAACAGCTTGTGTTTTATATGATAACATTAACTGTAATCTAATGATCATATTAAGAGATGAAGTGCCTGAAATTAAGGAAATATGCAGTAAACATTTTCAAATGACTGTTCGTTTTCTAGCCATTGGCTTAGATTTTTATTATATGGGTAAGAGCATATAACTGAGTTATTTATGGTCCCCAAAAGGCTTGGAGAGCTTGCTAAAAAGAGAAAAGAAATCACACTTTTAGGCGATAACATGCAAATAAGTTATGTGGACTACCCATAAAGGCACTGACCAGTGGCTGTAGCAATGGGCTCAAGCGTGTCAGAGATGATGAGGATGGTACAGGATAGGACAGCACACACATCTGTAGTTCACACCGTTACTATGAGCCATACTCGACTCAACAACACCTAACAACAACATTAGGCTTAAATGTGAGCAAGTTCAAAAGCAGAACATTGTAAGCTTGCTATCCTTAACAAAGGATTATGCATCCTTTTGATACTAGATGCAGATAATAGATACAGATCCAGACTGAAGTGAGTGGCCAAGAAACAGAGACCAACATGATGTGAAGCTGAGCTCGAACTGCTTCCCCATAAAGCCATATGAGGACATTTGCCTAGGCTTTCTCACAGTGTAGAAGGGTAGAGGAGACACAAAAAATGGCAGAACTAAAAGAGCTTTGTTGTACTGGTCCAGAGCCTCAAGGCTGGGTTCAGTGAGCTTGAAGATTAGAACAAAGCCTGACTATGAGCACACTTAAGATGCTATTCTGACTGAAAAATTGTATCCTGACAGTTGCCAACATAAATTGTAACCTGGTCAATAATTCAAACTCAAACTCCACTGTTGAGTTGAGAATTACCTTCCAGTAGATTTTCAGAGGCTGTAAGTCACATGAAAGGAGGTTGCCTATCTTTCTCCTGCAGAGAAGCTGATAGATTTGAAGCATCTGCCTTTGTATTTACAGCTCAAGTCCTTAACCAATAAACTCTATTATAATAATGAGTATTGTCTGTGAGTTCTGTATATGGTCATTACAACATATAAGGAATCTGGTACTAGAGGATTGAGAGCTATGGGAAGGCAATTGCTGTTCTAATTGATAGAAGAAGGTGCTAAGACATCAAGGTATGTTTGACCTCCTGAGAATTCATTTCATTCTGTTATTGTTGCTGGTGGATATTCTCCCTACTTGTGGATTTAGTGGTGATCAGATGCTATGGCCTTTATGCCGGCCAAACTCTTCTTACAATGACAATTAAATGTTACTAACTAAACCTGTCATGATTAGCTTGGTCTCCTTTAACGGAATCAAGCACTGACTTATTTCCATATTGTTATTTTGTGCCATCTAGCTCATAGTTGACGCTCCAGTGGGTTTTCAGGTGCAGTAAATTACGTGGAAGGCTACTGCTCATTTTCCTCTGTGGAACAGCTGGTAGATCAGAGCCACCTGCCTTAGAGTGGGCAGTGTAGTTCCTTACTACCGTTGGGTTAATTCATCAATGCGTACAATTCATTTGTAACTAGCACATCAGATACTGCTATGGAAATCCTTTCTGTTACTGAGTCTGCTCATCAGAGCCAATAAGCTAATGACTTGGACAAAACTAAACACACAGGAAAGAAACCTTCAGAGTCAGTGAGCAGGGGAGAGACTTCCTCTGTGGAGATGATCACGCTCTCCATCTTGGGCCCTGACTTTGCAAAAACTAGAACTGTTAGTCCAAGAAGAAGGTCTTGGAAGTCCAGCAACATATATTAAGACCTAAAAATGGCCAAGATTTGCTTTACAATATGTTCTTAATGCTAATCTTCATGGGTTCCTTTATCTCCTAATAAAGACTCGTGTACTCTTTCAAGTATTTACTGTATGTTTGAACTGCTTTAAATGTATTCCATTATTTGTGGGAGGGAGTAGGAGGGAGGTGTGTGTGTATGAGATCTATATTTTTAACAAGGTTAAGATAAATTTAAGTGCAATATTTGTCTTTGCACATTGCCTCTGCAAGGTGGTTCCCCTACAGCAACACCAATGATAAAGAACAAAATCCCTGAGCAAGAGGTGAGGAAGAAATTGGTTTCTTGTTTTGTGCTATCTTCTTCCTCCTCTGAAATTTAGTTTCTTTTAATTGGTGTTCTCCAATGAACTCGTGCCTATCTTTCTGAACTCAGTTTAAAATTTGCATTCATGCATCTTCTTTACTTTTGGTGTCATTCAGTGATGAAGGCATTGAGTTGTCAGTGTTCTTCTCTTTGATTTAGTTTTGAATATATCTTGTTTCTATGTTGCATGTTTTGCTATTTTCCTGATGGCAATTTTAACACATACCTATGTCTGAACCCATGTCTTGTGGCTTTGTCTTCTACCCTCTTATTCCTATTGTTATCACAATGTCAACAGGAGTAAACACTTATTAGGTCCTAAATGTTGATTTACTTTTCTCATTGGGATCACAATTGGAAAGCTGAAACATATACTTATCATCAACATAAACTTAGTATGAAGATCATGATTTTAAGACACAAATTCTGTCTAGTGAGTTGCCAAGCTTAAGGATAACAGTGACCACTTTGTAACAGGAAATTGGAATTTGAACTCATGTTGTGATCTGAGTATTGAAACATGTATCATCTTCACCAGATTCTTAAGAAGCAGAAATACTTTTGGTGAGTAAGATTCCTGAGAAGTTGCCTTTCATGGTGCTGATGATAATAATAATAATAATAATAATGTGGGCATCATATTTATGGTAGGAGAGAAGGGGGCTTTTATTCATCTTGCATCAGCACATTTTACTTTAAATTTATAAATTCTTATAACTTTCAGTTCATTCTTTTCTATGTTTCTTGGTATATAATTATACAATCTGCAAATAATAATAATTTTCATTTTTTCCTTCTAATAATTATACCTCTTATTTTGGGTTTCAAACATTATGGCTTTGATTAGTGCTTCTACAATAATTAGATAAAAATGTGTAACAGGCATTTTTGTTTCCCCCTGATTTTAACTAAATGCTATTAAAAATCAAGTTGATCATTAATTTGAGAATGATTCTTGATATGGAAACAACGTGTTAATGAAATTTTAAATTGATTTCTGAAAAAATAACTAAGTAACATGCATAATTTTTTCTGATTTTTATCTTATTTTATTAAGATTAGCAAATTTTGGGTTTTTTTTCTTTTCTAACTTACTAGCAGAAAATGTTTGTTTGTTGTTGTTTAATGCTGTCGAGTCATAGAAGACTCATAGTGACCCCATGAACATTCGTACCTAGAGTTTCCGGAGGCAAGCCATTTTGGAAGTGGATGCCGCTCCTGCTTCCAGGCTTGATTTAGTCGGGAAGCTCCAGCCAACACTGTCCACGATGGGTGCCCATTACCATGATTGGCACATCACTGTCACAGGCTTCAGCATCACAGCAACCACGAGTTACCCTGTACAGAAACACACAGACCAGTGCTATACCACCTAGAAGAATGTTTGACAGGAAGACAATTTGAACCTGGCCAAGGGCCACAGATGAAAATAGTATGCCATATTAATGTATGCCCATTAATAGTACGCCAATACCAATTAATATTAACAGTACACCAATAGTATTAATAGTATGTCAGTATTCATTTCTTAATAATTAGTAACTTTGTATAGTAATAATTATAAATGCAATATGGGTAAATCAAACCACATTGTAAGGAATCACTATACATATTTCCTCCCTACAAAAGATTAATATTAAACTATTACTCCAATCAGCAAGTTTTTCTTCTAACTAAAGGAAGCAAATGATAAACCTTCCATTGCTATAGTAAACAGCAAAGGACAGAACATACAGATTCCAAAGGAGACATTTGCTCCTTAATAATAAACAGCAGCAGACCCTCTGCAATGCGCACATTGAAAGGGACAGACTGCTGTGGAAATCAACTCAGACACACTTTGCAGCTGAAAGCAATCTTGGAGCAATTATATTAGCAAACAATGACGATAATCTGTAAATAGTAGTAAGGACCCTCACAGCACAGAAACCACAAGGGTTGTTGTGACATCTCTTTGTCCTCATAGAATCTTATGCTTTTCTTTACTATTCAGTGGTTACTCAGTACAGGGAAGGGAGTAAGAAGAGAGAAAAGATCTGAGCTGCTGTTATGAGCATTTCAGGGGCATGATTTAAGGAGTTCCCTGCTATTGGACAGTGGGAGAAATTCTGCCTTGCCTGAAACTCCATGGAGGGCAGAAGGAAGAAATTCTATTTCCATCTAAAATTCCATAAGTGGAATGCAGAAGAAAGTTATGGAGATCTAGTTCTTAAAACCAGCCTATTGGGGGGAAAATACTATGAATCTCAAGGGTCTGATCTGAAACAATTGTGAGAGTGTTGGAGGAAAAAGAAGAACAATGTTTTCTTCTGTTGTACATTGAATTGCCATGAGTTCAGTACACAACTTGTAGACAGCTAATGACAACAGATTTTTAAAAAGCATACCAGAGGAATGTCTATCTGTGTTTCATTGACTATGCAAAGGCATTTGACTGTGTGGATCATAACAAACTGTGGCTGACTCTGAGAAGAATGGGAATCCCAGAACACCGGATCATGCTAATGTGAAACCTATACTTGGACCAGGAGGCAGTCGTCAGAAAAGCAAGGGAACACTGCATGGTTCAAAATTGGGAAGGGTGTACACCAGGGATGCATCCTATCTCCATACTTTTTCAACTTATATGCAGGAGGCTGGGCTCTATGAGGAGAAATACGGGGTCAAGATTGGTGGATGATTTATCAACCATCTGCGTTATACAGATGACACAACCCTGCTTGCTGAAACTGAAGTGGACCTGAAGCACCTGCTGCAGAGGGTCAAGGACTGCAGCCTACAATATGGATTGAGGCTCAATGTCAAGAAGACAAAGATTCTCACCACTGGACCAATTGGTAGCATCAGGATGGATGGTGAAGAGATTGAGATTGTACACAGCTTTAGTTTGCTTGGCTCCACAGTCAACCCTTTTGGCACCAGTAGCCAGGAAATTAAAAGGCGCATTGCCATGGGAAAGTCTGCTGTTAGGAACCTCTCCAAAGTACTGAAGAGCAATGGTGTCTCTCTGGAGACTAAGGTGCATTTGATATAGGCCATGGTCATCACAATCACTTGTTATGCATCAGAGAGTTGGACAATGACCAAGGAGGATAGAAGGAGAATTGATGCCTTTGAGCTGTGGTGCTGGAGAAGAGTATTGAGAATACCATGGACAGCTAGGAAAACAAACAGATTCATCCTGGAAAGGGTTAAACCTGGTGGCTTCTTGGAGGCAAGGATTCTGAGGCTCCGTCTAACATACTTTGAACATGTTGTGAGGAGAGACCAGTCCTTGGAGAAGGACATCATGCTTGGGAGGGTGGAGGGACGTGCAGGAGGGGAAGGCCCTCTATGAGGTGAATTGATTCAGTGACTGGAATAATCGGGATGGGAGTGTCAGAGAGTGCGATTGGCACAGGACAGAGCAGAGTTTAGGGCTGTTGTACATAGTGTCGCTATGAGTCGCAAGCAACTCGATGGCACATAACAACAACAACAACAACTGAAATTCATGACTGAAAAGATGTCTGATCCTGGTTGATACAAAAAATGACATGAGTATGGTAAACTATCCTACATATATTCAGATGTCCCTACATAGAATGAACACTGTATATAATATAATAAAATGAAAAATGAATTCTTTAAGGAACTATGACATACTCCAGTATAAATTCTGAACATATATCAATATAAAACAGAACTAACTTTTGATTCCTATTTTTAATGAAGCATATGATTGATAGGCTTTTTTTAATACCCAATGTATAGCGAAGAGACAGGAAATATATGCCTACACAAAAACTTGTTAAGAAATAGTAGCTTTATTCATAATAGTCCCAGATTGGAAACACCTCAAATGTCCGCAACTAATGAATGGATGATCACATCAAGGAGTGGACAGACAAATCAGAAATGAAAAGTAATGATAACAATATGGATGACCTATGTAAAGATGATGTTAATTACGCTAATTACAAAGGCCACATATTGTATGATTGCATTTGTATTAAATGTCCTAATAGGTTGTTGTTTTTATTGATTCCCTTCGAGTCAAGCATGACTCAGAGCAACCCTATAAACAAAAAGCCTGAAGCCCCTCTACAACTATTGACATTTATCAAAGTTCATAGGGTTTCTGGAGGCAAGTTGTTTAGGAAGTGGATGGTACTCCTGCTTCCAAACCTGTCACAGAATGTTATTGGTTGAGTTGCCTGCGATGCATAGCAACCCTATGTAACAGCTCTGAACCCTTTCCTGTCCTGAGCTAGTTTCACTAATTCTGACACACCACCCCAGTTACTGTATCAATCCATTTCATCTAAGGTCCCCCTCTCCTGCGTTGTCTATCCATCCTTCTGAGCATGATGTCCTTCTCCAAGGACTGACCTCTACTGGCCATATGCCCAAAGTAAGTGAGGTGGAGCTTCAGCCTCCAAGGAGAGACTTGGTTTCACCCTCTCCAAGATAGACTTATTTTTTTGGCAGTCCATGCTATGTTCAAGACTATTCTCCAGCACCACAACCCAAAGGTATCTATTCTCCTGTCATCCTTAGTCATTGTCCAACTTTCTGAAGCATAACAAGTAATTGAGAAAAACATGGCCTGGATTAGGCACACCTTTGTATATAGACTGACATCGTTGCTCTTCAGCACTCTGGAGAAGTCCATAGCAGAAGATTTTTCCAATGCAATTCATCTTTTAATTTCCTGACTATTGGTATCAAGAGTGTTGATTGTGGATCCGAGTAAGCTGTAATTGCTAACAACCTCAATCACTTCCCCGTCTAGTATGTTGCTGTCAATTGGCCCAGTGGTGAGAATCTTCATCTTCTTGATGTTGAGCTTCAATCTATATTGATAACTACAGTCCTTGACCTTTTGCAGCAAACACTTCAGGTCTTCCTCAGATTCAGCAAGCAAGGTTATGTCATCTGCATATTGTAGGTTGTTAATGAGTCTCCCTTCAATCTTGATGTCAAACTCTTCCTCATAAAGCCCTGCTTCCTGAATGGACTGTTCTGCATACAGATTAAAAAGCTACAGGGACAGGATCCATCCCTGACACACTCCATTCTTGATTTTTAACCATGCAGTGTTTCCTTGGTCTTTTCTGAGGACTGCTTCTTGATTTAAGTATAGATTTTGTATAAGCACAATCAAGTGTTCTGAGATTCCCATTTTTCTCTAGGTTAGCCACAATTTATTGTGATCCACATAGTCAAATGCTTTGCATAGTTAATGAAACACAGATAGACATTCTTCTGGTACTCTCTGCTTTCTGCCAAGATCCATCTGACAATAATATCCCTAGTGCCACCACCTCCTCTAAACCCAGCCTGTATTTCTGGTAGTTCCCTGTCAAAGTATTCTTCGAGTATTTCTTGGATAATCTTCAGCAGGTTTTTCCTAATATGTAGAACTACAGAAACAGAAAGATTCTTAATGGTCACCTAGTACACAAGGGAATAGGAGAAAAACTAAGTAATGTTGGGAACAGAGAAGAAGAATCAGTAGTTGGAAAACATGGGCTTGGTGACAGAAATGAAGCTGAAGATAGAATGATTAAATTTTGCACAATCAATGACTTATTCATTGCAAATACATTTTATAAGAAACATAAATGCAAGTTATACACATAGATTTCACCTGACGGTATGCATAGGAATCAGATCAATTACATCTGCGGAAAGAACCGCTGTAAAAGCTCAATATCAGTTGTGAAAACTAGGCCAGGAGCTGATTGTGGAACAGACCACCAACGACACATATGCAAGTTCAAGCTGAAGCTGAGGAAAATTAAACCAAACCCACAGGAGCCAAAATATGACTTTGAGTTCATCCCACCTGAATTTCAGAATCATCTCAGGAATAGGTTTGAGGTCTTGAACACTAATGAGCGAAAACCAGATGAGTTGTGGGAGGATGTCAAATGTATCATCCAGGAAGAGTGCAGTCATTACAAACACAGACGAGGAAGAAAAGACCAAAATGGATGTCAGAAGAGACTCTGAAGATTTCACTGGAGCATAGAGAAGCCAAAGCACAAGGAAGAATTCAAGACAATAAAGAGCTGAACAGAAGATTCTAAAAGGCAGCTCGGAATGACAAAGCAAAATATTACAATGAAATGTGCAAGGAGCTAGAGTCGGAAAATCAAAAGGGCAGAATTCATTCAGCATTTCTTAAGCTCAAGGAACTGAAGAACAAATTAAAACCTCAAGTTGCTATAATCAAGGATGCTTTGAGCATAATATTAAATGATCCAGGAAGTATTTTAAAAAGATGGAAGGAATATACTGAGTCATTGTATCGAATGGAGTTGGCAGATACAGAAGAATTTAACGAAATAACATTTGAGCAAAAGCTTATGATGATGAAGGAAGAAATTCAAGTTGCTTTGAAGGAAATAGCAAAATATAAGGCCCCAGGAATAGATGGTATACCAATTGACGTATTTCAGCTAACAGATGCTGCCCTGGATGTGCTCACCAAGTTGTGTCAAGAAATCTGGAGAACAATCACTTGGCCAACTGACTGGAAGAGATCTATATTTGTTCCCATTCCAAAGAAGGGTGACCCAACAGAGTGTGGAAAATAGAGAACAATATCATTGATTTCACATGCAAGCAAGATTCTACTGAAGATTATCCAGAAATGACTGGAACAGCACATCAGCAGAGAACTGCTAGAAGTCCTGGCTGGGTTAAGAAGGCATCGTGGTACTAGGGATATTATATCTGATGTTAGATGGATCTTAGCTGAAAGCAGGGAGTACCAGAAAAATGTCTATCTGTGTTTCATTGATTTTCAAAGGCGTTTGACTGTGTGGATCATAACAAACTGTGGCTGACTCTGAGAAGAATGGGAATCACGGAACATTTAATTGTGCTAATGCAAAACCTATACTTGGACCAGGAGGCAGTCGTCAGAACAGAGCAGGGTAACACTGCATGGTTCAAAATTGGGAAGGGTGTACACCAGGGATGTATCCTACCTCCATACCTTTTCAACCTGTACACAGAGCAGATTATCCCAGAGGCTGGGCTCTATGAGGAGAAGTGTGGCGTCAGGATTGGTGGAAGATCTATTAACAATCTGCATTATGCAGATGACACAACCCTGCTTGCTGAAACTGAGGAGGACCTCATGTACTTGCTGCAGAGGGTCAAGGACTGCAGCCTTCAGTATAGACTGAGGCTCAATGTAGAGAAGACAAAGATTCTCACCACTGGACAAATTGGTAGCATCGGGATGGATGGTGAAGAGATTGAGATTGTTCACAGCTTCAGTTTGCTCAGCTCCACAGTCAACACTCTGGGCACCAGCAGCCAGGAAATAAAAAAGCATATCGCGATGGGAAAGTCTGCTGTTAGGGACCTCTCTAAAGTACTGAAGAGCAACAGTGTGTCTCTGGAGACTAAGGTGCGCCTGATGCAGGCCATGGTCTTCACAATCACTTGTTATGCACCAGAGAGTTGGACAATGACTAGGGAGGATAGAAGAAGAATTGATGCCTTTGAGCTGTGATGCTGGAGAAGAGTATTGAATGTACCATGGACTGCCAAGAACACAAACAGATTCATTCTGGAGAGGGTTAAACCAGGCTACTCCTTGGAGGCAAGGATTCTGGGGCTTCGTCTGACATACTTTGGACATGTTTTAAGGAGGGACAGTTCCTTGGAGAGGGACATCATGTTTGGGAGGAAGGAGCTACTGTGCAGCAAGTGAAGACCCTCTATGAGATGGATTGATTCAGTGTCTGGGGTATTCGGGATGAGTGTGTCAGAGGCCGTGCGATTGGCACAAGATAGAGCAGTGTTTAGGCCTGTTGTACATAGGGTCTCTATGAGTCGCAGGTGACTCAACAGCACATAACAACAACAATGACCAGAAGCAGGTAAATAAAATCTTTTAGACTATTTTCTGTGTCTTTAAAATAAGGCAAAGAATGCCATTCTTGAGAGAATACCCGAGTAGATGATATGTGTATATATGATAGAGAGATGACATATGGTACAGGGTCCATTCATCCCAATTACTAACATGGAGTTAGTTCTGACACTCAACCCTCCATCAGACTTATGAGGCTGTAAACTGCAAAGAGAGCAGAGTGCCTGTCTTTCTCTCAGAGTAGTTGGTGGATTTGAACTATCTGAAAGCTGCAGCCTTTGGATTAGCAGCTCTATTCTCTATGGACAACAGCACTGAAGCTCCTTAGTGTACTTTTGTTGTTGTTACTAAGTATCGTCAAGTCAGAAACAAACCACAGGTGGCCCTCCAGCAGGTTTTCAGAGGCAGTTAATCGCATGGGAGGAGGTTGCCCATCCTTCTCTTAGGGAGCAGCTGGTAGATGAACTATGTGCCTTCGGGATTGCAGTGCAGTTTCTTACCATTAAGCCACCAGAGCTCCCTTTAGAGATTGCTTTTTACATTTTTATTATTGATACAAACTATGAGAAATCCAACAGGGATATAGAATAATATATTCTTAAAATATTAAAATACTGATAAAAAGGTGGCATGTCATGATAGAACTTTGTAGGTCAAGAATCATATGGGACACACAGAAAAATATGAACAAATTTTGGGAAGAGAGGATCTCAATATGCATAGCAAAAAAAGTTACTTCTGAAAAATGTATTAGCTCTTAGACCAAATTGGTTTCTTTGGGAGAAGGATGAGGAATGTATATTTTAGAATCCACGATACATATTTTTATACATATGAATTTGTGTCTCAGTTGAGGTATTATAACATATAAAACAATAGTTTTATACTTAAATATGTGACCACCAGTCTCAATGAAAGGAGTTCTGTAGCACAATGGTCATGAGTTTGACTACTAACTGAAAGGTTGATTGTTCAAACCCACCTCCAGATTCCATAAGGGAAAGACCAGACAATTTGTTCCCATAAATATCAGAGTCCAGAGAACTGTATGGGGTAGTTCCATTCTATCACATTGGGTCACTATGAGTTTAAAATTGAATCGCTGGCCCTTAACTAAAACATCATTCTCAAAGAATCCTCTTTATTTTCATAAATTTTTATGCTAAGTGACCAATACAGAGATAATATCACATTAACTTCAGAACTTTTATAGTTCAACAACTCTCATCTCAACCCATTGCTGTCAAGTCAAAGCTTACTCATAACCAACCTTTAAGTGGGTCTTCAGAGGCTGTAAATCACCTAAAAGGAGATAGCTCATCTTTTCCTTTCTGCAGTTGGTGGATTTGAGTCACTTGCTTTTGAATCCCTCTTTATTAACTAGGCCACCAGAGTTCCTAGGTTTTGGCAGAAGTGGGACAGACCAATCAGAGGACCATGGTAGCTAAAAGTTCAGTTCTAAACTCTACTATTATCTTCATTATGGGTCAATAGGGAGCAGTGAGTCAGCATGGGCATTTTTGCCTGACCATATTATGCATTTTAATACTTGTTGTGCTGTACTTACATGTTGATTTTAGTGCCTGTGGCTATCACTTAGTAGGGATAGATTTGTTTACACAGTATAGTAGAGTATAGCAACAGTTACTACAGAGCCACTGTACAGCTGAGACACATTTTAAGGGACTGGAAAAGGAGTAAATGCAACATAGGGAAGGCCAAGTCCAACATCTACCAATTCCACAAAGAACTGTCCCCATGAATAACATTTACAGTACCAAACAAATTGCTACAAGATCAGACATGGCCCTCCACACTCTTGCACCTTCTTCTAATCACTGAGTCCAATGTTTATTGCAAATTGACTGGCAGACCTGACTTTACTCACAGTTGTGGTGTTTATTAGGGAAATAGATTGAGGGTTGTTAGAAGCTACACAAATCCAAGAAGCCTCAGGTTTCCTCAATCATCCAGCAAGCTTTTTCTCATAACAGTCATGCTCACTTGGTCCTTCCATTTTCCAGCAAGCAAAACCTTTAACTCTGGCTCTGTCTCCAAGGCTCTATCAGGCTATATCTCACTGCATGCTCTACCGTCTGGATGCTCTCCCTCTTATGTGCCTGCAGTTGAGGCTGCTGAAGACCATGTCCCTAGAGGGGGCTAAGGCAAAGGCTAGAAAAGCCATTTTCAAAAGTTCTAACACCACAGGGTCCCACAGAATATTATTTGAAAGATGAAATGGGCTTATCAGATTTTTAACTAGCTATTTTAAAGTAAAATTTGGTACCATCCGTAGCATAAGAAAGATCTAGGTGACTGTTGAGTAGTTTTTTAATCTGCTCAATAACCTGTTTTCCACTCAATCTCCCTACCAAGTCATTACTTTCTAATTTTTTAAAAAAATTTATTTACACATCATTCATATATGTTGCATCACTGATGTACATTTTGTTTTATATAATAATTTCTCTTTGTTGTTTTATATAATTAGGCAGTAATGATATACTACTTTTATCTCCCTGTCTCTCCAAGTACCCATTGCACCTTATTCCTTCAGCCCAACATCCACCCACTAATTTTTGCTGTCCTAGTGATTTGCCCTTTCTTCTTCCCCACCTCTTCTCCCTTTTCCCTTTTAAATACTTAGATGTAGCTTGTTCTTATTTGCTGGTTGGAATAGCCATATTGTCTTTATCTCTATTCTTCCCATGTTGATCCTTCCTTGACTTGGCCCTTGTACTATTGTCTACCCATTCCATTTTTATTCTCCGCCCCTCTCTTTCCTTAGTTACTCTCCTAGTTTCTCAGTATAAATAGTTATTTTTCCTTTGTGACTGAGATATTTCACTAAAAATAATGCTTTCTAGAATTTCCCATGTTGCATTGTACTTTACAAATATTTGACTGTTCTTTAGTGCTGCACAGCATTCCACTGTGTGAAAATACCATAGTTTTTAAATCCATTTGTTTGTTTATGGGCATTTGGGGTTTTCCATCTTATTGTGAATAATTCTGTTATGTACATGGGGGTACATATCTTTGTTTCTTGCTCATCTCTGACTTCTTTGGGGTTTATTATCAGTAGAGGAATGACTGGATCATACAAGATTTCTATGATCAGCATTTTGAGGAAATGTCAAACTGCCTTTGATAGTGATTGTACCATTTTACACTCCTACCTAGCAGTGCAGGAAAATTCCGATCTCTCCATATTCTCTCCAACATCCTACCAAGCCATATTTACTTATACTTCTAAACAAAGCAAGCTGGAATTTTTACTGACTACTCACTATCCCTCAATGTATTATACCCATTGTCTTCTCCAAGCCTCTTTCTTTCTTCTTCTGTCATCTATACAACATTACCAAAGACCTTCTTAGAGTTTACTATAAACAGAGGTTGGTAACTATAAGTATTATAAAATGATCTTTCCTACAATATGACAATTCACAAAGCATGTGCCTAAAGTTGATATTATGATTAACTCAATGGATTTTTTAGGACACAGAAGCTCTAAGTTTCTATAGCTTTGGAACAGATCAAAGCGCAAAACTGATTCTGAATCATAATGCGCACTCTACATTCTTTGGAATATGTGATGTGGCATTTCCACTAGACCTAAGGTCAGCAATAAGATTTTTATTCCTCTCCTGAAATACTTGAACATAAACTTGTCAAATTCTATTTTTAGTGTTATGAAGTCTTAAAGTATATTCTACAGTTTTTGAATCTGCAGTGATACAACCATCACAATGAAGTACTAAAAATAAAGAATAAATAAAATATACACATTCCTTTTTCTTTCATGAGAGAGAAACTTTGTATAAAAATGTCCTAAAATAAAAAAAAATCCTAAAATGCAGAATGAACTACTAATATTAATATCATTAAGATAATAAATATTAGATGAAAGGAAAGAAGAAGCAATATATTAAAAGAGTTAGATCATGCAGTTATTGTATTATTAGCTACAGTTGTTTTAATAACCAATTACAATTACTATTTCCAATTCATATTAAACACATCTGAATGTGCGTTAAAATATGATTAGTAAACTTTAACTCATGAATTAAAAAGATAATATTCAATTAGCTGTTATATTAGTTAATGTTTAAATTAAATAATATGTTGGCAATTATTTCCTTTATAGGTGACAGAAGCAAACATAACTATAAAAGTGACACAGTTTTCTAGTTTGCATGGTATTCACATTTGCAAGGGTTTTTATTCTTGGTTTAATGAAGACATTGCAGAGGACAAGATTGTTCTTCTTTGTTCTATGGGGATAATAGTGGATTCAAATTGTTTACTTTGGCCTGACTGTGTGTGTGTGTGCGTGCACAGAAAGAATCCCATAAGAACCAGAATATGACCTTGAGTCTATCATAAATGAATTTAAAAATCATCTCTAGAATAGGTTTGAGGAATCAACATTAGTGATCAAAGATCAGATAGATCCAAGTAATACATCAAAGATATAATCAATGAAGAGAGCAAAAGATTGTTAACAAAAACAGAGGAAGAAGAAAAGACAAAAATCAATGACAGAAGAAAATTGCACAAGAGAATTGAAAAGCCAAAACAAATGGGAGAAACAGAGAAGTAAAAGAGATGAACAGAAGATTTCAAAGGGTAGCTCAAGAAGATAAAGTAAAGCAATATAATAGAACATGCAAAGAACTGAAGCTGGAGAATAAAAAAGGAAGAACTCGCTTAGCATTTCTAAAGTTGAAAGAATGGAAAAACAAGCGCAAGTCTTGATCTGCAGTACTGATTGATGCTGTGGGCAAAATCTTGAATGATCTAGGAAGCATCAAAAGAAGATAGAAAGAATGCAAGGAATCACTTACCAAAAAGAATTGGTTAACCTTGAAAAATTTCAGAAAGTACCATATGAACAAGAGCCAGTGCTAACAAAGGAAGAAGTTCAAGCTGCACTGAAGTCACTGGCAAAAAAATAAAGCCCCAGTAATTGGTGGAATAGTATTTTATATGTTTCAACTAACACATGCAGCCCTGAAAGTGCTCACCAGTTTTTGTCAGGAAATTTTGAGGACTGTTAGGTGGCCAACTGACTGGAAGAAAGATATATTTTTTTTTCTCATTCACAAGAAAGGTGATCTAGCAGATTGTGGAAATTATCAAACAATATTGTTACTAACACTTGTAATCAAAATATCGCCAATCATTCAAAATTGCTAGAACAGATCATTGACAGAGAACTGTCAGTAGTTCAAGTTGAGCTTAGAAGAGGCCATGGCACAGGGATATAATTGCTGATGTCAGATGGACCCTGGGTAAAAGCAGAGATTACCAGGAGAATGTACATTTGTGTTTTATTGACTATGCAAAAGTATTTGAGTGTGTAAATCATAACAAATGATAGTTAATTTTGAGAAGAGATGAGAATCCTCGAAAAATAACTGTGCTCATATGGAATCTACAACTTGATCAAGAAGCTGTTGTTAGACCAGTGTAAGGGAACAGTGCATGGTTTAAAATCAGAAAAGACGTGCATCAGGGCTGTATCCTTTCTCCATTCTTATATAATCTATATGCTGAGTGAATCATTCAAGAAGCTGGACTCTAAGAATAATATGGCTCAGGATCAAAGAAGACTTACAGCAACCTGCATTATGCAGATGATACAACCTTGCTTGCTCAAAATGAGGAGGACATGAAACACTTGGTCTTCCACATGCATTGCAACTCAACATCAAGAAGACAAAAATTTTCATGAGTGGAGTAATAAACAGTATCATGATAAATGGGGAAAAGATTGATGTGTCAATGATTTTAACTTCCTTGGATCCACAATCAACACCATTAGTTAGGAGATCAGGAGATACATCGTACTGGGAAAGTCTGCAGTCAGGGACCTTTCTAAACTATTGAGCCACAATTTATTGATGTCACTTTGAAGATTAAGGTGTGCCTAGTTCATGCTATGGTCTTTTGCATAATTTTCTATGCATCTGAAAGCTAGACAATAAATAAAGATGATTGAAGAAGATTCAATATCTTTGAGCTGTGGTGTTGGAGAAGAGTACTAAATATATTATGGACATCCAAAAGAACAAACAGACATGTCTTGCAGAAATTGCAGTCAGAATGCTTCTAGGAGGCAAGAATTACAAAGCTTTGTCTTGCTTTTCCTTGGAGAGGGACATCATGCTTGGAAAGGTAGAGGGTTAGCAAAAGAGAGGGGGACCATTCACCAGGATAAATTGACACAGTGACTATAGCAATAGACTCCAGTGTGTCAGAAATGATTATGATGACAAAGGATAGGGTTCAAATCTGTTGTTCATAGGTTGCTATGAGTTGTACTGAACTTGATGGTACCTAAACCCAGCAATACTATATATATATATAGTATAGAGTATATAGAGTAGCTTGGTTTAATCCTCTCCAAGACGAATCTGTTTGTTTTCCTGGCAGTCCATGGTACATTCAGTACTCTTCTCCAGCA
>NW_006399772.1:17311787-17321709 GCF_000299155.1 Elephantulus edwardii | reverse complement strand
TAGATAGATAGATAGATAGATAGCCTCTGAAACCCAGTGGAGGCTCTCTACGAGCTGGAACCCACTTGATGGCAGTGAGTTGCAATTTGAGTTTAACCATGGTTGTTCTTATGGCGAAAAATCCTGTATGGTAAAGAATAAAAAAACAGAGATTGCTTTAAACAAAGGAAAGATGCAGCTCTTAGGAGGGATGTGTGTACTGAGAACTGAGGATCAAGATGTGTCCAGTGATTTGAAAGGAGAGTGCCTGGGAAAGGATGTATAAATGTTGTGAATATAAATAATAATAAAGATTACTTTATCACATCTTTTTAAAAGTCTGAGTAACTACAACAGAGGAGAAAAGAGAAGAGACAGGAATTAAGGTTATAAGAAATAGACATCTGTAGGGTCATCTGAGTCTTGTAAGAAACAGCACGAAGTTTGAATTGCATTTGAAGTGCAATATAAAGGCATAAAAGAGGAGTGAAGTAATTTAATGCTTAAAGTGTTCCCCTTGGCAGCTAAACAGAGTGTGAAAGAAGCACAGTTGGGTGCTATTGCTGTCCTCCAAAGAGGAAGGGGTGGTAGATTATGTCTGAGTACTAGCAGGAATGTTAGAGAGGAGTAGAAATATTTGAGGTATATTTAGATGGAGACTCAATAAAGCCTGTAGATGGATTAGTTTGGAAGGAGAGGGAGAAAAAGAAATTAGGATGACTTGTACAACTGAACAGATACTGGCATCCTTTACTGACATGTATAAATTGAAAATAAGACAGGTTTAAATGAAGGAGGGTGGAGATTAGGGATTCAATTATAGCCAGGGGTATTTTGAGATGCCTGGGAGTCATTCTATTGGAAATGTCAGGTGGGCAGTTAAGTATGTGTATATGGAGACATTTGAAGTAGATATACCAGAGGGCTTCTCAGCATAAAGATGATTTATAAAGTGATAGTAATAAATGGTATCACCACAGAAAGAGTATAAAGAGGAAAAAGAAAATGACCTGAACCGAAACCCTTAGAAGAAAGGTAGGGTTATCAAAGGGCACTAAGAAGACTTGACCAAGAAAATCTGAGACAATGGGATAGGATTCAAGTTAAATAGAGAGTGTTCCAGGAAATGTGTTAATATACTCCTAGGTTTTGCTTATCTATGCGTTAATTGTTGTTGTTGTTATTGTTGTTATGAGTCATTGAGTCATCTATGACTCATAATGACCCTGTGTACAACAGCTCTGAAGCCAGCCCTGTCCCAATCCAGTGTCACTGACCCTGACACACCTATCATCATAGCACCAGTTACTTTATCAATCCATCTTATTCATGGTTTTCCTCTCCTGTGCTGTCTCTCCTCCCTTCTGAGCATGATGTCCTTCTCCAAGGACTGGTGTCTATTGGCCATGTGCCCAAAGTATGAGAGATGGGGCTGAAAAATCCCAGCCTCCAAGAAGAAACTTGGTTTCACCCTCTCCAAGACAGATCTATTTGTTTTCTTGTGGTCCATGGTATGTTCTAGACTCTTCTCCAGGACCACAACTCAAAAGCATCAGTTCTGTCATCCTTAGTTAATGTCCAGCTCTCTGAAGCATAGCTAGTAAATATGAAGACCATGACCCGGATTAGATGCCCTTTAATCTCTAGACTGACATTGTTGCTTCTCAGTGCTTTATTTTGGTTTTATGAACGATGTATACTTTTTTTTTTTTAATTTTCTACTAGTTTATTCCTTGGTCCATTCTGATGAGTGCCTCCTGGTCCAAGTATAGGTTTCACGTTAGCACGATCAAGGGTTCTGGGATTTCCATTTCTCTTAGAGTTAGCCACACTTTGTTGAGAGTCACACAGTCAAAAGCCTTTGCATAATCAATGAAACACAGATAGACATTCCTCTGGTATTCCCTGCTTTCAGCCAAGATCAATCTAACAGTAGCTACAATATCCCTTGTACCATGACCCCTTCTAAACCCAGCCTGGACTTCTGGCAGTTTTCTGTTGATGTGCTGTTCCAGTTGTTTTTGGATAATCTTCAGCAGAATCTTGCTTGCATGTGATATAAATTATATTATTCGATCATTTCCACACTCTGTTGGATCACCTTTCTTTGGAATAGGAACAAATATAGATATCTTTCAGTCAGTTGGCCAAGTGATTGACCTCCAGATTTCTTGACACAACTTGGTGAGCACATCTAGGGCAGCATCTGTTAGTTGAAATATGCCAATTGGTATACCATCAATTCCTGGGGCCTTGTTTTTACCAATTCTTTCAAAACAGCATGAACTGCTTTCAAACACTGCATGGTTCAAAACTGGGAAAGGTGTACACAAGGGTGTATGCCAGGGATATGTCCTGTCTCCATACCTTTTCAATCTATATGCAGAACAGATTATCCAGGAGGCTGGACTGTATGAAAAGGAATGTGGCATCAGGATTGGAGGAAGATTCATCAACAATCTGCATTAGGCAGATGACACAATCCTGCTTGCTGAAACTGAGGAGGACTTGAAGTGCTTGCTCCAGAAAGTCAAGGGCTGCAGCCTTCAATATGGATTGAGGCTCAATATCAAGAAAAGAAAGATTCTTACCACTGGGCCAATTGGCAGCATCATGATGGGTGGTAAAGAGATTGAGATTAACAGCTTTAGTTTGCTTGGCTCCACAGTCAACACTCTTGGCACCAGCAGCCAGGAAATCAAAAGATGTATTACAATGGGAAAGTCTGCTGTTAGAGACCTCTTCAAAGTACTGAAGAGCAATGATGTCACTCTGGATACTAAGGTGTGCCTGATACAGGTCATGGTCTTTGCATTCATTTACTATGCATCAGAGAGCTGGATAATGACTAGGGAAGATAGAAGGAGAATTTATGCCTTTGAGCTGTGGTGTTGGAGAAGAGTATTGAATATACCATGGACTGCTAAGAAAATGAACAGATTAGTCCTAGAGAGAGTTAAACCAGGCTATGCCTTGGAGGCAAGGTTTCTGAAGCTTCGTCTGACACACTTTGGACATGTTGCAAGGAGGGACGAATTTTTGGAGCAGGACATCAGGTTTGGGAGGGTGGAGGGACACACAGGAGAGGAAGACCCTCTATGAGGTGGACTAATTCAGTGACAGGGGTAATAGGGGTAGGTGTCTTAGAGACAGTGAGATTGGCACAGATAGAGCAGAGTTTAGGGCTGTTATGAGTCTCAAGCGACTCAACAGCACAAAACAACAACAAAAACTAGTTTATTTACAAAATTTGAATTTTCACTCACAAAGTTTTTCAGTTTCTCTCATGCCCCCAACAAATTGTAAAGCTCCATGATTATTCTCCCCCCCGCCCCGCCCCCTGCACATTCTCATCCCTCTGCTTCCAGCCTCTCTCACCCCTCTTGGATCCTCATACTTATTCTACAATAATGATTTTATACAATATTTATCCTTGTGGGACTGATTTAATTCACTCGGCATAATGCTCTTCCAGTCCATCCCAAAGTAGATAATAATTTACAAAATCATTGCTCCTGTGTGCTGCATAGTATTCCATTGTGTGAATGTACCATAATTTCTCAATCCATTCATTTGTGATTGGGTAGTTGGGCTGTTTCCATGTTCTTGCGATGGTGAATAACACTGCTATGAACATTGGTCTACAAATCTCCCTTTGTGACTCATTTCTCATTTCCTTAAGGTATATTCCAAGTAGTGGAATAGCTGGGTCATATGGAATTCCTATGTTCAGCTTTTTGAAGAAGTGCCAAACTGCCTTCCAGAATGGTTGTAACTCTTACAATCTCTCCAACAATGTGTAAAAGTTTCTTTCTAGCCATATCTTCTCCAACATTTATTACTTGCTGCACTGTTAAAATTTACCACTGTTACTGAAGTGAGATGGTACTTCATTGTGATTTTTATTTGCATCTCTCTTATTGCCAGTGTTTGGAGCATTTCTTCTTGTGTCTGTTTGCCTTTTGAATATCTTCCTCTGTGAAAATTCTTTTCATGTCTTTTGCCCATTTTGTGACTGGGTTATCAGTCTTGTGGAGTCCCAGAAGTATTCTGTAAACTTTTTATATAAGACTCTTGTCTGAGATGGTATTAACAAATGTTTGTTCCCGGTCAGTAGGTTTTCTTTTCACCCTGTTGGAAAAAGTTCTTGATGCAGACATGGATTTAATCACAGGTCACACATTTTGCCCTTTTCCAAACAAGACAGCACATGGAAATATCAATGTATTTTATAGCATATACTTTATCTCCTTTTTCTTATCTTCCTTTCCTTGAGGAATTTATTTCTGTCTAAAATAATCTACAGAAGCCAAAAAAACGCTGCATCCTTATTGGCAAAGGAGTCAGAGAAAATTAATGCAAGGTTGATTTATCAATATCTCTGACACTTAAAAGATTTATGTGTAGGCCCTTCCGACAGGACATATGTAACATTGATTTTTGTGGCCAGATTCACGCTAACTGGATTTGACTGCATAATCTTGTTGTAATGCCACTGACCTTTTTGGACAATTGCTTTGCATTTGTGCTTGTGTTCTGGATAAAATCTATAGTCTGGAGCTCTTTCTCTTTCAAAACGCCCTCTTTTTCTTTATCCTTCAAAAAGGTCTCTGTTTTTTTGAGCTTTTTAAGAACTGACCTTTGCTGTTGCTGTGGCTGAATCATTCTTAAAGCAACTTCAATTTTACAGAGATATTTCCTGTTTAATGTGTTCCTTGGCATTTCATAAGGTTAAAAAGGAACTTAATGACACCTTCGAATGCACCAAGAATTGTCCTCAGTCCTTGGTATAAGAGTGCAGATGACTAGCTATATTATTTCCATTAAAGGAAAGAAAGAACCCTACTTAAATACTACTGAAGTGAGTTTAGGCAGAGAAGTGTTGTTAAATGTTGTGGTACCGCTCCATAGGCGGAAGCGTGGGGACTGGGGTTGATGCAGGGAGGTTGGCCACCACCTGCTTTTAATGGAAGAGAGCCAAAGAAGTGACAAATCCCACCATATACAAAGCTGATCTATCAAGCAAGATTTGTCCCACAGCCTACCTAACTTTTAAATGTCCTGCTGGTCATTTACGTAGACTACAAATTGTTTTCTATCTGAGTCCAGAATCTAACTTCATTGCATAATAAGCACAAGCATTTTGGCATGGTTTTCTCGGCAGGTAATTTCCTGGATTTGATTGTATAGAGCAAATTGTAGGAAGATTTTGTTTTGCTTTGCTTTGGACTTTTAAGAATGGTTTGCAATTTGGGAACTTATGTCCTGGGCAAAAATGACATTTGTGGTGTTTGAGTCACTATCACAATTAATTCTACACAGCTGTGTCAGTCTGCATAGGAGGCAGCCATGTTTCTGGAATTCTATGTACCCCTGTCAGAACGCTGGTGGTGTAGTTCATAGCATGCTGTGCTGTTCACCAAAAGGCCCTGCGGCTTTAGCTTTTTTAATGTACCAGCAGCTCCTCGGGTGGGGGGGAGGGAAGGTGAGTTTCTTCTAAAAAAGATTTACAGCTTCACAAGCGCACGAGAGGGTCACCATAAGGCTGAATTGACTGGACAGGAGAGAGTTTGCATTTTATTTATCAAAGCAAACATCTCCCAATTGATTGCACTCTCTTAGACCTGAATATTTTATATATATATGTGTGTGTGTGTGTGTATATATATGTATACATTTATATTATTTATATTTAATTTATCTTTATCTTTATATGTATTTATATTCCTATTCCTATTCCTATTTATATTTATATTTACATTTATACTTATATTTTTATTTATATTTATATTCATATATTTTTACTTTTATTATTATTTTTTTAATTTTTATAATGCATTTATATCATCTAAATTTAACTTAATTCCTTTTCTCTCAGAATACAGGTAGATCACAGTATTAAATTTTTTTATATATAAATAACAAAAAAACCTCAACAAACCATTAACATCAAATCAGAACTGACTCATAACCTGAGCCTTTGGTGGGGTTCAGAGGCTGTAAATCAAAGGGGAGGAGATTGCCCATGAGCTGAAGGATTTGAACCCTGTGCCTTCATATGCAGTTGGCAGTGTAAATCTTTAGCCACTACATCACCAGAGCTACCTGTATTATAAACAAGATATTAAGTCTCAAATTTCATTTTAGAATGAAAATGAAAAATTATGAAACATTTACTAGAAAAAGGACTGATGATTTAGAAAGACCAATTAAAAGTTCTGAAGCTTCTGAGACAAGAAATATGGTAGCAGTTTCCCTATACATTTTCAATTATGTTAAAACCAACATTCCTTGGGCTGGTTGCCACTCACAGCAATTTTCCGTCATGTTTCTGAGGTTGGAAATCTTCATGGGAGGAGGCTGCTCATCTTTTCTCTTGGAGTAGCAGGTGGAGACCAAATTCTAATCCTTTGTTAGCAGTTCAATATGACACATCCCAACCACCAGGACCTGTTAGATTGCTTGTCCAAACAAATTATAAAGAATTTCCCAGTCAAACATTTTCAAAGCAATGACTAGTTATACTGGATACTTACGGATTGATAGGGAGCTCTAGTGGCCTATTGGCAAAGAGTTCTGTTGCCGACCCAAAATCATGCTTTTGCTTTGAATATACCAACTTCTCTGAGAGGGAAAGGCCGTCTTCTTCCATAAAGATTTACCGCGCGATTTACCGCTGAAAACCCACTGGGGCCACTACAATGAGTCAGTTCCAACTTGATGACATATAACAACAACAGCAGTAAAGATTGGTAACTCGCCTCTCCGCATAACTGTGTGACATGATGCAATAGTTGATTTTGTCATCTTTCTTCCTCTGAAAGACTCTTCTCAGATTCTTTGCATTAGTCACTAAAGAAAGGGGAGGGGAAACTCATTCACTCTAGAGTTGATTCGAACTCATAAGAATCACAGCATTTTCTGGGTCATAATGGCTATGGAAACAGATTGCTAAGTCTTGCCTCTGTAGCATCACTGTTGTTGTGTTGTGTGTATCACTGAGTCAGAGCTGACCTGTAGTTGAACATCTGGTAGGTTTTCAGAGGCAATTCATTGCACTGGAGGAGATTCCCCAAGCTTTTGCAGTGAAGCAGCTGGTGGATTCAAACTGCATGCCTTCAGAATTGCAGCACAGCTTCTTGCCGCCAAGCCACCGGGCTATCATCCTAAACAGAAGCATGCATGTGTGTGTGTTTGTAATTATAATCCATCCAGGTAATCTCGAGATCAATTTGTGCACCCAGACTCTGGAACCAGAATTCCAGATTAAAATTCCAGCTGTACAGTTACTACCTCTGTGACCTTGATTAAAGTTATTTGAGCTCTTCATGGCTTCTCTTCTGCAATGTGGCTATAATGGTACCTCCCACACTGAACTGAGATGAAGATTGTTGTTGTTGTTTGCTGTTGAGTCAGAGTCAGCCCATAGCTGACCCTCTGGTGTGTCTCTAGAGGCAGTTAATTGCATGAGAGGAGATTGCCCATCCTTCTCCCACAAGATGTAGATTCAATGAGCTAATTCATGCAAAGTGTGTAGAATAGCATCTTGCCCACAGTAAGCACTCAATATATACTAATTATTATCCCAGAATGATGATTCTGTTTGTATGACTACTTACTTAGACTTGCAGAGACATTTACTTTTCCAGATGTTTAAGACAGACTGTAGTCCAAATCTTCACTTTCATCTTGTGGACAGAAAATATGTGAGAGCTTTCTTTCTCCAAACTACAGGTATATGAACATTAGAATATTTTCTTTTGACCTGATGGGCTTAAACATATCCACTAAGTCTTGTTCTTGTACAAAACAAAGCAATGCACTTCTGTTTAAGGGTTTAGCTAAAAGATTTAAATCTTATCCAAGTGTTTTGCCAGCTTTGTCTGTGTAAATTTCTTTGCCATCCTGCAGTATTGTCTTTTCTACTATTTTGAATATGTGCTGTTTTCTTATTGCAGAATAAAATGTCAATGACTTACTCACACTGTTACTCCAATATGGTTAATACCTCTTCATTACCATTTTGAAACACTGGTGATTACCACCATGCCCAAACATAAATTAATCCTTGATGATGATTATAATATTGATGTAGCCAAAACAGAGGATCCTTTGATTAGACTCTGTCTCTGTGTTGCATCTTTAGGGTATATATAAATGAGAACACAACATTATCTATTCTGACTTAATTGGCGGATAATCAGTAAAATGGACTTTCCTACTGAATTTACTGGAACTTTTTGTCTGACCCCCAAGTCTCAATTAAAGGTCATGAACATTTCAGTCTTTTCTCAATAAATTGATAATGTCAAGATTATCCCTTTTTCAATTTAAACTACTTGACATGAGGAGTTAAGAAATGTAGCCAAAGTTAATCTTTTCTCTCAATATTTTATGTCTTTAATGTTAATCTAATTTTGTTTTCATTCCCCTCCCAACATTAACTTGTGGCTGTATTCCTACATGACACTATAGCTGGATTCCAAGTGATTGATTAGAGCAAGGGATTTGATGATTGGTAAAGATGAAGTCTCTCATGCCTGAGGTCACAGTAGGTTTTTTTCTCCATTTTCCTGGAATCTGTTATAAGACACTATCATTTCACAAAGCCTCAGATAATTATGAAGCAACACCAGAAATGTAACTGTTGTTGTATACTGTCGAGTTGGAACTGACTCATAGCTGACCCTCTGGCAGGTTCTCAGGGGCAGTTAATTGCATAGAAGGAGCTTGCCCATCCTTCTCCTACAGAGCAGCTGGTAGCCTCAAACTTTATGCCTTTGGGATGGCAGTGTAGCTTCGTGCCTCTAGGCCAATTTTCAAACTCACAGCTTCTGAGTTGGTTCCAGCGCATAATGACACTTGATCAGTTTCTGAGACAGTCAATCTTAATGGGAGGAGATGCATCATCGTTTCTCTATAGAACCATGGATTCAAACTGCTAATATGTGGGTTAGCAGCGATTCCCATAGATATAATTAGAATGATGCATTTTTAAGTCTGCATACTTCCTTGAATGCATTTGTTCACTGTCTCCATTAGACAAGCATGCCAGTAGTCCTATACCAATTTTTTCCCCAAAGGGCAGCCTCTTTTACAAGCATTAAACTTCAAAGAAACTTACAGCTGTCTATAGTTTAAGAATTCCTTACTTAAAGACGAACATCCTTGGTGCAACCACTGTGCAAGGCGGTATGGGGCTTTCTCAAAAAGTTGCATATAGAGAAATCATTTGACCCAGAAATTCCACTGCTGGGAATATACCCCAAAGAGACCATAACTGATATCCAAGCAGATACATGCACACCCATGTTTATTGCAGCTTTGTTCACAATAGCAAGGAGTTAGAAACAACCTAAATGCCCATTAACAAATGAATGGATAGAGAAGCTGTGATATATTCACAAAATGGAATACTATTGGCTTGAAAAACAAGGACTTATGCAATATTATTCAAAATGGGTGACCCTAGAGGACATTATGGTGAGTGAAGTATCTCAGTCACAAAAGGACAAATATTGCATGGTGCCACTGTTATAACAAAGGACTGACTTTGGGGTTGGGGAGAGACTTAGAAAGATGGGTTCAATAATGTATACTGCACTGAAACAGTTGAGGGAGAAAACTGTTTAAAAGGGATATGTGATTGAGTATTTTTGTTGTGACAGGAGTCTAGAGTGAAGGCTACATGGTAGAGTGGACCTGAGGAGTGTTTGTAAAACAATGAAAGAATTTTTCTTTTACTTTTCCAAGAGGGTAATGTTCTGGGGGGGAGGGTTGGGAGGAAAGAAATGTGCAACAATGAATAAATGGAAATCCAAAGTCTCTGTAAATTTAAAACCAACTCAAGGTGGATCATGGACCTAGGACTAAAACCAAGGACTATAAAATTCATTAAAGAAAAGCTAGGAACAACACTAGAAGTCCTAATCCACAACATAAA
>NW_006399772.1:17292147-17310245 GCF_000299155.1 Elephantulus edwardii | reverse complement strand
TTTTAAAAAGACTAACATCCTTGCTACTGTACAACTTCCTGATTTCTTCTCTCATCACAAAGGATTCAAAGGTGTAAGAGAGGTTTCAGTCAATTAGCATTCATTTGAAGTCAGTGTTAATGATTCATTTAAATAAGGCACTATGCCACTACATATATCATATGGTGAATTCATCACCGTGTCACTTGCTTATAATAAAAAAATAACACTTATGATCTTAAAAGCTTTCTAAAATGGAGGAGAGAAAGATAGGAACAGGCAGACTGGAGAAAAGGAGATGAATGGGAAGAGAAT
Source organism: Elephantulus edwardii (assembly GCF_000299155.1). Taxonomy (NCBI): domain Eukaryota; kingdom Metazoa; phylum Chordata; class Mammalia; order Macroscelidea; family Macroscelididae; genus Elephantulus; species Elephantulus edwardii. Next base: position 17,309,951 of record NW_006399772.1, on the reverse strand, counting down.
AGACTATAAAGACAAGGAGTCATGGTCATATTTAAATGCTAACAGTATGTCTATCTTTATTCGCTTATCGTGCTTGACAGTGCAAATGAAGAACAGAGTGAGGAAAGGCACAGTGTGTTAAATTATTATGGATATGTCAGATAAGCTGTTTGTCTGATGTTCCCATCACTGCTGGAAGGCTGGCTTAAAACTGTGTGACCTATTCTTTACAGAGTCAAAGATAAACTCCAGCAATTGTGTAATTCCTCCCACTCTGATAGAGATAAATATGTTCATATTTTTCCCGGCTAATCCTCCTTGTTGGGTAATAATAGCATAAAGCTGCATCCATATGACATACATAGATTCAAGATATCTGGACAAGCACGCAGCCATCTACAACAGTGTCTACGCATTTGTTCTTCTTACTTACAGGGATGTCACCAGATCAAGCTAAAAGTTATTACACATTAAGGCAAAAAATAAAGCCACAAAACCTGGAACTAAAGAGGCAGTATGTCCTATGATTTATTGAACAAAAGAAGTACATGAGAAAGACTTAAGATGCTGATCCCCAGACACTGTTAAAGAGACAGAATTAATTATCTTTTAAGTATGGGAAACCCATCTCTTTGGAGTTGGAACTGACTCAGAGTTGACCCTCCTGTGGGTGTCTGATGCTGTAAATTGTATGAGAGATTTCCCATTCTTTTCCAGAGAAGCTGCTGATGTGTTCAAACCATGAAAGAGGGGCAGCCTGTGATATGCAACATGAGTAATGCAATAAGATAATGCTTTGGCTAACCTAAAATTTAGACATTCAAATCTAACCAAAGTTACCTTGAAAGAAAGGGCTATTAATGATATACCTTCAAAAACTTCATCACTGAAATCCATATTCTGATACACATAGAGTCATCGTGTTGTTGTTGTTGTTAAGTGCCGTCAAGTCGTAGATAACTCATAGCAACCTTAGAAACGAAAGACCTGAGTACTTGTATAACATTGGTCATTTCTCCATGTTCAATCTGTTTTAATTGAGGAGCTCCACGAAACACTGTCTACCATGGGTAACGATTATTTCATTTGGCACATCAGTGTCATGATGTGTAGCATCACAGCAACCGCGAGTTACCTCTGTACAGCAATGCACAGACCAGTGCTATGAGATCACCATTGGTCAGAAATAATACCTAAAAACTGACTTTGGGGGTGGAATCAGGATATCATTATTTGTTAGCAGCTTGGTAGGTTTGGCAATCACTGTAATAAGACTTTTGAGAATGCTAGTGGTGGCTTTAAATGCCATTGAGCCAACCACAACACATGGCCACCCTATGAACAACAGATTGGAACCTAGCTCTATCCCCTCCGCATTCCTCAAGGTCTCTGCCTTGATCAAGCCCATTGTTACAGTGATTATGTCAGTCTATCTCTTTGAAAGTCATTCTCTCACTCTCATTGAGAATGGTTAAGTATATTGAAATCTTGCCAAATTTCAGTTAAATAATAGTTTCTCTATACGCAAAATGTAGAAGACCCTCAAGGAAATAGATTACCACAGTGATTTTAACAACGAGCTGAAGCATGACAGAGATCATGAGAATAGCACAAGATAGAGTAAGGTTCAGATCTATTGTTCATAGGATCAATATGAGTCTTAGCTTGACAGCATCTAACAACAAAAATACATTTGCAAAGGCAGAAAAATTTGAGTAGGTTGGTGAGTAAAGCAATATATGTTTGTTATTTCATCATGTGAATGTACCACAATTTCTCAAACCATTTTTGTGGTTTTTTTTAAAAAGTTATTATAAATTTCAATGAAAATTTACAGAGACTTTGGATTTACATTCATTCATTTTTGCACGTTTCTCCCCTCCCAAACCTTCCCCCTAGTACACTACCCTCTGGGCTATTTCCATTTTCTTGTTATTGTGTCTTGTTACTGCTGGCTGCAATGATTTTGAAAAACACTATATAACATGGGAGAGGCCAAAGAATATTATGCTGAGTGAAGTAACTTAGTTTCCTAAGGATAAATACTGCATAATATCATTATTGTAAAAAAGAAAGAAAGAGAACTAGTAAGATGCCTACAAAAGTCAAAAGGGGAAAAGGAATGGAAGAGAAAGGGCTGAGAGTGGGGGTGGGGAGGAATAATGAGGTTGCAGAGTTTGGTGGGCAGAGGGAGGGAGTGAAGGGATTGGAAAAGATCCAGTGGGGGTCTGAAATAATGGGGTGATAATGAAAATAGATCAATGGTAATTCATTTTATCAAATACAATCTATGGGAATAATAATATGAAAAATAATATGAATGAATGTGTGAAACACATTGTATATAAATGAAACATGATATATATGATTTTTGTACACAAACCTGTATAAAATAATTTAAAAATTTACAAAAATATATATTTTAAAAGTGGGAAATTAAAGCCAAAACCAAAACTTCGAGGGATTGTGGAAGAAATAACAGTGGACATGTGATATTTAACTCATTTCACTAAATGCCAATTTGAGTGCTTTTGTTGTTTTTGCTGTTGTTATGTGCCATTGAGTCACCTGCAACTCATGGCAAGCCTATCCACAATAGTTCTATCTTGCCCTATCCTGAGCCATTCTCATTGTCTCTGACACACCAAATCCTATTATCCCAGTTACTGTGTCAATCCATCTCATCTGGTGTCTTCCCCTCTTGTGTTGTCCCCCAACCCTTCAAAGCATGATGTCCTTTTCTGAGGACTGGTTCCTCCTAGCAATATGCCCAAAGTATGTGAAAGGAGTTTTAAAATCTTCATTTTTAAGGAGCAGCTTGGTTTCACCCTCTCCAGGTTAAACCTGTTTGGTCTCTTGGCAGTCCAGTGAATGTTCATCACTCTTCTCTAGCACTGTGAAATGAGGGCTATCATTACTAATGTCAGAAGGATCTTGCCTGAGAGCAGAGAATATTAGAACCATGTTTACTTGCATTTTCTTGATTATGCAAAGACATTTTACTATGTGAATCATGTAAAATTATAGATAACATCAAAATAACACTTAATTGTGCTCATAGGAAACCTATGCAGATACCATGAAGCAATTATCTGAACAGGAGGGAAGGTGTGTGTTATGGTCTGTTGTATCTCAGATCTATTCAGTATGTATGCTGAAGCTGGACTATATGAAGAAGATTGTGATGTCAACATTGGAGAAAGTCTCATTAACCATCTGCATTATGCAAATGGAATAACCTTGACTGCAGAAAGTGAAAAAGGCTTAAAGGGCCCACTGAAAAGATCAAAAACTATAGTCTTCAATATAGATTACATTCCAACATCAAAAAACCCAAAAATCCTCACAACTGGACCAATTAGCAACATTATGCTAGATGGAAAAGAGATTGAAGTTGTTAATGATTTCATTTTACTTGGTTCCACAATCAACACCCTTGATAGCTGTCAAGAAAAAAGAGGGAAAATATTTAAGAAAATAAAAAATATTCTAAAAAAGAAGTAAGAATTTTGTCTTAGGAAAGTCTGTTGTCAAGGGCTTCTCCAAATTGATGAACAGCATAGATGTCTGCTTAAAGACTAAGATGTGCTTGATCCAGGCCAAATTATTTTCAATTTCACATGCATCTGAAGATTGGACAATGAATAAAGAAGTCGGAAGAAGAATTGATGTCTATGAATTGTGATATTGGATAAGAGTGCTGAATATCTCATAGACTACCAGAAGAACAAACAATTTGGTTCGGGAGTGCTCCTTAAAGGTGAGGGGCCTGATACTGCTCCCATACTTTGTCATGGGGATCTGCCAATGTCCTTGGAAAAAGACATTATATGCTAGAAAATGTAAAGACTAAGCAAAAGATAGGAAGACCCTTAACAAGACAGATTTTCACTGTGGTTGTAACAATGAGTTTGAACATAGTGGGATTATGAGAATAGGGCAAGATTTTGATCTGTCCATAGGGCTGCTATGAGTTTTGGTTGATTTAAAAATAACTAACAACAACCACAGCAGGCTCTATTTTGGTTAAATTATATATTTTTAAAAAGTCCACTGCTAAGGAGCTTATTCTGATTCAGAGACCCTATAGAACAGAGTAGAATTGACCCTTCAGGTCTTTAATGCTGTAATCTTTATAGAAGCAGAGTACCATGTCTTTCTCCCACGGAGAGGACAGTGAATTCAAACCACTAACCTCTCCATTAACAACAGAACACTTAACCATTGTACCACTCAAGTTCCTGGTTGATAATTAAACAAAGCAGAATCTTAGTTTAAATTATTTCCTGAAATACCTTCACTTTATCAAAAACGGTTACCAACACTAACATATACCTTCTGAGAACATGATGAAATCGAGTACATGACAGGGTTTTCAGAGACAGTTAATTGCATGGGAAGAGATTGCCCATCTTTCTCCTGTGGAGCAGCTGGTGACCTCAAACCATGTGCTTTTGGGATTGCAGCACAGCTTCTTACCACTAGGCCACCAGAACTTCCTATATTAAAGGACATTTAAGGGAAAATGTTTTAACTCATAAACTCTGATGACTATGACTCTACTGTACAGGAAGATTTAAAAATAAAGTAGAATGACATATGTCAGATGGAGCTAAGGTTTGTTACAACTTTTCTAGTCTATGATTTTGATGTGGTCTCTGCCCTTGAGCTTCTCCAATTTCCCTAATTAGGTACTACAACTTCTTAGGGTGTTCTGGTGGCCTAGTGGTAAGAATCTGTGCTGCAATCCTAAGGCACATGGTTTGAATTGACCAGGCACTCCAAGGTAGAAGGATGGGTATCTTCTCCCATGCAGTATTGCCTCTGAAAATCTGCTGAAGGGTCAGCTATTGGTCGGTTCTGACTCTATGGTATACAACATCAATAACCTCTTACAAGAGGGAGCTCGGCTGGTCTAGTGATAAGAAGTTGCATTAGCAACCCTGATAGGTGGTTCAAATATATCAGCTGCTGCAAAGGAGAAAAATGGGTCATCTAATCCTGTACTATTAATCGCTTCTGAAAACCCACGGGAGGGTAAGCAATGGGCTGGTTCTGACTTGACAGTACATAACAACAGCAACCATTAAAAGAAATAATGACACCAGGGATGTCATTGCTGATGTCAAATGGATCTTGGCTGAAAGCAGAGAATACCAGAAGAATGTCTGTTTGTGTTTTATTGACTATACAAAGACATTTGACGATGAGGATGATAACAAACTAGGGCTAGTACTGAGAAGAATAGGAATCCCAAACTACTTAATTGTGATTATGAGAAATCTGTAGCTATATCAAGTAGTTTTTGTTCCTTTGACAACTCCATTTGGTAGGAATTTTGCCACTAAGATGGGAGCCAAAATTATGAACTGGATGTCTGGAAAAACCAAAGAGAGTTATCATAATGGGTGTTTCTTTGCCAATACTCCAGACTCAGGCTGTGTTCTGGGAATGCATAAGAGGGTCCTGGTATTTCAACCAGTGACTTAGCTGAAGTACTACATGGATTTTGAACATCGCATTCCCATGGAACGAAGGTGACTGAAGCTGAGGTCCATCCTGAGAATCTTATCCAAGAAAGAGATTGGATTGAACATGTCAGAGCACGGCCACTTGGAGCACATTGGTAGAAAATGGTCTGGGAAACCTCCTAAGACATTTTGGAGTGAAGGAATGGATTATATGATCATGGCCAGCTCACACACCAGTGGTAGATCCAAGTCCTTGTAGTCTCAGTGTTTTAGTTTATTTTTCATTAAGTTTCCTTTCCGTAATTGCAGCCAGGATCAACTCTGGTCAGGGAGGCAGGGGTGGTAAGTGGAAGTCCCTTCTGAGTAGAATTTTTCATGACTTCTACCCCAACATCAACTGTCAAACAAATTTGAGCCCTAGTATCATTGCTAGATTTTAGTAACTTGGTGAGCATTTTCCTAAAAATAAGCTTTATTTATTTGTTTCTTAATAATAATAGTCTTCGTTCCTCTACTTTTACTACAGTGACAAGCTAATAACAACACTAATAAATGCCAACTGGTTTTGCTGTGAAAAAAAAAAGAAGAAGAAGAAGGTTTTATCCAAACAGAGCAAAGAAAGGAACAATGAACAGATTAAAATCAGGAAGGATGTGCATCAGGGATCTATCCCTCCATACTTACTCAGTCTGTATGCTAAGCAAATAATTTGTGAAGCTGAACCCTAAGAAGAGGAACATTTGGCAGTAGGATCTGAGGAAGACCCATTAATAACTTACATTATGCAGATGACACAATCTCACTTGCTGAAAGTGAGAAGTACTTAAAACACTTGCTGCAGAAGATGAAGAATTATAGCTATCAGTAAGGATTACATCTCAACATCAAGAAAACAAAGGTCTTCACCATGGGCCAATCTTGAATCATAGTAGATAGGGAAAGGATTGCAGTTGTCAACGACTTCATCTTGCCTGAATCAACAATCAACACCCTTGGTACTAGCAGTCAGGAGATGTATTATTGCATTAGACAAGCCTGCTTCCAGGAACCTCTCAGAACTTAAGAAGAGTGATGTCAGTTTGAAGACTAAAGTGCACCTGATTCAGGCCATGGTCATTTCAATCACTTGCTATACATCTGAGAGCTGGACAATGAATAAGGATGAAAAAAGAATCGAGGCCTTTGAGTTATGGTGTTGGAGAAGAGTATTGAATATCCCATAAACTGCCAAAATAAACTCCAGTTTGGTCTTGGGAAAAGTATATACAGAGAGCTCTTTGGAGACAAGATGATGACACTTCAGCTCCCACATTTTGGGCATATTGCTAGGAAAGGCTATTCCCTGGAAAAGTGCATCATGGAAAGATGGAAGTTCAGGGAAAGAGAAAAAGCCCCCTAACGGGACAGATTGACACATTGACAGAAGCAATGGTCTCAAGAGTGTCGTAGAAAATGAGGGTGGCACAAGGTAGGACAGGGTTCAGGTCTCTTGTTCATAGGGTCGCTATGAGTCGTAACCTGCTCAATGGCACCTAACAACAACAACCTCTTATCTTAAGAAGAAATTCTACTTCTTAAGGATGGAGCCTGGATTATGTTGTACAGCTTATCTTTGTGCTTGCTGTACTATTGCCCTCAGCATCCATATGTCAGCGCTGACATAGCCTCTTCACCCCTCCCTTCTACTTACCTAGAAAATATGAAATGATATTTCAAAATTGTTCAGAGCACATAACTTATATTTTTAGTTTATCCATGGATTAAAGTTGCTTTTCTAAAGTGTGTTGGTAAAGCTTGAAGTGCTTTCTTATCTCCTCTTTTAAAGAAATATCAATGTCTTGTGGATGAGTTTGTTCCAACGATGTTCCTACAGTTGGTGTAAATGTTTTGATTTTAATGTTTTCCTCATCACTTGTAGCTATCTCTACCCACTACTGTCAATCCATTCTGACTCATAGCAATCTTCCACTGGGTTTCTGAGCTTGTACATCTTTATAAAGAGAGACACTCTGCTAGATCTTCCTCCCACAGAGCGCCTGGTGGATTCAAACTGCTGACCACTCAGTTAGGAGCCAAACATGTTACACACTACACTACTAGGGCTCCAGAAACTGTTGTAGCTCCTGAGAAACAACCATGGGGGGAAAAATTCTAGCAAAGAGAGGCAAGCAATGAATACATGCATGAATAATACTGTTCAGAAAAGGTCCTGTGGAGAGAGCTGGGAAGAAAAGCAGAATGCAGGGACTGGGGTCCAAGAAGTAGAAATTTACTTGTGAAAATCAGAGAAGGCCTCTTGAGTGTAGTCCTGAGTGAAGGAGAAGTAAAACAAGGTGTGTTTTGTTTTGTTTTTTTCCCTGCAGATATTTCAGGGAGAGGGAGCAGCAAGTATAAAGAGCTGACGCAGGATTGTGCTTGGTATAGTGGAGAAACTGTGAAGAGGTCAGGATGGCTGGAAGTAGACATGTGTGAAAGACTTAGCTCATTGCCATCAAGTTAGCTCTTACTTATTGTGAACCCATAGGACAGAGCCCTACCCCACAGGACTTCCCAGGCTACAAGTCCACACAGAAAGGACTTCCACAAGTAGATTGCAAAGAATTTAGTTAAGCACATGACAGTTAACATCATTTGATCTGAAGGTGCACAGGCACAAAACAGCACACAAAAGCCTAATGTGAATTGTGGTCATGCAGGAAGGTAGCTAACCAGATACTGTAGCCATGGATTCTGCAGCTTCTGTCAGACTTATGGGAACTCGAAACGAAGAGAGTAGAGGAATAAATGCTCAAACTCTCTTTCCTCCCATCCTCCTGATTTCTGCTGGGGCCTCCATTGATCTAATTCCATTGGAAGCCAGAGGCAAGGAAGTTAAGATATCGTAGCCTACAAAGTTCAGTATCCTGCAACACAAAGCTGAATCAAAACTGGTTTGGGATTTGGGAAGAAAAGCAAATACAGCGGAGGGGAAAAAATAACAAACCCTGGCATGTTATGTAAGGCTGTATTTTATTTCTATTTTATTGGACTTTTCATCTAGAAGCAATTATGCCTCAGCAAAACTTAACAAGAATAAAATAAATATGTAAATATCTTACAACTGGTAAGGCATCATTAAGATATTATTCTGTTCATTAAAATTCCAAATGTCTATGAATTTTCAGAAAAATGTAGTTCTTTTTAATCTATTCTCCCAAGGAAGAGGTTTTTCGGTGGTGGTGGTGGTGTTTATTTTGTTGTTATTTTGCCATGTAGCAAAACTTTTATTGACATTTTGAACAGATTCAGTGATGACTGAAACTGGTAATTTCTAAACTTAAATTGAGAGAAAAGGCTATAGTGCAGAGTAATGCCATCACTGAGCACTTTGAATAATTAACAGCCGCCTCTCAGACGAAGGACAAGGTGCAGAGCTGACTCTTTCTGGATGTTGTAGTCAGAAAGAGTGTGGCCATCTTCCAGCTGCTTGCCTGCAAAGATGAGCCTCTGCTGGCCGGGTGGGAAACCCTCCTTATCCTTGACCTTGGCCTTCACATTTTCGATGGTATTGCTGGGCTCCACCTCCAGAGCGGTGGTCTTGCCACTTAGGCTCTTTACAAAGATTTGCAATTGGACCAGGCGGCTGAATTCATGTCACAAGGTTCTCCTCTACAAGGAAGAGTTTTGTGTACATACACAAATTACGTATCTTAATTGTACATCTCTCATATTGTCTCGAGAGTGTGAAGAAACGGTTATTCTGTTCAAGTGCGTAGACTCATATGAGTCAATCATCATTCACAGTAACCCCACATGACAGAGGAGAACCACCCCACTGGGTATCCCAGGCTGAGCGCCGATGGCATAGCCCATTGAGTACCGTGCTGCTACATAGAAGCCCACAGCTCTTTGGTGACTAGAGTCTACCAGGGGCTCCACAAGAGAATGATGAGGAACTCCCACTAAGCTTTACGCCCTTAAAAGTTTGAAGGAAGGTATGTGTTAATCTATACCCACTTGTGAGTTTGAGGTTTTGAATCTTTACAGAACTAGGTTGCCAAGGCTTTCTGCTACAAGGTTGTTGGGTGAGTTCAAATTGCCAAGATTTTGATTAGCAGTTGAATGTTTATTAGTTACATATTTATTCCAATTTGTACAGGGCCATATGCCACTCTGCCTCACTCTTGTTAGACCAGACACGGTCTCCCTCATAACCCTGTAAGAGGCTCTCTACTAACCTACAAGAAGTTGCATCGCCTGAGTGATTATACTTAAGTTGTCACAAAGGCACTTTTAAAACACTTATTTAGAGGATATAAAAAAATCAGACATTATATAAATTTTCATACATTCACAATATTCACTGGAGAGGGTTCTAGTTTACAAGGACTTGAACTGAGTTTTATTATTATAGCCTACACTATGTAACTAGATGGTATAAAATGTGTCTTTGTAAAAAGGCCAGGGAAGGAAAAGAGCTGAGGTTCTTTATCTGTTGAAGTCTTTCTAATATTTAAGAGCCCTTGTGGGATGCCTATCCAGATGATTTGCTGAGCTGTTTCCCATCAAAGGAGGTTCCCTTTGTGCATTATTAATGATAGTGCAGGGTAAAAAAAAAATGAATAGTTTCTATAATCATTTCCCAATGTTAAAAAATAGCTGAGGAGGGAATCTCTTCCTTATTCTCCAGTAAAAACTCCTCCAACCAGATTTCACTATGTTCATGACAACAGTGCATTAAACAATGAGTCTTCTCAAACTAGGGTTGGTGTACTTAAAGGAAGAAGAAAAAATATTTAGTAGAGAAAATTGGAACGCAATTATGACTTCAGTAGTTCTCAGTCTGCTCCAAACATCAAAGATGCTTAACATTAAAGAATTTACAGGATATTTGGGTCAGAAAAGACTTCATGATACAAAAAAATGCAATAGTTTTGCTTCCAATAAGAACATTATTTTAGAGTTAGAAGGAGACAAAGACTATCCCTTCATCTTCTTTTACCAGGGGTGGTATAATGTGTTATGCTGGATGCTAACCAAAGTGTCAGCAGTTCTAATTACCACCCTCTGTGGGAGGAAGTTAGGTTTTCTCTTCTTATAAAAATGTACAGCCTTAAAAACCCAATGGAGCATCTATATGGCTCAGAATTGACTCAGTTACAGTGAGAACAAAGATAGTGTGCCTGCCTTATATAATCATTTTACATTGAATTGTGCCCTTTTAAAAAGTTATTTTTAATATACATAGAACCCCAGTATCATTCTTTATAATCAATTATAATCTCCAAACCAGTGAATAACACCATGGCTGGAAGTAGAGATTTTTTTTTAATTGTATTGAGGACTTCATGCTGGGATAGGATATGTCTTAAACCTAACCCTTCTGACATCGTAGAATAAAAGCATAGTCCACACAGACACAATAAGGTGGGAGTAACAATATCAAGAGGGAGGCTGACTAATCAACAGGTCCTACAATGGTCCAAAGCTGCTAAAATCTGAAAGAGACTGTGCAAGACTTTCTCTTAGAACCAGCATCCTGAATTCCATTGTGAATGAAAGGACAATGTCCATACGTACACAAGGAAAACCTGATAATACCATGATCATTCAAATTTATGCAACTAACAATGAAAGTCAAAGAGGAGGAAAGAGATTATTTCTGCCAATGTTTGCAGTCAGAAATCAATTGCACATGCAACCAAGATGCAATAATAATCATGGGAGACTGGAATGCACGAATCAGAGAGAAGGATCAGTATTCGGAAAACATGGACTTAGTGACAGAAATGAGGCTGGGGATATAAGAATAGAATTTATCAGCAGTGAAAACTAGGCCAGGTACTGACTGCAGAACAGACCATCAACTACTCATATGGAACCTCAAATTAAAACTAAAGAAGGTCAAATCAAATCCACAGGAACTAAAATTTTACCTGAGGCTATCTCACCTGAATGTAAAAACCAACTCAGGAACAGGTTTGAGGCCTTGAACACTAATAAACAAAGACCAGACAAGCAGTGGGAGAATATAAAGAGTACCATGCACACAAAATGGAAAAGATCATTAAAAAGATAGAAGAAGAAGAAAACACTAAAATGGATGTCAGAAAATACTCTGAATAATTCACTAGAGCTCCAAGAAGAAATCAAGGTGTTAAGGAGCTGAATAGAAAATTTCAGAGGGCAGCATGGGAAGACAAAGCAAAGTATTATAATGAAATGTGCAAAGAACTGGAGTCAAGCTTTGCAAAAGGGCCAAAGTTTGCATTTCTTTAGCTTAAGGAACTAGAGAACAAAAATTCAAGCCTTGAGTGACAATATTTAAGGATGGTATGGGTAGAATATTAAATGATCCAGGAAATAGTAAAAGAAGATAGAAGGAGTAAACAAAGTTACTGTACCAAAATAATTGGCTGACACAAAATAATTTCAAGAAACAACATGATCAAAAGGCAATGGTGATGAATTGATGAAATACCAGTTGATGTATTTCAACAAACAGATGCTGCCCTGGACATGCTTACCCGGTTGTACCAAGAAATCTGGAGGTAAACCATGTGACCAACTGGCTGAAAGAGGTCCATATTTAATCCCATTTCAAAAGAAAAGGTGACCCAACAAAGTGTGGAAATTATCAGTATCACTCATATCACATGCAAGCAAAATCCCACTGAAGATTATACAGAAATGACTGGAACATTGACAAAGAACTACCAGAAATACAAGCTGAGTTTAAAAGAAGCCATGACACTAGACATTACTGCCAATGTCAGATGGATGTTCGCAGAAAGCAAAGAGTACTGGAGAGATATCTGTGTTTCATTGACTATGCAAAGGCATTTGACAGAGTAGATCACAACAAATTGTGGTTAACCTTGAGGAAATAGGAATCCCAGAACACTTGATTGTGCTTATGTGAAACCTATATGTGGGCCAGGAAACAGTCATCAGAACAGAGCATGCCAACACTGTATTGTTCTTTTTTTACTTTTTTTTTTTTTAAAGAGTGCATCAGGGATGCATCCTGTCTCCATTCTTTTTCAATTTACATGCAGAATAGATCATACAAGAGGCTGGGTTTTATGAGGAGGAATGTAGATCACTATTGGAGGAAGACTCATCAACAACCTGAGGTATACAGATAACATAATTACTTGCTGAAACTGAGAAGGAGCTAAAGTATTTCCTGCATGCTTGGCTCCACAATCAGTCTTGATACCAACAGTCAGGAAATCCAGAGGCAAATTTCATAGGGAAAATCTTCTGTCAGGGACTTTTCCAGAGTACTGAAAAGCAACGATGTCCATCTAGAGACTAAGGTGTGCCTGATCCAGTCCATGGTTTTTTTAATTACTTGCTATGCATCATAGAGCTGGATAATGATTAATGATGATAGAAGAATTGATGCCTTTGAGTTGTGGTGCTGGAGAAGAGCCTTAAACATACCATGAGCTGCCAAGAAAACAAATAGGTTTGTCTTGAAGAGGCTGAAACCAAGTTTTTCCTTGGAGGCTAATATTTTGAAGCTCCATCTCACATATTTTGCGCATGTGGCCAAGAGGTTCCAGTCCTTGGAGAATAACATCATACTTGGAATGGTGAAGAGACAAAGCAAGAAAGGAAGATGCCAGATGAGATGGAATGATATGATAACTAGGGAAATGCAGGTAGGTGTATTGGAGGCAGTGAGACTGGCTCAGGACCAGGCAGGCTTCAGAACTATTATACATAGGGTCTCTATAAGTTGCAGGTACCTTGATGACACACTAAAAACAACATCCAGAGCTATGGGAAAATAAATGTCTATTCTTTGAAAACTACTCAGTTATTTTTATAAAGGCAGAACTAGAAATGTCAGGGAATGCCATGAAGTGAATTAATGACCAAGTCAATTATAGGACTGTTTCTATAGCAATAGAACCTGACAGGAATTTGGAAACATTTACTGAGGACGTTCATGGAAGATACCTATAATTTAATGAGCAATTTGGGAAAGGTGAGAGTGACAAGCAAAGATGTGTTCAGAGGTAAGCCTGACCTTGGTTTGATCCATGGAAGCACAGGGCAGAGCTGACCCCAACTCAAACCTTTTAAATATAGCAGTCATTAGCTAGAAGTATGGGCAAACTTTCCAAATGAGGCATCTTTTGAAGAGAGCTGTGGACCATTTGCAAACAGCTATGAGACTGAAGGGTAGTGTACCAATCCAGTAACGGGACCATAGACAGGTTACCAGTAAGATCTTCCATGACTCCTAAGTTTGAACTCCAGTATGCTTCATGCTTTCTGTGTAATATGTTGTATTGCCTAATTTTTAATTTTTTGCAATTTCTTTTTCTTGTCAGGGTATTTCAACAGAAAAGTTCTTGATAGTACAAATGAAATAGGAATCTACCCAGAAAAACACCTGGTTATTTCTGAAAAAGGAGCCATTGAAATTACTATGGAGCATAGCTCTCTGATACGGAGTTACCATGAATTACAGTCAACTGAAAGGCAAATGGAATCTACTTCTCATTCTAATAGTGAACAAGAAAGATAAGATGCTATTGTAAATAGGTTCTGTTGAGTTTGTTCTAGTACATTATTGTAGTGCACACAAGAGAATTTTATACCTATTCTCACAATTGTTGCTATGTTTGAGCTCAATGTGGCAGCCATTGTCTCAATTTATTTCATTGATAGTCTTCTTCTATTTTGTTGATTCTTTACCAAATACGAAGTCTTTCCTCAGGGACTGGTCCCTTTTGAAAAATATATCCAAAGTAGGAGTCAAAGGTATATTAGATATGAGGGGAACCAACTTTATGATATCTTTCTCTTTGTTTCGTCTATGCTCAGATCTGTGAAGTGTTAAATGTCCCTGAGAATGTCAGGACACCCAATAGGGACACTGCATTATTCCGTGTCCTTGAATTAGTACAGATTTTGGTATTCTGTCCATAGTGATAAGTCTAAAATTCACATTCTCACCCTGGATCTCGGAGCTATAATTTCTTCCTTAATAGAAGGCTTTGAACAATGTATTTAAACCAAACAGAACAAAGGCACTTAAAACCAACACACTGAAAATATGAGGATAACAGAAATAAAAAGCTAGACCACAGGGGGAAGATCCAACTCATCGCACACCTTAAATAATGGAAGTCTGTGAATCCATGCTGGGAGACCTAAGTAGGTCACCTAATCAGTTGTTTACCAGACTGTTGGATATGAAGCATGATAAAGTAAGCAGGAAGAAACTGTAGAGCTCCATCTCCATAACAACAGAGAAGAGAACAATTACAAGAGACCCTGGCCAACCACCTCCACAGAAGCAGTTTAAACCTGGGAGCAATGAGGAGTGACATAGCAAACTACTGCTGATGTCTGAATAACACAGGGCACTGAGCCAGGTAAAAACTTTCCCTTTGCAGACAAGGAAAGACTTTGATCCACAGACAGATTTGCTGAACCAGCTGAAACCTTGAAAGGACCGAGCTAACTAGTGCAAGAATAATGTAAGACAGTAGAATGAGAGGTTTAAAGTAATTTAATTGCAGCTAATACTATATTAAAGAGGAGACAGGCATAAATACTAGCAAATATGATTAAGTGATCAGTGCATGGCCAAACTTCATCTACTTAACCACGGTTCATTTTGTTGTCTTAGACATGGTTCTGTAAATGAGAATATTAAAACCTAAATGAATAACACTTTGAAATTAGCTTCCCTTCTTTTTCCCTCTTACTGACCTATTTTTAAAAAAAAGGAAATTCAACCTTGAGCTTTGTCTTTTTTTAAAACACAATTGGTCTTCTTCTTAAGTATTTTCAACTGTTCTTTTCAGCAAACTTTCTAACGCAGTCTAGATAATTTTTTTTTAAATTTTTAAAAAAATGCACAAGGGATCTTGTTTAAGAAACTTTTTCACCGAGATTTTTGCCAGTGGATTATGAATTTTATCTTTCTGGGTGAAATCATGCATTGCATTCACTAATCTGCTTTTTAGAAACCACAGCCCTAAGATATTTGGACTTGATCTTTTTTTCTAGAATTTCTCCAGAGGACTGAGAAATTTTGGTCTTAGATTTTTATTTATCTTTATTTTTGCCTACACACAAACACACACACACACACACACACAGATTGTTGTTGTTGTATACCATCAAGTTGGAATTGACCCATAGCTGACCCTCCAGCAGGCTTTCAGAAGTAATTAATCTAACCAAAGGAGATTGCCCAACCTTCTCTACAGAGCGGCCAGTGGATTCAAACAGTGTGCCTACCAGATTGAAGTGCAGCTTTTTACCACTAGGCCACCAGAGCTTTTATACACACACACACACACACACACAGATATACACATACACATACACATACACATATATTGTTTTTGTTAATTGCCTTCGAATAGAGCACAACTCATAGAGACCCTATAAGCAGAAGGCCTGAAGCCCCTCTACAAATATTGACATTTATCAAAGTTCATAGAGTTTCTAGAGGTATGTTACTTAGGGAGTGGGTGCTACTCCTGCTTCCAAATATATATTTCTAATACCAAACCAAATAAAGTAATAATTACATCTAATAATTTCTTAATTTAAAAGAATTGAGAATTCTTATATTCTTAATAAATTCTTCTAATAATGTCCCTAAAAAATTCTTCTCAATAGGCTTCCTTCTGAAAATCTCATGCTCTCCTTTTCTGTACAGTCCTTCATTCGTTCCAGTTCTATAGCTGAGAGACTTCCAGGCTATTGAGCAGTAAGAGCTGTATATCTCTGGATGCAGTCAAGTCCTGGAGAGCGTCGACACAATTGTGGGAGAAGGAGGGGCAATCTCCTCCCGATCAATTTACAGCTTCTGAAATTGTCAGTTAAGAGTAGTTCTGACACCACAGTGCCTTCTTACCACTTCTAGACTAATGGTCTAGACCACCGGGCCATCGCAGTTCTGCTTCTTACCACCAGACTGGCAATCTCCAGAATCACAAGAAAATAAACTTCTGTAATTACCACCACCAATTCGAGATATACGTTTCAGGTGTCTCATTGGCCTGGGACCCTCAGGCCACAGCCACAGAATAAGAGTCAGTCACCACCAAGATGCGAAACGAACTGTCTCTAAATAATGGGATTTACACACACACATACACACACACACACACACACGTGCGCGCGCACGCACGCACAGCCCCCCCAGAGGACTCCAGGCTTCAGGTTGACCAGAACATCAGCTTCCAGGGCTTCAGTACAGTCTTTCTGTCTGTATTTCTCTGTGTGTGTGTGTGTGTGTGTGTGTGTGTGTGTGTTGCTGCATTGCCTGTGCACGCTGGCACCTTTCTGTGTTTCATGTGTGCACCTGTATGGGTCCATATCTGTGTGTCTGTGTGTGTGTGTGTGTGTGTGACAGAAACATTAGATGACTAAGTCATGGATTGAATTGTGAGAATCTCCCCAAACACATGTTTCTAATGGCACAATGTGAAAGCAATATAATGATGCCCCATGATCTGATAAACCAAATAGCTGTAAAAAGATGAAGGACAGAATGTAACACCTCTTAGTCTCATCTCTGTCCTAATCCTTAAAGGAATTTTCCCTAGGAAGTGGCCTGCCAGTGATACTTTTGGTAATAAAAGGAAAATGTTGAGTTACTGGGGCCAGGGTGGGGTGAATGGAGAGATTAGGGGTGGGGAGGGGAAGATAAGCAGTGAGGAGTAGGAAGTAGAGTGTAGAGGTCAATGTAGCACTACCCAGGAGGAATCACCAAGAGGAGTGGGAAAGGCTGAAAGCAGAGGGATGTGAATGTACAGGGGAAGGAGGGAATTAAATATTGGGTTGTACAATTTGATGGGTAGGGGGCTGTGAGGGAAATGGAAAGAATTTGTTTGAATTTGCATTTGAGTTTTGTAAATAAAATAGTAGGGGGTGGGAAGATTGACTCTTTTTTTTCTAATTGAGATTTTATTGTAAGTTTATAAAAAACTTGCATTTCCATTCATTCACTGTTGCACATTTTCCTCCCTGTCCCACTTCCCCCCAGTTTCTTCTTTTTTCCCAAAAAAAGTTCTTTCACAGTACCCTCACAAGACCGCTTAACTATGCAGCTTTTATTCTGGACTCTAGTCAGACCCATAATGCCTAATCATATATTCCTTTTATACAGTTATCTCCCTTGTCTGTTTCAATGCCATGTACATTATTTATTCCCTCTTTTCTTAATTTCCCCAAACTCCCCTTTTAGTCCTGTTTTATAACAGTGGCATTATACAGTATTTGTCTTTTTGTGACTGAGATATTTCACTCAGCATAATGTCCTCCATGGTCACCCATTTTGTATAATATTTCATGAGTTCTTTGTTTTTCAGTGCTGCATAATATTCCATT
>NW_006399772.1:17290476-17291537 GCF_000299155.1 Elephantulus edwardii | reverse complement strand
AGGTCCCATTCATCTATTTTATCCTCTCCTGGTTGTAAGTTTTTCAGGATGCTTGGAAGACTGTTCATGTTGTGAATTAGTGCTTCTAGAGTTCTTTCAAGCTTTTCTCTAATGAAGTTTATAGTCCTCGGTTTTAGTCCTAGGTCCTTTATCCACTTTGAGTTAGTTTTTGTGGATGGTGTGAGGTGTGGGTCTTGTTTGAATTTTCTGCAGATAATTTTCCGATTCTGCCAATATCATGTTAAGAAGGCTGTCATTTCCCCACTAAACTGATTTCATCTCCTTGTCAAAAATCAGTTGACCATAGGTAGATGGGCTGATTTCTGGGTTCTTAATTTTATCCATTGATCTATGTGTCTGTCATTGTACCAGTACCACGGTGTCTTGACCACCAAGGCAGTGTAGCAGGATTTGAAATCAGGGAGTGAAATGTCTCCTTCCTTGTTTCTCTTTTTAAGGAGTGCTTTGCTTATTCAGGGTCTCATTCTATTCCAAAAGAAATTGAAGATTGCCTTTTCCATCTTGGTGAAGAATGGTATTGGTATTTGTATTGGGATTGTATGCAAATTGTAGATTGCCTTTGGTAGGATTGTGATTATCACAATATTGAGCCTTCCTGTCTATGAGCAAGGTATATTCTTCCATTTATCCATATCTCTTTTTGTTTCTTTTAGTAATGTATTGTAATTTTCTTTGAATAGATCCTTTGTGTTTCTAGTTAGATTTACTCCTAAGTATTTAATCTTTAAGTAGTTATCTATTGTGAGAGGTATAGTTTGTCTTAGCTCCAGTTCTGTTTTCTCTTTGTTACTGTAGAGAAATCCAATTGATTTTTGTATATTGACCTATTTCCTGCCACTTTGCTGAATCGGTCAACTATGTCCAGTAGTTTTCTTGATGAGTCTTTAGGATTTTCTAAGCATACTATCATATCATCTGCATATAGAGATACTTTTACTTCCTCTTTGCCTATTTGAGTACCTCTTATTTCCTTCTCTTGTCTTATTGCTATTGCTAAGACTTCTAATAAAATATTGAACAGGAGAGGTGATAGTGGGAAT
>NW_006399772.1:17271874-17288046 GCF_000299155.1 Elephantulus edwardii | reverse complement strand
ATTTGGTTCTGACAAATTTGACTATGATATGTCTTAGTGCTTTTCTTTTCGGGCCTATTCTATAGCGTGTTCTTTCAGCTTCTTGAATATGTATTTTCTCCTTTTTCATTATGCCTGGAAAGGGGTTTTTTTCCCTACCTTTTCTACAACTTTTTTGGTGCCTTTAGTTCTTTCTTCTTGCTCTGGGATTTTAATTATGTGCATGCTATTTCTCTTGGTGGTGTCCCACATTATTCTTAGGTTTTCTTATTTTCCCTTCCTGTTTGATTCCCCTTTGTTCTAGAAGATCTGTGGTGACAATTCTATCTTCTATTTAACTGGTTCTGTGTTCCATCTCTTCAACCCTGTTCATGTGACCCTCCGTTATGTTGAGAGCATCTGAAACATTGGTCCTCATATTTTGGATTGTATTTCCTTGTCTTTCCAGAGCCTCTAATGTCTCATTTGTTTTATTTGTATTGTTTTTTTAAGTTCTTCCTGGTGTTTGCTTGCAGTGTCCTGTAATTCTTCAAATTTGTCTTTTAGCCATTTAATATATTCAATCATTGTTCTTTTAAATTCTGTGTCAGAATATTTCATCAGACTTTCTGGTTTCAGGAAATCCATTGATGCTGGGTCACTTTTCTTGCTTTGGGCTTGTGTATTGGGTGAGGTAGCCTACTTCCTACATGACATTCCTTTGGTAGAATTTTTCATGTTTGAGGCAATAGCAGTTCTTGATCTGAAGTCAATACTCCAGAATAGAGTGGGGAAGCAACCTTGTCTGGGTTTCTCGCTGCCTTTTGACTCAAGGGAAAATATTCTTAAGTTCGATAGAGAAAAGACTGGTGGAAGCAGCCTCCTTTGTCAGACAATTTCTGCACATAGGGTAGTCCAAGGTGTTCTAGACTAAAGGCATTTAATGGATTTGACATGAGGAGAGGAAAGGCAAAGCACAGAAATCTGATTGGGAAATCAGGATCCTTGGTTTTCCCTTCAAGAATGAATTCCAGCTGTCTTGTTCCCTTTTGATTGAACTTAAGGGGTCCCACATCCTCCAGCCAAACAGCAGTGACCCCCCCAAGGTACCTCAGCATCACTCTTAGTGCACATCAGGTCCCTGCATGGGCATTGGTGTCAGGACTGGAGCTCCCAATGTGGGGTGTTGGGGTTGGGACCAGAGTTGTGAGCATGCGGGGTCGGGACCAAGTTTCTAGGCACGGGGAAGTGGTGCTGGGGAAGGGGCCAGATTTCCAGGTGTGGGACGTGGGTGCCAAGGTGAGTGTTCCAGTTGTAGGGCCTGGGCACTAGGGCCAGGGTTCCAGGCACGGGGTATCAGCACCGGGAATAGGGTTCCTGGTGCAGGCACGAGGTAACAAGACTAGAGATATGGACTCACACTAAGAAATTTTTAAGGCAGGTACATAGTTAATTGACTGGGTTCTTGGTGTAGCAGGCTTAGTGATTCTTTTGGACTATAGTCTCCACATTCCAGCAAATTAACACCAGCAGGACCAGAGAACATGGAGAAGGAAAGACTGACCTATAGATGCTGTAGGAAACAAGGGCTTTCATCCACAACTGGCAGAGAGACGGAGTCGTGACTAGAATTGACATCCTGAATTTAGTTTTCTTGTTAAGTGCCATCAAGTCTAGTACAAATCATAGTGGTCCTATGAATAACACATTGGAACTTTATCCCCTGTTCTCCGATCCTGCACCATCCTTGTCATCCTTGACATGTTTGAGTCCATTGCCACAGACTAAACTGTAAGGGAATTAATGTGTTTGTTAAATCTGTTCACTTGGGGTATTTCTGATATAGCAGCACTAGATAACTAAGATATCAGCAAATCTTCCTTACAATTAATAAATCCTTTGACATAATGCAAGAAGTTTTTTCATCTTTACCATCCTGGAGAAATGTCCCACATTTTTCCATCAAGTTCACGGTTCTCACTAGATACATCAGTTATACAACATGATTCACACCCCCCAACATGCTGCCCACTTCCCTATGTCTCTGCCTTGCTGGTCCCTCTGTCTGGAAGATTCTTACCACCGCTTTTCACTAAAACTGTGATTCTTCTTCATGAACCTGCTCAAGCATCTTCTCTTGTGGATAATCTTTGCTGATGCTTCTCATTCCTTAAGTAAAAGTAATCACTTTATCCCTCTTATGTAATTCATTTATCATAGGGGATATTTAAAAACATGTTAACACACTTGTCTTGCTAAACTGTCCAATTTGCTATTTTGCAATCATAGAACGTTCTGTTTGACTAAGGTATATGTTCACAGATACTTGCTTTGATGAATGTGTTACTATACAAATGTATTCTTCAACTGTATAAATGAGTCCTCACAGCCTCCATCATGCTTCCTTAATCTAAATCATCATTATTTCTCACTGAATCATTGTCTTCTAGCTGATTCCTTGTGTGCCTTGGCCAGGCTGCCAAGATCATCTTTGTTTTCATCCAATGGTTCTTATTACCTTCATTGTAAAGCCTGAAGTCCTTACTGTAGTCTCCAAGTATGAACGATCAGTAATTGACTGCCTTTGAACACCTTTTCTTCATATCTTCATCCCTGTGGATGTTACATTATCCACACTGGGTCCCCCTTTGTGTTCCTGGAACATATAAAGCCTGTGTTTGCCTCAGGACCTTTGCATCTGCTCTCCTTGCTGCCCGACAAGTTCTCACTCATAACTGCAACATCTATATCACTTCTTTCAGTCTTCTAGCTGATATTGATTTATTATAGGTTTGCTATATATATAACCCTCTCTGATTACTCCATAGGAAACAATACAACCATCCTATGTCTCTGTTCTCTCCACTTCTGTCTTCTTTCTTGTTCTCCTTAGTGCTTATCCTTGTATTATTTATGTGCTATAGCTCTAATTTTTTGCTTATTTCTTGTATTCCCTAGTCTACAAGCATTGATAAGTATATATTGAATAAATGAACATTTTATATTGCATTATGCCCATTATAAGGTAGCATTTTCATATTTCTGGCCAATTCTTCATTTGGGCTTACTTTCTGCCACACTTGCCTTTCTTGAGTCTGAATGGCTGAAACTGACACATGAAGATTTCTGCTTGCGAGATGTTTTTCAGCTTGTAATACGGAAGATTAGTTTTTTCTTCAATTCTTTATCCTTATGGATTAAATAATGTGTTCCTCCCCAAAAGTCCCCAAACAACTTATAGGGAAGTTCTAATTCCTATACCATGTTTGGGAAGAAGGTTTCTTTTGTCATGTTACACACTGGAGTTGAATGGGTCCTAAAGCTGGTCCCTCTGAACGGCATTTTATAAAGAATAGAACAGATACACACCCTCACAGGAGAAATGCTATTTGATAACAAAGGCAGGTGCATCTATAAGTGTTAAGGGAACACCAAGGCTTGCTGACAGCAACCAGAAACTAGAAGAAAGGAGCATAGAAGGAAATCACACAACTGAGAGCCTGATTTGGGCTTATAGCCCCCAGAATGGTGAGAGAATCAGCTCCTACTTTTAAAGCCACCTACTTTGTGATATTTTGTGTAGCAGCCCTAGAAGTGTAAAACACCAAAGTACATCATCATCTTCACTCTTTGCACCTACTTTTCTCATTTTTCCTTTCAGTTAGGACCCCTAATGGCACAGTGATTAAGAGCTGGGCTCCTAACTGAAAGGTCAGCAGTTTGAACCTATCAGTCACTCCAGGGGAGAAAGATAGGGCAGTCAGCTTCTACAGAGATCTGTAGCCATGAGAACCCTATGGTGAAGTTCTACTTTGTCCTACGGACCACTGTGAGGTGGAATTGATAACAATGGGCTTTGGTTTTCTCATTTTAGGTAGTCAGTGCTTTGTATCCTTTTCCCCCAGTGTATTATTCTTAGTAACCTCATTCTGATCACCAGCATCCCATTCACAAACAAGAAACAGCTTCTTGCTTTCTTCCTACTGCAGAGAATTCTCTCTAGAAGCGTCAGAAACTTATGCACACTAAATCCTGAGAGGATTTGAATTTTGCTAGAGATTAAAGTCTTAAAATAGAAAACTGAAATTTGACTGTGAGTTATGAAACACCAGCAGGAGTGAGCAGGAGCTAATATTCTTTATGCTCCAGTCTTGTGGACCCTGAAATCATGTCTCTGCTAAGTCGTCTTCTATGCGCTAGATACTACACAAACGTGAAACTAAGTAACCTTGTCAAGAGTTGAGACCTAGCTATTGTTAGGTCCTGAGAAGAGTGTCAAGCATCCAGTAGGCCCTGTATAGGTATATATTATTTCTTCAATTCAGTTTTAAAAGATGTCTGTGGCTCAATAGAAATCTAATAAACTTTTAAAGGCAATAATTGCAAAATCTCTACAATTATGATTTTTACTGAGCTGAACAACATACGGGCATTTCCTCTTTACTCTTTATGTTTCTTCCTGGTCCAGAATGTCTATGCATTTCCAACATCTGGAAGTATCAAGGTAATGCAAATCACGAATGCACTTAACTTTTGGGTAAAATGGTGGACTAGGCAGAAGGGACTCCACAGACCTGTTCAAACAAGACACCAGAAAACAAAGCAGTTACAGAGTATCATTCTGGCTCCCTGAGTGGGAAGAACAATATAAAAAAATCCTTCAAACATCAATTGGAGGAAGTAGCTGAATCAAAAGAATAAGGAGACCAACAGAGCACAGAATTGTAAACAGCATGGCACAGGCATTTTGAATGGCAGTATGGCTGGCTCAGGAATTTGGGATTGCAAAGGCATCCAAACCAGCAAATACCTGATGAAAAGAAAGAGAGCAGCCGTAAGTACACTCTTACTGCAGTTCCATCCATCAGGCAAGAGTAAAGACTTGCTCTTGTTTACCCTGGTTGATCAGGGTGTAGCCAATCAACACTGGCCCTCAATGGCCTCCCCTGCTAGACGCTATCAACAGAGAACTGCACGCACATCTCCATCCTCTTTCATGTCCACCAGAAAACAGGATGTGATACACTAATAATTACCAAATTATCAAATGATGCAACACTTTGTTATATTTAATGCATAATCATGTATATAACAAACAAAATAATAAAAAGAAACCACAGTGTCTCAGTGGCAACAGATAATTCAAACCACTGAAAAAATCAGGATGAGATAGCACAAAAAAGTGACCAAAATGAGGAACCAGAGAACCTGTCAGAGGAAGAAAACTACTAGAATTTCCTAGTTAAAAAAAAAAAAAGAATAGTAGTTCAGTGTCTACTGCAAATTGAGAAAAACACAGAAAACACAAATGAATTTAAACAGAAAACAAAATAGTAAAAGTAAATGGAAAATTAAAAAGCAATACAAAACCAGAAAAGTGAAATTCTGATTACTAAGACTAAAACTTGAGAGATAGATAATACATTCAAAGGAAATGAACAGAATTAAAGAAATTGAACACAGAGTATCTGAGGAGGACAAATTCCTTACCACTAATTGGTTACAGTACTAATTGGGGGAAAATGGAAAGAAAATGAAGAAAACATAATGCTTATGCAGGGGGAACATTAGATGAAATAACTTCCTTGTGATGAGAATTCCAGAACGGGAAGAAATACACAAACAAAAATAAAACAAAGAGGAAATCATTTAAGATTTGCTACAAGAAAATGTCCCAAACATTATGGAAAATGGTAAAATATGCATTCAAGAAGCTGAGCAAACTCCAAACTCAGAAAGAAACACTATGACATAATCAAATTTTCTAAAATTAAAGGTCAAGAAAGAATACTCACGGAGAATAAAGAGTTACCTACAAAGGAAAACCAGTAAGAATAAACTCTGACTTCTCATCAGAAACCAGCAAGACAAGAAGGCAATGTGCAAACATGTATAAAACCTTGCAACAAAACAAACAATTGTTAATAAAAAAATTAAATAACAGACATACCAAGTACATCATTCAGATGCACCAGTTGCTCCATGGAAGAAGGCTAGACATTTCTTTATGTGTGATTTAACTGCCCCTGAAAACCCTTTGGAGGGTCAGCGATGAGTCAGTTCTGACTTGACAGCACACAAAAACAACAACCACAGAAAATTGTCCCTGAAGTGAAACTGAGATTAGGACATTTCCTGATAAACAGAAACTAAGAAACTTTTGAAACTGTTACTGATTTCATCTTAGATTCACTGTCAACACCCTTGCTACCACCAGTCAGGAGATCAGGTGATGTATAGCCTTGGGAAAGTCTGTTGTCAGGGGTCTCTCCAAAGTCCTGAAGAGCAGTGATGTTTGTTTAGAGACTAAAGTGTGCCTGATTCAAGCTACAGTCTTTCTGGTCACCTGCTATGCATCTGAGAGCAGGACAATGAATAAGGAGAACAGGAAAATAATTAATACATTTGATTTGTGGTTGTGGAGAATAGTGCTGACTTGACTGCCAAAACCCCAAACAGATCTGTCTTGGACAAAGTGCAGTCAGTGTACATTGGAGCCAGAGATTGAAGCTTTGTATCACATATTTTTGACATGTTGTTAGGAGAGGATATTCCTTCCATATGAACATTATGTTTGGAAAGATAGACTGTCAGTGAAGGAGAGGAAGACCATCGATGAAATGGATTGATGCAGTGTCTGCCACAATAGAGTCAAATGTGTTTATGATGATAAACCTAGTTCAGGATAGGACAGAGTTCAGATCTATCAACATAGGGTGGCCATAGGTCATACTCAAAGGACGTAACAACAACAACAACAACACACCAATATTACAAGAAATCCTAATAAGGATTCTTTAGTCTGAGAGCCAAGGACAAACAATAATCTGAATAAACATACATCACAATACCACTCAGAAACTGACTCAGACACAGAAATGTAAGAGATATAATAATCATACAAGACTGAAAATAGGAAACAAGGATTAAACTGCAAATGATGGGCACTATAAAGCAAAAAGAGGAAATTAAAAGTGTAATTCCAGAATTTCAAAATGAAAAAGAAGCCAAGATTTCAAGATAAAGTAAACTGTTTAAGACTTGAGAATAAAATATTAACTTCCAGGACAACTTTCAAGAAAATTAGTGAACCTTACGAAAACGAGCAAAGAGGAGAACTGTGAAGACTAAGAAGATGCTAAAACAATACTAATAAAGGAAATGATAAGAAAGAAGAAAAGCCATAAACGAAATGAATGCAGCACAGGAAATTAGATGGAACAAAGAAATCAGCAATATCCAAAGAAAAGAACAGGCCTGCAACCCAGCATAACATGGATGCATTTTGAGGACACCATGCTAAGCAAAGTTTCCACATTTATTGCTCACTCATTTCTATTCCAAGCATAATGTCTCTCCCCAGGGACTAGCCCCTCCTGAGAATAAGCCCAAAATACGTGAGATAAATTCTTGCCACAGTTGACTCTTAAGACCCTTCTCATTGCACTTCTTCTGGGACATATGTGGTTCTTCACAGTCCATATGCAATATTCCTCACCAACACCATAATTCAAATACATCCATTCATCTCTGGGCTTCCTTATTCATTGTCCAACTTTAGCATGCCTATGAAGCACTTGAAAATATCATAGCTTAGGTCAGGCACGCCTTAGTTTTTCAGCTGGCATCCTTTCTCTTGAGCATTTTAAAAAGATCCTAGCAACAGATTTGTTCATTGCAAGCCATTATTTGAAGTCCTCACTTATGCTTTCATGGGTGTTCACTGTAGATCCAAGTATAATGTATTATTTGATGGTTTTGATGTTTTCTTCACTTATCATGTAGTCGGTTATTAGTTCATTTGTGAGGATTTATGTTTCCTTTGTGTTGAGGGGTAATCTATACTGTGGTCTTTAGTTTCATCAGTAAACACTTCAGGTTTTCTTCATTTTCATCAAGTAAATTGTGTCATTTGCGTAAATCATGTTAGATGTTAATAAGTCTTCCTCTGAGCTTGATGCCCTATTCTTCTACAAATAATCCAGTTTCTCAGATTGTTTTATACACAGACACACACGCGCAAGGGCGCATGCGCGCGCGCGCGCGCGCGCACACACACACACACACACACACACACACACACACACAGCAAAAGGATATAACTTGGACACATATTTTTTTTCTACTTTTTAACCATTCAGTTTCTCCTTATTCTATTTGAAAAGGTGTTTGTCATTTTAGAGGTATTCTCTGAGCATGTTTAAGTACTCTGGATGTCCACTCCTCACAATATTATCCATAGCTTGTTATTATCCATACAGGCAAAAAAAGCCTTTGCTTAGAAACAAAGCTTCATGCTTTATTGCATAGGCAATAAAAAGCAAGCCAAACATATTTCTGATATTCTTTTCTGTCAATCAAGATCAATCTGACATCAGAAACAGTACCCCTTGTTCGATGTCCTTTTCTCATTCCAACTTGAAATTCTGGCTCTTTCCTGTCCATGTACTATTCCAACTATTTTTTAATCATCTTCAGCACAATTTCACATGTGTCCTATATTGATGATGTTGTCCTATAATTCCTGGGTTCTGCTGATCACATTTCTTTGGAATGGTCATAAACAAGCATCTCTTCCAATCAATTGGCCAGGAAGTTGCCTTTCAAAATTCTTAGCAAAAAAAAGTGAGCATTTGTTTTTTTAAACACTTTACCTCATAGTGCCTTGATTTTTAACAATGCTTTTCCTGCAACTTGGATTTCTTTCTTATGCACCTTAGGGTTTTGATCACGTATAACTGTCTGAAAAGACTGAGCATTGACTAAATCTACTGAGGGTTTGGTGTAGTATCCCTATGTATTTCTTTCATCTTCTTTTGATGTTTCAATATCTTGCCCATAATATCCTTCTCAATTGCAACTAGAGGCTTTTGTTTTTTTAAACAAATTCAGAGTGTATCCTTACCTTTCAGTTTTCTAATTCCAGGATTTTTTTTGTTTTATATTTCACATATTTCATTTTAATACTTTGCTTTGTCTTCCTGATCTACCCTGAAGAACCCTCTGCTCAGTTCCCTTACCTCATCAACTCTCTTTTTGGACTTGTTAGAGTGCCACTAAGCCATCTTGACTAAGAGACTTTAGGAACAACAGACTTGATCCTTGCCCTATCCTACACCAATGTCACAATTTCTACCATGTTTGTACCCTCAGCTTCTCTATATTCCAGAACAAATTTCAGAGTCTTTTCTGACATCCATTCTGGTCTTTTTTCCAGTCTCTCAGATAAATTTTACTTTTTTCATTTATAGTATCTCTGATGTCATCCCACAACTGACCTGGTCTTCAGTTATGACTGTTCAATGTATCGAATCGATTTCTGAGGTTATGTCTAAATTTAATTTTAGAGGTCCATGTAAGGTTGTATCTTGGTTCTTATTTTTAATTTTCTTCAGCTTCAACTTGAATTTGAATATGAGTAATTAATGATCTGTTTTGCAGTTGGTCCCTGTATTTATTCTGACAGATGATATTGAATTTGAACATCTCTCTCAGTTTCATTCATGCTGTTGATTCTGAACCAACTCATAGGCAATCCTCTATTAGGTTTCAGAGCTGTAAATCACATGGGAAGAGATTGCCCATCTTTCTCTCTGGAGCCTTTACTGGATTTAAACTGACAGCGTGGCATGTCCTTTGGGTCAGCAGCACAAACCTTACAGGGTAGGCAATCAGTGTTTCCTCCTCTTTTAGTAAGTAAGTCACGGCCATTGTGTTGGAACAGACTCACTGTTGACCCTCCAGTGAGATTTTACAGGTTGTATACAGGAGAATATTTTTCATCTTTCTTCCAAGGAGCAGCTTATGGATTTGAGCCACAGCCTTTGAGTTGGAAACACTCCTACTACTAGGCCACAGGGCTCCTGTGGTTTCCATCATTCTTAGTCAGTGTTTGTAGTCACAATTTATGTTCTTTTAAAAAAATTAACCACAAATAAGCTGTTAGTTATACAAAATTCTAGTGAGAGATGAAGCCTTTACCATGAGGCATCGAGGACATTGTATAAAACTTATGAGAGCACTTTTAACATGATTACTTCATGT
This sequence comes from Elephantulus edwardii, assembly GCF_000299155.1. Taxonomy (NCBI): domain Eukaryota; kingdom Metazoa; phylum Chordata; class Mammalia; order Macroscelidea; family Macroscelididae; genus Elephantulus; species Elephantulus edwardii. The sequence goes on along the minus strand of NW_006399772.1, from coordinate 17,278,044 downwards.
TTCTTTGGAGTTTTGTCTAGAGGAGTTGAGTGATTTTTTTCCCCCAAGGTCACAGAGGAGGGGTAGAGATAAAAGATAGATGACTCACTTCCAAGGACTATGGAGGATCCCTGGTGCTGTATCATTCCAGAGTCAAGGATGATGCTACTGATCTACCATCAGCGGGACACACACTTTGAGCTGATTTTCCAATACTGATGATAGATTTGTTTTGATCCACCTACAATTTCCCAACTTCATTCATGACCTACAGGAGGAGGTTCTTTATATTCAGTTAATTATGTAAGGCCAGGATATATGAGCACTGAAATGGGCAAAGGCTTTGACCTCCTGCAATAAAATACTATTGCAGCTGATCGAATTAAACAGAAAATAGGTATGCGCTGGAGCAGAGAAGAGAGAAGCAGGCAGTTGGTTCCAGGATTACCTATCCAATTAGACAAGAGCAGGCCCTCATTCCTAGTAGGTGCTTTTTAACTTACTTATTCATTTTTAATTTTAATAATACCATCTGATATTGTTAACTTTCCCAAATATTTTAATGTGTTTTATGATACCATAGTTTCTAGATGGATAGAATTTTTTTAAATCATTTACTAAGTAATATTTAGTAAGCATTTTTATGATGACTGGATTTGATCAAGTCAAAATTGCATTATGCACTGTCTGTTTCTAAAACAATTTAATTTGTTATTTGCCTCTTCTGATCCACTGGGGACTTGAGCATAAGAGTTTGACACTAAAGAAATTTAAGAATCAAGAGGAATAGCTAGATTAGTGATAAAAGGCTCCTGGTTAAATCCCTGGCAAATCAGAAATAAAACATCTCTTTTTTTTTTCCTCTGGTTCTAATCCTTTCTTTATAATTGCCATTTGTTAAGGCAGACCACTGTTGTCATATTAGCCACCATGGATTATAAGTGATATCAGCAGGTCCACTTAAATTGCTATTAAATCTTCATTTGGAGAATTGTGTCATAGGTCTTCCTTTCTTTGGAGTTGCTGTTAGGCATGCTCCTGTGTAATTTGAGGAGGTAGAGATCAAAAAGGTCCCCAACATGTCTTTATTTTAAGCAGTGAACTGTAGACAAGATCTATTATGCTTTCTAGAAATACTTTACAGTTAAAACATAGCTTTTCTGTATGCTTAAAAAGATCTTAATGAATTGCAAAATGCAAGAATCACAAAGAATATTTGGATAAGAGAATATTAACATTGAGATTCAGGATAAATCACCCCATGCTTTTCTCTAACTACTCTCTTCTATCTTCTTTATGCTCAGAAATCATGGTAGCCCATGCTCTATGAATGTTATAATTTCTTGAACATCAGTAGAAAGCAATTTTAATTTAAGTAAGTCTATAGCACTGGTCTGCCCATTTGCTGTACAGAGGTAACTTGTAGTTGTTGTGATGCTAAATGCAGTAACACTGACCTGTCAAATGTGATAATGATTACCCATGGTGGACAGTATTTGGTGGAGCTTCTTGATTAAAACAAGTTTGGAAGCAGGAGTGGCATCCACTTGTGAAATAGCTTGCCTCCAGAAACTCCATGAACATGAAGAAAAAGTTATACAAGTGTTCAGGTATTCATAGGGTCGCTATGAGTTGTCTACAATTCAATGACACTTAACAACATACTCTCAGGAGATCGTGGGGCAGAGTGGCTAAAACACTTGTCTGCTAACCAAAGTTTGAATCTCGAGGCCCTCTTCAGGAAAAAGATGTGGTAGTCTGCGTCAAGAAAAATGTACAGGTTTGGGAAGTTTATGAGACAGTTATTTTCTGTCCTATTGGTTTGCTATGAGTTAGAATTGTCTCTGCAGTAGAATTTGCTTCTGTTTGGTTCTTACTGTCCTGGAACTTAGTGTATCTGTCAGGGAGCCCATCATACTGCTAATGTTCTTCTTCTTCTTCAGAAGCTTACATTGTGGTGCAAACTTAGCATTGTTGACTCTGAAGTGGAATTTTGCCAAGTAAATTCTATAAGGCAAAAATATCAGACTCCCCTGCAATGGTTAATAATATGCAGTTTTCTGAGACCCTGTTCAATCACTGGGATCAGATTTCCCAAGATTAGTACCCAGTAATCTGCATTTTTAACAAATTCCCGAGTATGCACATGCCCAGGAATGAATGACTTGCTGATGGCTAATTTACAGCTCTCATTCTGCTCCCTGCCTTACAGAGAATAATTTTAAAAAGTGGAGTCAGAAAATTACTCAAGCTAGTCACCAAAATATTAGATGGACAGTGTCCGGTGTTGCAAGGATATTAATCTAATTATAGTAGGAATGTACATTAAAATGACCTCCTCTATAAAATATTGCCAAAGATAGGCCTCTTAGTGTAAAATACTTTGGTAAAGAGAGAGGAAAAAAAAAAGAATTGTAAAGGACAAAATTGAGAAAAAGACAATTGATCAACAATCATCCATTTCTGCAATCACTCCCTGGACCCAATTTGTTTCAAGTAGATTGTGAGACCACTTGTATTATGTACATTACCACTGGGCATTTTTTAAATTGGCTTTTTAATTTTTTAATGTAAAATTCTAACCTGTGAAAAGAATTGCTTTGAATTGGGAAGACTGGATGCACAGGGACACATAGGAGGTTAAGATACAGGGAGAACCCTGCCCAAGATAAGATAAATGTGAACACCATGTTGCACATTGTATAAGTCAAAACAAAGGAAGAAATAAAATTTGAACTGAAAATGAAAAGGAATCCAAAACATAAGGAAAAAGATAAGGAGGAGAAACAAGTACTTCACATGCACTTTGCAAGGAGTTTCAGGCTGGTATTTCAACAGTCCAGTTGAAAATGTTTTCCATTGTAAAATGATTCAAAAGCAAACAGTTTAAGTGTGTCTGTGGGGGTGGCTGGAACTATCTTTAAAATAAAAGAAACACTTTGCAAGCATTGAGTACCAACTGCCGCAGTATCTCAGTGCCTCTCTATTTGTCATTCATGGTTCTGACTATCGTAGAGTGACCCTGGTCCCTGGCAAGAAGTGATCTGTAATTTTGATGAGGTGCAATTTGAATTGCATGTGTTGAAAGGCCAAGGTGTTAGAGGGAGTCCTCTAACATGGCAGCAGCCATGTGAAGGTTGTTACAAAAATGCAAAAATGCTGTAGCAGGGATCAATACTCTTCCATCTCCTCTAACCTCTTCCTTCCCAAAGTTCCTTTTCATTTTTTTAAATTTTCTTCTAATTCATTTACATAATTAAAATACATTGTTTCAAGAACAAATTCTTTCAATTTTCCCCATCCCACCCCCATCAAAATTCACAGCCCCATGATTAATCTCCTCTCCCCCTGCACATCCTCATCCCTCTGCTTCCACCCTCTCCCACCCCTCTGGGATCCTCATGCTCATTCTACAATAATGGTTTTATATAATATTTATCCTTGTGAGGCTGAGTTAGTACACTCAGCATAATGCTCTCCAGTCCTTCCCAAGGTAGGTAATAATTTACAAAATCATTGCTCCTGTATGCTGTGTAGTATTCCACTGTGTGAATGTACCATAATTTCTCAATCCATTAATTTGTGGTTGGACATTGGGCTATTTGCATGTTCTCGCAATAATGAATAATGCTACTATGACCATAGGTGTATAAATCTCAATTTGTGTCTTAGTTTTCATATTCTCAGGGTATATTACAAGTAGTGGGATAATAGCTAGCTGGGTCATAGAGAATTTCTATCATCAGCTTTTTGAGGAAGCGTCAAACTGCCTCCCAGAATGTTTGTACCATATTACAATCCCACCAACAATGTATAAGAGTTCCTTTCTTGCCACATCCTCTCCAACATTTATTACTTACTGCCCTGTTAACCTTTGCCAATGTTACTGGATAAAATTGATGCATGGGACCTTCTAAAAGTTAAATCCATGTGTGCACCAAAACCTTTTTCCAACAGGATTAAAAGAAAACCTACAGACTGGGACAAAACATTTGGTAATACCATCTCAGACAAGAGTCTTATAACAAAATTTGCAGAGTTCTCCTAGTCCTCCACAAGAAAAATACTGATAACTCAATTACAAAATGGACAAAAGACACGGAAGGAATTCTCACAGAGGAAGATATTCAAATGGCAAATGAAAAAATGCTCCAAATTACTGACAATAAGAGAGATGCAAATCAAAAGCACAATGAGGTACCATCTCACTCCAAAGTTCCTTTTAAGAGCTGGTTGGACAAGTAAAGAAACAGTTAAGAAGTTAAAAAAAAAAATTAAAATTAATGCCTTTACATTTTAAACCCACAGCAGAGTTAAGAAATTAGAGAAAGTAAATTATGGTCCATGTTGTTATAGTGTGCTGTTGAGTTGGAACAGACTAATAGTTGACCCTCGAACAGTTTTTCCGAGGCTGTAAAATAACAAAAAGAGGAGATTGCCCATCTTTCTCCCTTAAAGCAGCTGTGGTATTGGAAGTCTGCCCTTGAGTTTGTATCATAATTTCTTACCACTAGGCCACCCGAGAGGTATAATGGAGAAGGCAGACTTTGAAAGCAGACTCCCTGGATGTGTGTGTGTGTGTGTGTGTGTGTGTTATGTGTTATATCGATTCTTTGCAGTTTAGCAATAGTACATTTCTCTCATAGGATAAATGTGAGGATTTAAATGAGTGAATATTCTCTTGCTAATGCAAAGGTTTGGCAGCAGGAGTGGCCTCCACTTCCTAAACAACATGCCTCCAGAAACTCTATGAACTTTGATAAGTGTCAATAGTTATTGAAAGGCTTTAGGCCTTTTGTCCATTGGGTTGCTATGAGTTGTGATCTACTTGAAGCCAGTCAACAACAACAACAACAATGCAGAAGTTAGTAGCACATAGCAGTAGACTCTTCCTGTAAGGACTACAGCCTAGAAAATTCTATAAGGCTGTTCTATTCTATTACACAGGTCACTTTGAGTTGGAATTAACTTGACAGCATCTAAAAGCAAAAGCTGAGTAGTGAATATGGAGAGGAAACAAAAGAGAAATAATGTCTTTGGATTGAATTATGATTAGGTGAAGAATATTGAATTCACTTTGGATTTCCAGAAGAATGAGCAAATCCGTTTTGCAACAACTATAGCCAGAATGTTCCTTGAAAGTAAGGATGGTGAAATTTTTCTCACATTGTTTAGACACATGTGAGACAATAATGTATATATTGATGATAATATGACTTTAATGAAAACCAAGGTTGCATAAATAATATTGTTTCAGGAATTCAGGTAGTCTTACAGGAAGCATCATCCTCTCTAAAAAGCAACTATCCACTGTATCTTATATTGAGCTGATAGAAACAATCAGAGATTCCAATAGAGAAAAACTTTATGTGTGAGAAATTTAACAAACAACTTCAGATTATATTCAGTTGAGTTTAAAAAGTATGTATCTGCCTGGAGGATACATAAGGGCTTTATTTAATTTGCTAACATCACCTATGAGACATATTATTTTCATCTTCCTCTTTCTGCTTTGTCAAGTGTACTTTCTGGCATTGAAGAGACAATGAGCACTACAATTATTATAACTTGACTGTATTGAACACATTTCTTCAAGAAGCAATAAGAACAGAAACAGGTATTCTCATCCCCTAAATTTACCAGCATGTTAGTGAAGCTGGCCTTCAAATCAGGCTCTTTGCTTATGATTGAGAATACTCAAGTTCTAAAGATGAAAAATGCATATAGCCTGTGTTGTTTGTGAGAATACAGTAGCTTTCAAAGAGTGGTGACATCACCCAGCACACCTGCTGCCATTAGAACAAAATAAATGGGAGAAATTCAATTAAACTCACAGTCTGAAAGGTAATTTAAAGACCTCTTTCTCCAGATGGGTGTGTATAAATGTTCACTTTTTTATTCTTTGCTTTGGAAGGATCAGTAACATCAATACACTTTTTTTAATTGACAGATAAATGCTTCATTTGTTCAGAGTAGAAGCTTCCTTCCAACATCTCTACACTCATCGAACCTTCTTGCCAAGTCCAAATACAATTTCTATCTAAAAGAATTTGTTGTTGTTGTTATGTGCCATCGAGTCATTTGCGACTCATAGTGACCTTATGTACAACAGCCCTTAACTCTGCTCTATCCTGTGCCAATCACACTGTCTCTGACACTCCCATCCCGATTATCCCAGTCACTGAATCAAT
>NW_006399772.1:17269400-17270869 GCF_000299155.1 Elephantulus edwardii | reverse complement strand
CTAGTACCACGACCCCTTCTAAACCCAGCCTGGACTTCTGGTAGTTCTTACCTCAAGATAATAATTTGCCTGTAGTTGCCATTAAGTTCTAGTTTTAGCATGTCTATGTGGATTGATACAAAAAAAAGAAATCTTGAGATATAATTGACACATGGTAGCTGATCTCAGGAATATCATGTGAAACCAGCTATCCCAGATTTCCATAAGAAGACACAGAATGTTTCTTCTCTTGCCTTCAATATCACAATACTTGTAAGAGAAAATTCTGAGTGACACACAATCATTATCTCCACCATGGTCCCCAGCTAAATCCCCATCAACACCATATCCATTTAAATAAAATCAATAGCACCCCACAGTGACCATCTTAATAGACTATCAGCTTCATACCTGGTACTATTATTGTCAGTGATGGATGTTAAGGTCATCCTCTCCTTTGAGGTCTAAATAAAACTAAACGTTCAATTAAATGTCCTTTTCCTGTTACTGTGAGTTTCTAGGATCTAATTTCTCAGGTTTGCTGCCAGTATTTCCAGTCCTTGTGATTTTGAAGACTCACATCTTTTTTTTTTTTAATGATGAAAAATTTATTCTGCATAAAGGTATCTGGAAAATGAAGCTGCATTGGGGACACATTATAGATGAGGAATGATCCATACGTGATGAGTACTAAACTCCATTAGACTTCCTAGCCATTACCAGATACTTTAAATTACCAATGCTTAACTGAAAGTAAAACATGATTTGCCACACTAAAAGGCTCTAAGTGACATATGACAGGATTTAAACCAGCAGATACAAATGCAGCACGTTTCTGAATTGGAAAAAAAGTCAAATACTGGAAAAAATAAACTATTGAGGAAGAACTCTGGCATACAGCTCACCTGAAATCCAGCCAGAAAGCAAGGATCTGTATTTTGTGTTTTTAACTTCAATTCATTGTATGAAAACAAATCATGAATCAGTGACAAAAAAGGGGCACCTTTTTGGTTAAAACAACAAAATAAACTTCTTTACTGAAAACTTTTCAAACCACATTAAAAATTTAATTCATATATTGATCTTCAGAGAAAACATACCTAGTCCATGTAGAAATTGATCTTGAAATATGAACTAGGCAAATTGATTTTTTAAAAAGGATTGTTTTGTATATGCCCTTATTTAAATGAGTGTAACATGACGACTGTGATCATCTTATGAATGAAAGCAACACAAAAACAATTCCGAGAGCAGCATGGCCTTGGAAACCACCCACACAGCTAGCTGTCCGCACCAGGCTTTACCATCAAATTAAAGATTGGCCAACCAAGTTCATTATCAAAGGGCAAGTATTTTATCACAGTCATTTAAGTTATATTCCAAAAGTTACTTTCCTGTATTCCTGACCTGACAGACTTTTTCAACAGCTGGTTGTAAGTATACAAGAAATCCTGCTGCATTTTATAGAATTAATTTTAGGTGGTCTTTTA
>NW_006399772.1:17268113-17269300 GCF_000299155.1 Elephantulus edwardii | reverse complement strand
TTGGCCAACCAAGTTCATTATCAAAGGGCAAGTATTTTATCACAGTCATTTAAGTTATATTCCAAAAGTTACTTTCCTGTATTCCTGACCTGACAGACTTTTTCAACAGCTGGTTGTAAGTATACAAGAAATCCTGCTGCATTTTATAGAATTAATTTTAGGTGGTCTTTTAGTTGTTCCCCCACCCCCATCGTTTTTTAAAAAAAATCTTCAGATAGCTTAGTGAGGCCCACAGACAGTGCCTGGCACACCCAGATGTTGCACCTTTAAACACTTATACACTGACTGCCTAGTGATCTTAACAAGGCCTTTCTTTTTGGAGTCTGCGCAGAGTGCAGACCATCCTGGCTGAAGTGTCCTGGCAAGCTGAGCCTCCTGAAAGACAAGCTAAAGCTTCCTTGTGTCATTTAAAGTCCACAGGAGCTATTACCTCCTCCTTAGGCAGTGATAGTCAAAAGCACAAAGCATTTATGGATTCAATCATGTAGCCTAACAAAAACCCAGGTCTCCCGAAGCCGTTTAAACTAGCCATTCCAAAACTTCCTGGCACCACTTTGCTCTGTTAGTACCATCAAAAACTCTCCCTACCATACACAAATTAAAAAAAAGAAGGCATCGCTGCTTTCCAAACATAGGCACTGCTCCATATCTTTGAGTATTTATTGGGTTTGCTAACTAGTAATTGTGTCAAAAGCCTCAAAAAACTGTATTTTTCCAATTTTATTTTCACCAGCCAGAAGTAAAATTCTTTCCTCAGTTATTTTGCCTGTTACTGGTAGCTGATTAAATTTCTTTTTAAAAAAAATAAAAAGGATTGGACTTTTCTCTTTATAAAGTTTATAAAATTTTTTTAAAAAACAAAAACGAACAATTTTGTTTTTCATTGCATTACTGAATACCTGAGTTAGTTGAATAAAAATGCACGTTTAATACCCCTGCCAACACCATTCAGCACTTCCCTTAGGTTATTTGCGTTAGTGTTAGATAAAAATCAAACTGAAAAGTCTTTCTATGTAATGGCTTAACATTTACGTTCATGTGATATTTTTATCTGAATCCAATTTTAACAACTGGATTTTAGGAGCTACTCTTTTTTTGATTGATGAAGATGAAGTTAATGCAGCATTAAACCAATCTCTGGTGTTACTGGGGGAATATCAATTCCTGGGGGAAATGTTTTTGTGACA
>NW_006399772.1:17266974-17268013 GCF_000299155.1 Elephantulus edwardii | reverse complement strand
ATGGTTCAGCCATTTTCTTCTTTTTGCTCTGTGAAGGCCAAGATAGGGGATTGAAGCTTTTTCACTGATATCTCCTAATCCACCCCTTCAATTCATGCTCATCTATCAGTGTGTCATACCATGACGGCTTGCTTACACATTACTGTGTGATGCTAGAAGTTTCGACACTTGTATGTCAAATAAGGGCAGAATTTCTCATGGTGGACAAGTTTCAACAGAGCTTCTAGACTAAAATAGTCCAAGAATTAGAAAGAGCTTTCACTTTTGAAATAATAGACCCTTGAGAATCCTATGAATTTCAGTATATATATAAATTTGTGGAAGATGTGTGCCTTGGAAGGCACTGAAAATAAGACTGGGGAAAAGCAATTTCCTCAGTGGAGCCTTTCTTAACGATGTCAATGGAGTAAAATTTTCGCCCAAAGAATGACCTTCATTTGCTGATGAGGAATGACTCACAATGAAAGAAACAGCTGTAAACACCCATAAAAGTAACCGAAATATGGAATGTACAATATGTCAACTCCAGGAAAATTGAGAATTATAAAAATAAAATAGAATGTATAAAGATTGACATCCTAGGTATTAGTGAACTAAAATGGGATAACATTAGGCATCTTGAATAAAAATTTATATGATCCACTACCTTCTCAGAAAAGATAAATTGAAGACGAACAGTGTCACATTCATCATCACAAAGAGCATTTCAAGATTAGTCTTAAGGTACACTGATGTCAGTGATAGGTTAATATACATTTGAATGCAAAGAATACCTGTCAATAATATTGTTCAAATTTATGCACCAACTACTAAAACCAAAGATGAAGAAATTGAGGATTTCTACCAACTTTTGTAGTCTGAAATAGATCAAATATGTAATCAAGGTGTATTAATAATAGTTGGGAATTGGAATGTGAAAGTTGAAGAAAAAAAAAAAAGGACTGATAGAAAAAATGGTCTTGACTACAGAAATGAGACCACAGATCTCATGAAAGAACTTTGCATCCATACTCAATGCTTATTCATTACAAATATATTT
>NW_006399772.1:17265533-17266874 GCF_000299155.1 Elephantulus edwardii | reverse complement strand
AATGGTCTTGACTACAGAAATGAGACCACAGATCTCATGAAAGAACTTTGCATCCATACTCAATGCTTATTCATTACAAATATATTTGAAAATAAATAATGGTTACTGTACTTCTGGACTGCACAAGATGGAAAACAGAAGAGTCAAAAACTACATCTGTGGAAAGGAGGTGGAAAAGCTCAATACTTTCAGGAGGAACAAGATTAAAGCCCAAATATAGAACGGCTATATTACAAATTGATGTCTTTGTTATGTGCCCATTGAAACAACCTCAACTCATAGGGACCCTCTGCACAATATCTCTGAACTCTGCTCTATCCTGGGCCAATCTCACTGCTTCTGACATGTATACTCTCATCACTCCACTTACTGTGTCAATTCATCTCATTCAGGGTCTTCCTCTACTTCACTGTCCCCCTGCTCTTCCAAGACTGATGTCCTTCTCCAAGGACTGGGCCCTCCTGGCAATATGCCCAAAGTATGTGACATATGTATAATTCTCTTGGCAGATCTGTTCATTCTCTTGGCTGTCCATGGCATGTTCAATACTCTTCTCTAGCATCACAACTCAAAAGCATTAATTCTTCTTTTGTCCTCTTTGGTCATTGTCCAGCTCTCTGATGCATAACATATTTCCAAAGACCATGGCCTTCACAATATATCCTTCAGCATATGTCCCCTAAATTTAGAGACCATTTGAAAACACGTTCAATCTGTAGAACACTAATGACTTGGTGAGTCGTAGGACAACATCAGGGACATCATATATGAAAAAAGCAAAAGACAATTTAAAGGACAGAAAAGAAAGAAAAGACCAAGATTGTATCTCTTCTGGCTTTGAAACTTGCTCTTGAGCTTGGAAAAGTTAAAGCAAAAGTAAGAAATGATGAAATATTAAGACCAAACAGAATTAAAAGACAACGTGAAAAAGCATATCCTGGTACTACAATAAATCATGTGAAGAAGTAGAGTTGGATAACCAAAAGGACATGCTTAGCATTTCTCAAGAGAAAGAACTAAAGAAGAAATTTGAGCCTTGACTTCCAAGACTGAAAGAATCTGTGGACAAAATATTGAATAATGTAGGAAGCATGCAAAGAGGATGCAGAGAATAAACAGAGACACTGTACAGAAGAACTAATTTATACTCAATCATTTCAGGATGTATCACATGGTCAAGAGCAAGTGCATTACAGGAAGAAGACAAAGCTATCAATTGTGGTGTTTTGACAAACAGATGAATCCTTAGACAAGCTTGCTCATCTATACCAGACATTTTGGAAGACAGCAACCTGGCCAGCTAACAGAAAGGAATCGAATTTTTTTTGCCTATTCCAAAAA
>NW_006399772.1:17245327-17259068 GCF_000299155.1 Elephantulus edwardii | reverse complement strand
ACGATTAGAGGTAGATAAATTGACAACTTGTAATATGCAAATAACACAACTTTGGTGCTAAAAGTGAAGAGAATTTTAATTACATACTGAAGGAAGAAAAAAAAAACTATAATCTCCAGCATGGATTATACCTTAACAAAAAGAAAAACAAAATTCTCACAACTGGGCCAACAGGAAGTATTGCATTGGGCAAATCTGTTGCCAAGACCTCTATAAAGTTTTAAAAGAACAAAGATATACATTTAAAGAGTAAAGTTTACCTGATCCAAGCCATGTTATTTTCAGTTCCTTGATAAGCAAGTCAAAGTCAAATAATTAATAAAGAAGATTGAAGAATTGATGCCTTTGATGCTGGTGAAGAATATTGAATATACCACTATGGACTGCCAGAATGACAAATCTGTCCTGGAAGAAAGTAACCAGGAATATTGCTTAGAGGCAAGAATGGTGAAACATCATCTCATATATTTTGGGCATGTTGTTGTAAGTGGTCAGTATTTGGAAAAAAGACATCATACTAAGAAAAGTAGAGGATTGGTGAAAGAAAGGAAACCTTCAAGAAGACTGACACTGATTATAACAATGGCTTTAAGTACAATCTCTCAATTGTAAGGATGACACAACATCAGGTAAGATTTTGTTCTATTGTGTATGAGGTTACTAAGTCAGTGTCAACTTAACAGTATCTAACAACAGCAATGGCAATTAAAGTAACTGTATTGAATAGGTTGAGGGCATCATAATTTTTTGGTAGAATTTTAATATACACAGATTCTCTTTAGCCTTTTCCCTTTGAGATCCTTTTCATTTGTCTGATCCCTGGTGCTTGTCATTCATTATAATATAGCTCAACATTTCCAACTCAAGATATGATACTTACTGCTATTGTTGTTATGTGCAATTGAGTTGATTACCACACATAACCACCCAATGAACAAAAGCTCTGAACCCTGCCTGATAGTGTGCTACACTCATCAACTCTGATACACTTGAGCTCATTGCTACAGTCACTGCCATCAACCCATCTCTTTGAGGGTCTTTTCTTCTTATACTGACCCTCCAACTTTCCAAGCATGTTGCCCTTCTCCATGGACTGGTGCTTCCTTACAACATACACAAGGTATGTGAGGCAGAGTTTTACCATCTTTGCTCCAAGGGGCACTTTCTTCAAGACAAAATTGTTTGTTCTCTTTGAAGTCCTTGAGATGTTCAGTACTTTTCACTAGCACCACAATAAAAAGGAATAGATTCTTCTTCTGTCATCCGTAGTCATTGTCCAACTTTCAGATGCATAGCAAACAAATGAAAAGAGCGTGGCTTACTGTTGTTGTTGTTGTGTACCATTGAGTCAGAACCACCCATTGCTGACCCTCTAGTGGGTCTTCAGAGGCAGTGGATCACATGGGACAAGATTGCCCATTCTTTTGTGGAGCACCTGGTGGATTCAAACCTTATACCTTTGGGACTGCAGCACAACTTCTTACCACTAGGATATCAGACCTCCCCAGATCTGACACTGTTGTTGATGTTATGTGCCGGCAAGTCAGAACCTACCAATAATTATTCCTCCAAGGGTTTTCAGAGACAGTAAATAGTATGAGAGGAGATTGTCCATTCTTCTCCCATGGAGCAGCTGGTGGATTGGAACAATATGTTTTGAGATTGCACTGTAGCTCCTTGCCACTAGGCCACCAGAGCTCCTTATAGATGACACAGGATATCTGGGCTTGATTCCTTATAAGTATGAAAACCTTACACCAGTGAATGCAATAAACTTTTGGGAATTTTAGTAGAAGCAGGTAGCCAGGTCCTTCTGCCATTGAGCTGCTGAATGACTTTGAACTGCCAAACGTTTAACCATTTGTACTTCCAGGCTGTGTAAATGCTTCCCCAACCACTCCTCCACTCCCGAGTATTCCAACTAAACCAAATAGTTTCAAGCAGAGTTAGTAAATCACACCCTCAGGGGGCCATCTAGATTTATGGAAGTGTTGACTCCTTTGATTTGTCAAGTTACTTGAGAAATAAATTTGAGTTGATCCAAAACCAATTAAATATCAAAAAGCTGACTCCTTTTCTTTTTATTCTTTCCTTCCTTACCTCTTTCTCCTTCTCTGCTTTCATTCTTCTGTGTCTTTGTTTCTAACCTTAAAATCAGTTTATGAAAATATCCAATTAGAGAAAAAATCTGGGTCACAAAAATTTATAATATTAAAATTCTCAAGATCCTTAAAGAATGGCACCGTTAGCATTTTACACTAAAGTTTGTTGTGTCATGCATCTTTGTGAATAGGTAAGTAGAGTCTGTACTGCTGAAAAATGAAAATAAAATGTAGGCAACAAAATCGCACATAATTTAAATGTCTATATCCAGGGTTTGCTCAGGTCATGGTCAACATAATGAGTTCACAATGCATCCACCAAAAAAAACCCCAAAATAGTCTTTTTCAAGTCCTGGTATTTTACTGAAAACACATAGTCACTCACATCAGTGAGTGGATTTTGACTCCGGTTTCTAAAGCTCTAAATGATAATGGAATGAAAGTGCATATCCCACATATCCTGTGGTATTTTCAAACAGAAGTAGATTATCTGATTTTGGATTGGTAGCACAACTCACTACAAGCTAAACCACCACAAAGCTCCAGTAAAAACTGTATCATGTTCTTATGTGCTGTCAAGCTGAAACCAACTCATCCTCCAGTGGGTTCTCAGAGGCTGTATACTGTGTGGGAGAATATTTTCCATCTTTTCCTGGGAAGTAGCTAGTGAATTTGAACTTCTAGCCTCTGGGATAGCAGCACAACTCCTTGCCCACTGTGCCACCAGAGCTTCCTCTAGTAAAATTGTAGTTTTTGTTGTTATTGTTGTGTGCCACTGAGTCAGAACCAATCCATAGCTGACCCTCTATCAAGTTTTCAGAGGAAGTTTATTGCATTAAAAGAGATTGGCTATCTTTCTAAGCTATAAATTGACCTAGGTACCTTTGGGTTGCCATTGCAACTCCTTGCCATTAGGCCAAATTGTAGGCCTCTTAAATTTATCATAAATAATCCTCAAAGACATGTCTCATATTTGTACTCAGCAAGGACCAGATGAGGATATTTCATTGTCTAGTGCTCAGTGATATATGTAATCAGCTTCCCACCCCCAGCTGATTATAAATGAAATCAGAGACAGTTCATCAGCTTACACTTGATTTTTAACACAGTCAAAAATACCCAGTTTATCCCAACTTTCAAATAAATAAAAGACACCTTCTAGGATACAATTGTGCTATGCTAAAGGCTCACCCTTAGGCAGGAACAAACCAACTTTTAAAAACAAAGCCTCACCCATCAGGTCCTGTTGGCCTACACAAGAGGTTTCCTACCCACAGCTGATTGTAAACAAAATCAGAGTTTGGTTTGGAATTGGGAAGGGAGTGTGTTAGGATTGTATTCTCTCTCCATACCTATTCAATCTACATGTTGAGCAAATTATTCGGAAGCTGGGCCCTATGAGAAAGAGCGTAGCATAAGGACTGGAGGGAAACTCATCAATAACCTGCATTATGCAGATGATACTACTTTGATTGCTGAAAGTGAGGAGAGCTTGAAGCACTTGTTGCAGAAAATCAGGAATGCGGCCTTTGGCATGGATTCCCTCTCAATGTCAGGAAAATGACCATTCTTACCACTGGACCAATAGGCAGCATTGCGATGGATATACAGGAGATTGAAATTGTCTTGCTTGGATCCACAATTAAAATCCTCGGTACAAGTAGTCAAGAAATAAAGAGATGCATTTTACTGGGAAAATCTAAAGTTAGGGACCTTTCCAAATTACTGAGGAGTACTGATGTCAGTTGGAAGCAGGAGTGGCATCCACTTCCTAAACAACGTTCCTCTGGAAACTCTGTGAATTTTGAGAAATGACAGTAGTTGTAGAAAGGCTTCAGGTATTTTGTTCATATGAGTTGTGCTCGACTCGACAGTAATTAACAACAAATAACACCAGTGATGTCAGGAGTAGTTTGAGTGCTATGGTCCATCTGATTCACACCATAGTCTTCCCGATTACTAGCTATACATATGAGATCTGGACAAAGAATAAAGATGACAGAAAATGAACTGACACCTTTGAGCTGTGGTGTTGGAGAAGTGCAATGAATATCCCAAGGAAAGACAAGAGACAAACAAATATGTCTTGGAAAGGGTGCAACTGGAGTGCTCTTTGGAGGCAAGAATGATGAGGCTTTGCATCCCATATTTTGGACATGTTGCTAGGAGGGGCTATTCCTTGGAGAAGGACATGATGGAGGTTGGAGGGTGGGTGAAGGACAGAAAGACCCTCAACCAGGTAGACCGATACTATGCTTTTGTGTGTCAGGAAGTGTGAGCATGGTGAAGGATAGAACAGGGTTGAGACATTATGTTCATCAGGTCGCTATGAGTCATGCTTGACTTGATGACACGTATCAATGACAATGCTCAGACTCTGCTCCCTAGGGTTATGTCTGTTGTAGCTGGAACGAAAGATACTGATATCTGGGATGAAAGTCCTTGCTGTGTTCCATTGTTTCTCAATTCCAAGTGTAGGTAAACATGGCTTCCTATTCAGACAGAAGCCATTTGTCCTCAAACACTGCCCCTTCTACTTTACTGGGGTAAATACTCATGGCATAATCCATAAATAAAATTGATGACATAATGAATATCCTTGCTTTGCTTTTAATAAAGCAACTCTTGTTTTGTTTATTCTTAAGGATGACCTCCTCTTTCTAAAATGCAGAGTATGCCAGGCTGGACTATAAATGCAGATATGCTCTGTCCTTAAGTAGACTACTCCTCTGGTCCTCTTCACTTAGGGAAGTCTGGTACTCTTCAGAGGTCTTCCCAGACCATCTTTTTTGGATTTTAAACACGATCAGACCTAGAATTTCTATGGCAGAAGGTCAAGTTATAGATCCAATTTTACAGGAGAAAGTAGAAATAAGAAGCTAGTTATTAAGTCTTTCATTTACCCCAATTCCTCAAATGTCTACTTCTTAGGGGGGGGGAAGAAAAAATCAAAGTTCTTTTGTTGCTTTTGTTTCCTTCCAAGATTGCCTATGCTTCAAGCTAGCTTCTTTGAAAAAAAGGTTTGGTAATTTCCAAAATAAATCCATTCAGGGGAAAAGTCAGGATTATAACTCAAAGTTTAAGAAACACACAGGATTTTAACAGACAATTTTTTGAAATTCAGTTCATGGCTAACAGCCTCACACTTTAAAGATAGACTTCTGATAAGTAATCTCTATATGCAAAACCATCTGTTAATGATCCGTTCCTAATTACTATTTTCATAATTTCCACATTGGCATCCGTTTTCTCATAGGAACATAGGTGGAAGCGAGAAAATAAATAAAAATAAAATAGCAACCCTGAAGAAAACGTTCAACCCTTTAAAATTACTTCAGAAGCACAAGATAGCATTTTACTTGCATGACTGCAGTTGTGTTGTTGTGTGCCTTCAAGTTCATTCTGACTAATAGCAATCTCTGTAACAGAGCAGAACTGCCCTATGAGTTTGCTTGGTTATTAGCTTTCCCAGAGCAGATTGCCAGGCCTTTCCCCACAGAGCTGCTGGGAGGGATCTGATGACCTATATTTGTTTTTGTAGTGCTTAACCATTGTGACATTAGAACCTTAATCAGCTAGAAGGGCTACTGTACTTTTATACAAATAAGCTTATATATCTTAAGGGAGCTCTGGTGGCCTAGTTGTAAGGAATTGTGCTGTCAACTCAAAGACACACAGTTTGAATCCACTAGCTGCTTCATAGGGAGAAAGACTCGCAACAACTTCTGTGCTATTTATTGCCTGTGAAAATCCACTGGAGGGTCTTGACTTGACAGTAAGGTTTATGCCAATCATAATCTTTTCAGGAGATTTTCCTCATGTATACTTTGCGTGTGTGTGTGTGTGTGTGTGTGTGTGTGTGTGTTATTTACATGAGTATGTAACAATATAACAAGAAAAAATTCTGTGGTAGTCTTACATCAGAGGCAAAGGAGTGAGGAGGAAGACGAACTTGCCCTTAGCAGTGACTCTTTGGCATATTGTCCTCCTTGACAGTGGAGGCCTGTCAGGTGCTGGCTGATGGAACTAGAAGTGCAATTAGACTTTAGGAACGAAGGAGAAAGTAATTTGCTGATCCAAACCTTTTTTCACAGGATTTTGAATCATTTCCTTTCTTCTCTTTCACTTTTTTCATCATGTTTTTTTTCCCCTTTTTTCTTCTTTGAGCACAGTTTTTTTTTTCTCTTAAGGCCTGTGACCTGCTGCCAACAAACCACAGTCAATTGAGTCTACATATCAAGCCTTGATTACTGTTTGTATCACAGAGTTAGATAAAAGGATGAGAAGAGAAAGATGCCTAAATGACAGCAGTTTCTACATGCTTCACATAAGCATGAAATATGATTGTGCTGGGGGTGGGGGGGCTTATACCAGTTTATTTACAAAATTTGAATACTTTTTTTAGAACAGACTCTTTCAATTTCCCTCACCCCCACCACAACTGGTTCATTATTATTATTATTATTATTTATATTGATATTTTAACAAAAGTTTACAGAAAACTTAGATTTCCATTTATTCTTTGTTGCACATTAAAATTAGCATTGAAAAAGTGTTCATATTTTTTTCCCCACTTTCTTCTACCTAGCAGAGAGTCCTTATACATTTACAGAATCTTTGCTTTTCTCTTGGGAGTTCTCAGTGATTAAAATAGAGTTTATATCTACACACATGAAACTATGTATGCTAAAGAAAATGTTAGTGGCTGTTTGAAAAACTTATTTATCTGTGCTAAAAGATAAAGTGACCTTGTTAAATAGAACCATTTAAAAAGGCAAGGTTAAAAAAGTCAGACATTATGCTGAGTGAACTATCTCAGCCACAAATAGGACAAATACTGCATGGGAAATAATAATAAGATGACTGTTGTAAAAACAGTATGGACACGGAGGAGAGAGCAGGAAAAGAATGGATAGATAATAAAAGCTAATCTGAAATAGGTGAAGGAAAGACTATCCGAAAGGAATGGGATGGATGACTTGATATTATTTTATGACAATTAACAACCTGGAATGAGACGTGCACTGTGGAAGAGCATAACGAAGGAAAATCTGCATCACTGAAAGAATGAAAAATCCATGCTTTCTGTAAATTTTTGCTAAAATCATAATTTTGAAAGTCCTTAACTTAAAAAAAAAAGTCAAAAGAAAGATTCATCATTTATCTAAATACAGCAGTCCTGGTTAGGAACCCAACTGTTAGTTAAAAGGTTGGTGTTTCAAACTCACGCAGAGGTATCTCTATAGGTAGGCCTAAGGACCCTGCAGAGTAGGTCTTCTCTGGACATACAAGGCCGCCATGGGTTGACGTTGTTGTTGGTAGGTGCTGTTGAGTCATAGATGACTCATAATGACCCTATGAAAGAAAGGCCTGAACACTGTTCATAGAGTTTCTGGAGGCAAGCTGTTTTGGAAGTGGATGCTACTCCTGCTTCCAAGCTTGTTTTAGTCAGGAAGCTCTACCAAACACTGTCCACCATGAGTAACCATTATCACATTTGGCACATCACTGTCACAATGTATTGCATCACAGCAACCACGAGTTACCTCTGTACAGCAATGGACAGGCCAGTGGTATACCACGTAGAAGAATGTTTGGCAGAAAAACAATTTGAACCAGGCCTGAGTACCACAGATTAAAATCACCCACCTTGGGCTTGGTGGCATAACTTTCTGTCCACTAGGCCAACGTAGTTCTCTCTATGTTGTTGTTGTTATTGTGGTTAGGTGCTGACATTGATATATTTGCATATATATATATTCATGGACTCGATGGCACATAACAACAACAACATATTCATGCTGAATGTGCTCAAACATTATTTAAATATAATACTTTTAAAATACTAATCTGAGCTCCCCTGGACTTTCTATTTTTTTTTTTTCTTCTATGTTTAGGAACCAAAAGGTATTTTTTCCACATATTATGTGCTTTGGTTAGTGTCATTAAAATTGTTCTCCTCCTAGTCATCTAACATAACCCTAAATGAGGGTCTCTCAGCAGTTACTGTATCTTATACATTGGTGGTGGTCTCGGTGGTGTGTGGACAAGTCAGATCTGATGCCTAGCTGACCTTCCAGCAGGTTTTCAGAGGCAGTATGTTGCTTGAAAGGAGACTGCCCATCCTTCTCCCTTGGAGCAGTCATCAGAGCTCCCTATGACTTCTAACTACGCTTGTTGGTGCCATAATTAATGTGTTTGTCTACTAGTCAGAAGTTTGGTGGTTCAAACTTCCAGCTACTTCATGGGAGGGAGATAGGGAAGCATACTTCAGTGGCGGTTGACAGCTCCAGACGTGTTGTGGAAGAGTTCTACTCTGTTCTATAGAGTCACTGGGAGTCAGACTCAACCTGATGGTTGACTGGAACTCCTAGTTAAGATCTATACAAAATATTCTCAGCAGAAACATAAACAAATAAGATATACACATTGTCTAGGGACTAATGTGTACCTGATCCAGGACATAGTATTTGCAATTACTTGGTATGCAACAGAGAGCTAGACAATGATTAAAGATGACAGAGGAAGAATTGACGCTTTTGAATTTATGTTGCTGAAGAAGAGTCTTGAACATACCATGAACTGCCAAGAAGACAAATGGGTCTGTCTTGGAGAGGGTGAAACCAAGTTTCTCCTTGGAGGTTAGAATTTTGAAGCTCTGTCTCACATACTTTGGGCATGTGGCTAGGAGACATTCATCCTTGGAGAAAGTTATCATGTTGGGAGGGGTGGAGAGACAGCACAGGAGAAGACACCCCCAGATGAGATGGAATGATATAGTAACTGGGACAATGAGGGTAGGTGAGTCAGAATCAGTGAGACTGGCTCAGGACAGGGAAGGCTTTGTAGCTGCTGTAAGTAGGGTCACTATTAGTCACAGGCATCTCAATAGCATATAACAACACCAAATCTTTTTAAATATACATGTAACAGTTTTACAGTAGAGAAAATTAACAGGCATCACCTTATCCAAGTATTCTGATAGCATACTAGTTTTTGTTATGTGTCATCAAGTTGGAACCAACTCATAGCTAACTCTTCAACAGGTTTTCAGAGACTGTAAATTGCACAGGAGGAAAATTTCCATCTTTCCCAGTGCAAAAACCTGTGGAATCAAACCTTGTGCCATGAGCTTGGCAGTGAAACTTTTTACCATTAGGCCATCAGAACCCTGTGTAACACTCTTGGAACCACAAAATTAAAAAAAAAAATTGCTGTAGAAAACTCTGTTGTCAGGGACCTCTCCAGAATGCTGAAGAGCAATGATGTCAGTTTAGAGACTAAGGTGAAACTGACCCAGGCCATGGTTTTTGCAACTACTTGCTATGCATCAGAGAGCTGGACAATGACTAAAGATTATAGAAGTAGAATTTATGCCTTTGAGTTATAGTGCTGGAGAAGAATACTGAATGCACCATGGACTACCAACAGAACAAACAAGTCTGTCCTGGAGAGGGTGAAGCCAAGTTACTTCTGAGAGGCAAGGATTTTGAAACTTCAAATCACATACTTTTAGTGTGTTTCTAAAAGTTACCAGTCCCTGGAGAAGGATATCATGCCTGAAGATTGGAGGGACAATGCAGGAGAGGAAGACCATGGATGACATGGATTACATAGTGATTGGAGCAGTGGGGGTAGGTGTGTCAGAGACAGTGAGACTGGCTCTGGATAGAGCAGGGTTCAGGGTTCTTGTACATAGGGTTGCTATGAGTCACAAGCGACTCACTGGGATATAACAATAAGATACAGTCTCCTGAAATAATACAACGAGGCAGAGCAGACTATCTCTGTGGTATTCTTCTCACAACTACATTACTTCAGCCTATTCTGGAGAAATTATCAGGAAAACCCAAATTAAAGGATATTCTCTAAAATACCACAGCAGTACTTTTCCAAAGGCTGTAGGTAATCATTTAAGAAAGGATAGGAAACTAATACAAATTGGAAGAAACCAAGAGATTCATGAGAAGTTCTTCGATGGAGGAAAGGGTTTAGCATTCTAGCCAACTAACTGAAAGATTGATAGTTCAAACCCCTTCAGAGGTACCTCAGAAGAAAAGGCTTATGATCTGTTTCTATAAGGCCACTAATATTCTAAATAGTGTTGCTCTGGTCTGTAACACAAGTGTTTTCAGCCAGTCAGAATAAAACAGATGGAAACAGGTTTGGTTTCAGTTTGTGTGAGCTGTTTTTGTTATTGTTGCTTTGGTTCACAAGATATGAAGTGGAATATCTTACAAATCAAAAGATAATACATTAATGGAAAAGCTGAAGAGATCAGAGTGAAATTTATAGCTTTATTGGTGAAACTACACAAATGTTCATTCATTTTGATAAATGTGTCAAGATTACATAGGATATTAACATTAAAGAAAGCTTGCTTGAAATGTATATAGGTAATCTATTTTTGCAACTTTCTCATAAAGTTAATATTATTTCAAATACAAAGATTTGCAGAACGAACTGGCAACCACGAGCATTTGTTTGTTTAGAAGTGTATTAATTCAAGATGGTTTTATAAAGCATCAGCAGTGATACTAGAAGCTCACTTTTGGTATGTTGTTGTTGTTGTTAAGTGCTGTTGTGTCGCAGGCGACTCATAGCGACGCTATGAAGGAGAGTCCTCGATGTTTGGGTGCCTTTCATCCTCTCTCCAGGTTCATAGGGTTTCTGGAGGCAAGCTATTACAGAAGTGGATGCCACTCCTCCTTCCAAGCTCACTTTTGCTATACATCTATGTATATTCATAGGATGGGCAATGTCTTCCTGTGTGATTAACTGCCTCTGAAAACCTACTAGAGGGTCAGAAATGAGTCAGTTCTGACTCTATGGGGCACAACAACAATAACATATATGATAAGATAAAGACATAGATAAAGATGTGAACAAACACTTGTTAACATTCTCAAGAACAGTGAAATGGCAAGGATGAGAAAGGCATTCAGCTTTATTTAGTGCTGACAACAAGATGCACATAAACCTCAAAGTCCTGGTGAAATCAGAAACTTGTTTAATAGTCATGTTTTTTCTCTCCTAAACCTATTAGCTCATTTTTCCATAATACATCAGTTCAGAGTGACATCTATAAAAGTGCTTCTTGCCTGTTTGTTCCCTCTAAAATTATTCTTCCTTATCCCATCTGGCTTTGCAAACACATAAAATATCTATGTTGCATCACATTATCTAAAGCAGTTTTCACTGACATTCGCAGACTGCAAGAGTGGCTTAACTGTTCCCACATCGGATAATGGCTTCTTTAATTCTTCTTGACTCAAGCCCCCCCATCTCTGAATCTAACTGTTGCTACCTCGTCATCTGTGGAGCAGTCTGCTCTTCTTCCCTTCGTCTGTTCAGGCTTAGGCGAGCTTACAATTGCATTCCTTACTATTGCCAAAACAGGTTTTATTTGATGTCATTTTACACTGCTGAGCTGCTCCCTTGCCAATAACCACCCCACTGGAGTCAAGCTCACCAGGCCCACTGATAATAGCAATGGAAGAGACTACTGCCAGGGAAATACTAATCACTGAAAACAGGAAACAAGAAACAAAACTTCAGGATGTGTACTTCCATTTATTTACAGTCCACGACTAAATGACTGATTCAGAAGAAAGAAAAAGAGGAAGTTCCATTTTCTTCTTTAGGATATCAAATCAATGAAATGTAAAATACTATCAGAATAAGGATCATCTATACAGGTAACAAAAAAAATTCCATGTACCTAGCTAGGTTTGGACACTATGAAGTAGTAATGACATATAGAAAAAAGAAGATACACATGTCTCTTGATGATCTATATGAGATGTTAATGAATATCTATTTGAGATGTGAGTATGTCTTTTTTTCATTTTTGACAGAGAATAAATGTGATTGCTCTTTTTTCTACATCATGCTTTGCAGCTTTCAAAATTATTTGGTAATATATTCATCAAAAGAATTTTAGAATAAAATATTGTGGGAATTTAGCAAATGACTAGCAACTACGAAAGAACAAATGGGAAAAAAAAAGAGAACAAATTGATGTATAGTTAAAGGAAGAAAGACAGGAAATCTTATTCTTTTCTCTAAGAATGTTAAAGAGATGCGGCATTAGTCTTCATAGATTTTTAATTTACAAGATGAGAAATCAGAAAACAGAAAATATATATTTATATACACTCTGACATCTATGAAACAGTCTTCCTTTTGTCGACATCACATCAGAAAATACTTTAAATATATTTTGTTGTATAGTTTGTTTCACATTTTTATTTTGATTTTTATGTGATTATGTTCTATTACTAACTTTCTATGTGGTTGTTACTGATAGGGACCTTGGAGTAGACTCTGATTCATAGTGATGCAATATATAACAGATTAAACTCTGTCAGATCTTGTGCTAAAATCACAGTAACTGCTGTAGTTAAGCCTATTGATGGAGTCAATTCATTTCAGGGAGGGTGTTCCTTTGACCCTCTGCTTTTCCAGCCATGGAGTCCATAGAAGAACTTAATCGTCTCCTTCAAGTTCTTATGATAAATGCTTACTTAACTGCTGTATAGACAAAGAACTACAACAGGGATGTTCTCAGAGAAGGGAATGTCCCAACAGTGTATGGTCTTACCCGCTTGGCCTATTTTTACCCATAGGAAGCAAGTTAAAATGGGCCTGTGGTACCCAATACATTATTCATTAACAGTAAGCACTTCATTTTGCCAAAGCAGAACCAACCAATCTGCCTTATCATTCCTTGCCATGTCTCTACAAGAGAATTAAAGTACTCATGTGTTCTGTAGAGAAAGTATGGGAGTGTTAAATAAGATATAATGTAAAGTTACTGGGATACTGGTAATAAAATAAATATAAACACATCGAGTAAATTCAGTTTAATGTGGATACATTATTTTGTAGTAGGAAGTGAATATTTCTTTTTTTAATTGGACATGTTGTAAGGAGAGACAGGTCTTTAGAGAGGGACATCATGCTGGGTAGAGTGGAGGGACAGCGCAGGAGGGGAAGACCCTCTATGAGGTGGATTAATTCAGTGACTGGGGTAATCGGGATGAGTTGGAAACAACCTAAGTGCCTATCAACAAACAAATGGATAGAAAATCTCTGGTATATTCACACAATGGAATAATACGCAGTATTGAAAACCAAAGAACTCATGAAATATTACACAAAATAGGTGGCTTTGGAGGACATTATGCTGAGTGAAATATCTCAGACACAAGAGGACAAATATTGCATAGTGCCACTGTTGCAAAATGGGACTGACATAGGAGTTGAGGGAAGACTGAGAAAGAGGGGATAAATAATATATACTATAGATAAACAGATGAAGAAGAGAACTGTTTGAAAGGGATATATGATTAGGTATTATTTTCATGACAAGGGTCCATAATGAGAGCTGTATGGGGGCGTGCACTGTGGGAGGGGGGGATTGTACAAAAATGAACATATTTTATTTTTACATTTCCAGGAGAAAAACCAACTGAGTGGAGGGGTAGGCAGGGAGGAAAATGTATAACAATGAATGAATGAATGGAAATCAAAAGTCACTATAAATTTTCTTTAAAATTTCAATAGTTGTTGTTGTTATGTGCCGTCGAGTCGTTTGCGACTCACAGCGACCCTATGTACAACAGCTCTAAACCCTG
>NW_006399772.1:17222791-17243907 GCF_000299155.1 Elephantulus edwardii | reverse complement strand
AAGTGATTGTTCTCCATAACAAATGGTATTTCTATTTACAACTTTTTGAGAAAGTGCCATACATCCTTCCATAGTAGTTGCACCATTTTACACTCCCACCAACAGCGAAAAAAGGTTCCAATTTCTCCACAACCTTGCCAGCATTTGTTGTTGGCTATACTGTTAAATTTTGTTAATCTTACTGGGGTAAGATGATATTTCATAGTTGTTTTGATTTGCCTCTCTTTTTAGAGCTAGGAATTTTGAACATTTCTTCATGTGCTTGTTAGCCATCTGAATGTCTTCTTTGGTGAAGTATCTGTTCAGATCCTGTGCCCTTTTTCAATTGAGTTGTTTACCTTTATCTTGTTGTGGTGCTCAAGTATTCTATAAATTCTAGATGTAAGTCCTTTATCAGACATGTCATTAGCAAATATTTTTCCCAGTCTGTGACTTTCCTTTTTACACTGTTGAAGAAGGTTTTGAATGTGCATAGCGATTTTATTCTTAGAAAGTCCCATTCATCAATTTTATCCTCCCCTGGTTGTAGGTTTTCCAGGATGCTTGGAAGACTGTTAATGCTGTCGATTAGGGCTTCTAGAGTTCTTCCAAGCTTTTCCCTAATGAAGTTTATAATCTTTGGTTTTAGTCCTAGTTCTTTGATCTACTTTGAGTTGGTCTTGGTGTATGGAGTGAGTGGTAGATCTTGCTTGAGTTTTTTGCAGTTTTCCAAATTTGCTGTTGTTTCCCCACTTAACTGATTTCATTTCCTTTTAAAAAAATCAGTTGTCCATAGTAAATGGGCTGATTCCTGGGTTCTCAATTCTATTCCATTGATATATGCATGTGTCATTATACCAGTATCATGCTGTCTTGATCCCCACAGCCACGTAGTAGGATTTTAAATCAGAGAGTCAGATGCCTCCTAACTAGTTTCTCTTTTTTAAGTGTGTTTTGCTTATCTGGGGTTTCTTTCCATTCCAAATGAAATTAGAGATTGCCTTTTCTTTTCATTGAAGAGTGGAATTGGTATTTATGTTGGGATTGCATTGAATGTATTAATTGCCTTTGATAGCCTCTAATTCCTCATTTGTTTTATCTGCATCACTTTGGAATGGTTGGTTTTTTTAAAGCTCCTCCTACTTTTTGCTTGCAGTATCCTGTAATTCTTCAAGTTTGTTTCTCACTTATTGAAAATATTCAATCATTATTCTTTTAAATCTGTGTCAGAAAGTTCCATCAGACCTTCTGGCTTCAGAAAAGTCACTGAAACTGTGTCACTTTTGGTGTGTGACATCTTGTTTTGTGCTTGTGTAGATAGAGTATGAGATAGACTGCTTCTTTCATGACATTGCTGTGGTATAGTTTTTTTATGCCTGAGGTGAGAGCCAGTTCTGGATCTGAAGTAACTACATCAGAAGAGGGTTGGGCAGGCATGCACATGGACACACATAGGGTGGGTGCACAAACAAATGCATGCAAGGGGGGGTGCATGTATATGCACGTGGGGGTGGAGGACTAGCTGTCCAAGTTGGCACACATGGGAACCTCACTCAGATTTCAGCTATCTGGTTTGTGCCTGGTGGGGCTCGCACCTCACAGGGCTTGAGCATGGTGGTGCTTGCACCCAGTGGGCTCATGTTCTGGTGGGGCCCACATTCTGGCTAATGTTTAAAAGAGGAGCTCTGGTGGCCTATTGGCAGGAAATTGCCCTGTAATTCCGAAGGCACACAGTTCTAATCCACCAGCTGCTCCATGGGAGAAGGATGGACAATGTTCTCCCATGAGATTTACTGACACTGAAATCCCTCCTGAAATCAGCTGTGGGTCATTTCTGACTTGATAGCACACAGCAGCAACAATAATATTAATGTTTAATAGAATCGCTTCTGCTGGGATCGTCTATAATGAATTGCACTGTTAACCCAAAGTTGATTTGAACCATCAGTAACTTTAAGAGAAAAAGATGGGCAATCTCCTCCTGTTTAATTTATAGCCTCCAAAAACTTGCTATGGGTTCACTATGAGTCATTTCCAAATCTACAACAATTCTGAGTATTAACATCATAATGATTCTGAGTTTATCCTCTCTTGCCACATAGAAGATTCATAAATTCACGGTGCCCATAAAATCCAGACACCAGGTGGGTAGTGAATGGTTACCAAAAGTGAATGTAGGCAGGTATGATGTTTGACAGTTTTCCATGCTGGACTTTACGAAGTACATGTGTGCATATGCATCCTGTCTCCAAAACTTTTCAATCTCTATGCAGAACAGATCATTTGGAAAGTAGGGCTTTATAAGGAGGAATGTGGCATCAAGATTGGAAGAAGACTCTTCAAAAACCGATAATTGCAGATGACACAACCTTGCTAGCTGAAACTGAAGAAGACCTGAAGCACTTGCTGCAGAAGGTCAAGGACTGTAGTCTTCAATATAGATTGAAGTTCAACATCAAGAAGACAAAGATTCTCACCACTGGGACAATTGGAAGCACCATGGAGGGTGGAGAAGAGATTGAAGTTAACAGCTATGGCTCACTCAGCTCCACAATGAACACTCTTAACACCAACAGTCAGGAAATCAAAAGACGAATGGCATTGGGAAAATCTGCTGTTTAGGGACCTCTCCAGAGGTTTCTGAAAAGAAACAATGTCAGTGCAGAGACTAAGGTGAACCTAATCCAGGACATGGTCATTGCTATTACTGTTATGCTTCAGAGAGATGGACAATGACCAAGGTTGACAGTAGAAGAATCACTGCCTTTGAGTTGTGGTTCTGGAAAAGTCTTGAACATAACATGGACTGCCAAGAAAACAAATAGATCTGTCTTAGAGAAGGTAAAACCAACTTTCCCCTTGAAGGCTGGGATTTTGTAACTCCATTTCACTGGACAGCAACCACCACCACCTATAATTGTAGTTGAGTTGGAACTAGCTTGTAGCTGACCTTCTAGTGGGTTTCTGAGGGAATAATTTGCATGGGAGGAGATTGCCCATTTTTCTCCCACAGGGCAGCTAATGTATTCACTCCACTTGGCTTTGGATTGGTAGAACAAATTCTTGTGTACTAGGTCACCAGAGCTAGTTATAAACACATACACGTTCCTGAAAGTACCACTCACTTCACCACAATTTCAAGATAAAATTTTATTAAAAGTAAAAATTGAAAGGGCTAATTTTAGGAAAATTTTTAGGGTCTCTCTGGATTCTTCCCCAATTTTTAAATTTTAAAACAAAGGGTACAATATATAATTTTTCCATCGTGGAATGTCACAGAGAGAAGTTTGAAATCAATAGTTTGGATTGTCTTTTGAAATACAGCAAGATCATGAATGACATTATGCCAGATGTACTGGAGATGAAGGTTGGAGAGGTCCAGGCTTAAGGTACCCTGTGGAATAGAGGTTCTGCAGGTGCCAGGATGAATGATAATAAGAGGTATCCTTAGCAAGTCGTGACCATTTAAAACACTGAAATAATTGGCATAACATAAAAAGTCAAAGATAAAAAGTGGTCTGGTTTGATTTGCCCCTGTAGTGAATGAAGATTTAGTTAAACTAATATTAAAAAGAAATACCTGTTGAAATTTTTTGTATTCATGAATTTAAGATCTATTCTTTGTCATGCAATTATTGTGTCATTTGTTGTACAGCTTAAGGACTTAATAAATCAAGACATATATTTAGTCTGGACTTCCCAGTCATTTCTCAAATGATGCAAGCATCCCAAGATTCTTCGGTCTAAAATGCCCACTTGAATTTGTGAATGAATGAATGACATGTTTTACTTGGAAGTTCTAGAACTAAGTTGAATACCCTAAGGTACTGGTAGAGAATATCTCATCTGGCATTTAAAAGATAATGTTAACGAGGCCATATACCTTCTTTTTCATTCTATTCTCAGCTCACTAAGATGGTCAATAGAAAAGGAGAAAAAAAGTAGTAAAAGGGGGGATGAGAAGACAGTTATCTCAAGGATAATTTCTAAATATATAACCAGGTACTTGAACTTAATGCCAAATACAACTAAAGGGTTTGGAATGGGATTCTGATATCTTTGAAGTGGAGAAGTAAAGATCTTTAGAGTGGCAGATGAGCTGTTCAGGGCACATGTGCAGGCATTTGGACTGGTGGGGAAATTTTCACAAGTCCTGACACATCAAATGCTAGCAGAAAGAAAGAGCAAGAGAAAGGGGAGAAAAGGAGGGAAAGAAAGCCAGAGGAGGAAAGAAGGTGGAACATAGAAAGGATGGAAGAAGAAAGGGAGGAAGGTTTGGAGAAACGAAGCTCCATAAAGAGTTGAAGATGGTGGTGCTGGTCAGCAGGAGTATTAGCGCAAACAAGTGCTTGTGTTTTATTTCTAATTTTTCAGATAGGGTGAAATGGTCTAGAGTTACTGGACCTGAAGAATACTTGAAAAAAGATTCTCTTTCTCTGATACAAAGGATTAACAAAGATGACATTTTCAGAAGATAATAAAGTAATCCTATTAGAAATAATGACTACTCACTCAAATTTTCTAGAGACAAGTACATACAGAGAAGAATTATAGAAGAGAGATCAGACTATGTGTTTGTGCATCCATCCACGTAGATTTCTCTACTTAGGCTTTACTCCCTAAATATAAACACCCCAAAATGAGGGAAGAGTAAGCAGAAGGGCAGAGCATGAAACTGTACAGACTCCTCTTAAAGACTCTGAACCTTATTCAAAGGAAGCAAAAGTCTTTGTTAAAATATTAGCTCATTAGTAACTCCGTGATTTCTCCACCACAGCTATATGTACCTTTCTCTATCAACCTTGGGTTTCAGGAAGCATTCATAGAACTTTGCGTAGGCCTCTTTTCAAACACTTGTGAAATATGCATGCATTACAGAGGGCTCTTGTGGCCTAGTGGTAGGGACCTACGCTGCAATCCCAAAGGCATGTGGTTCAAGGCCACCAGCCACTCCACAGGAGAAAGATGAGCAATCTCCTCCTGTGTGATTAACTGCCTCTGAAAACCTGCAGGAGGGTCATGTATGGGTTGGTTCTGACTCTATGGTACACAACAACAACAAAATGGTGGCTTTGGTGGTAAGGAATTGCATTTTCATCCCAAAGGTACACAGTTCAGATCCACAAGCTGTTTCTCCATGTATTTCTCCAGCAGTCTCCTCCCATGTATTTAAAGCCTCTGAAAACTTGTTGGAGGGTCAATCCAACTTAATGGTACACAACAACAGCAATGTTCCCTTAAGAACTCTCCCTTACCTCCTAGTGAGAGCTTGATTTTAGAAACATGACTCATTCGTAAAACATTTGTTACACCTGTTATGTGCCAGACTGTGTAATAGACACTGGAGGCGCAGCGGTATACAAAGACCAACAAGAAGGTCTCTGGCCTTTTGGAGGTTATATTTTAGCAGTGATAACCAAAAGCAGGAAAAGAAGTCATAAAGCTTTCCAATTTCAAGAATTTAAAAGAAAAAAAAAAAGAAGAAGGAGAAGAAGAAGAAGCCAAGACTAATAAAGACGTGCCTTCTGTAGGTAAAATAATCAAAGCAAGTCTGACTGGGAGAGGGGATCAAGCTGAGACTTGAAGAAAGGGTGGGGGGGAATGCTTCTTGTTGGTAGTATCTACTGAATAGAGTATGACTCATAACAATGTTAGAACAACTGATCTGAACCCTGTCTTATCCTGTGCCATCTTCACACTCTATAACACATTCAAGTCCATTACCACGGGCACTTTGTCAATCCACTTGGTTGAAGGTCTTCCTCTCCTTCACAGTCCCTCCACTTTTCCAATCATGAAATTCCTCTCGAAGGAATGACCTCTTCTAGCAACATGTGAAAGGAAACTTCGTCATCTTTACCTCCAGCAAGCACTCTGGCTGCACCTTCTCCAAGACATATCTGTTAGTTCTTTTGGTTATTCATGTAAGAAAAGTATGGGAGGATCCTTTACACAAATATATTTTTTTTCTTTTCAATCTCTATGTATTTCAGAGACAATAAGATTGGCATAGGATAGAGCAGAGTTTAGGGCTGTTGTACATAGGGTCACAGGGGACTCAATGGCATATAACAACAACAACAACATTCTTTAAAAAATTTTATTATTGTGTGTGTGTGTGTGTGTGTGTGTGTGTTTGTACTGTCAAATCGGATCTTAGTGGTACAGGAGGAGATTGTCCCTCCTTCTCCAGCAGAGTATCTGGAGGATTCGAATTGTGCACCTCTGCGATTGCAATGCAGCTTCTTGCCACTAGGTCACTAGAGCTCCCTGATAGCAACATTCTTCATAATTTGCTCTGTTGTTGACCTTGGGTTCCTGTTTGTCACTGAGATGTAAACAAGCTGTATGTATCTGGAAGTTCTCCAGAACTAACTGAGATGGTCCAACCTACTGGCATGTTTGTTTGAAGGAAATTAGTTTAATATCAGGAAGTTAGAATAGCTGGTGCTTTTGTATGAGTTTGGATACTTGAGAGAAAGCTCCTCACAGGGCAAAAGCATGACTACAAACAACTTCCCTAAGTCTCAAGAAGGTACAAAAATTAGAGGGACAATGGAGATAAAGAGCCTCCACAAGATAGAGTGACATAGTGACTGCCGCCGTGGTTTTAAGCCCAGTGGAAATTACAAATGTGGTTCTAGATCAGGCAAGATTTCTGTTCCACCCAGGGCCCTGTGACTCGGAGTCAACGTGTAACATCAAAAAACAACAGGTCTCAAAAATCTTACATATTTTCCAGTTAATGTAATTTGCTTTGCATATTTTTAAATAAGTCTATGACTCTACGCTGTCAAACTTCATTTGTTTTTGTTTTTTAAAGAATATAATGAAAACCCCAACCTAAGAGTTTTGAGATCTTAGCTGTTATGTTCCTTTCCAATCAAACATACTATGTGTTTGAGGAAACAAAACAGGATGCGTAATAGTTACCAGGCTTAAAAGAACAGTTTGTTCTTTGCTGGCACTATACTTCTTGTCAAAAACTTCACTGTAAGTGATCTGAGTTTTTGAACGTTAGCTTTACCTCATGACCATAAAATCATGATCTTTTAAAGGCAACTGAGAGTACAATTAACCTTAAGAAAAGAATGTCATCTTTCTCTGATTGATTATCTCAGCTTCCAAGGACCAGTCATCCAGAACGAGTGTTTCTAATAAAATAAATTTTTCAGAAATGGATCCTGATCTGTATTTTCTTGGCTCTCAAAGCACAAAACAGACGTTGTGGGGTGCATGCCTAATGAGTCATCCTTGTTTTTCATGAAAAACCATAATTTTCCAGTACTGTAGCAT
This sequence comes from Elephantulus edwardii, assembly GCF_000299155.1. NCBI lineage: Eukaryota > Metazoa > Chordata > Mammalia > Macroscelidea > Macroscelididae > Elephantulus > Elephantulus edwardii. Next base: position 17,236,632 of record NW_006399772.1, on the reverse strand, counting down.
TTTGCTCTTTACTGATGCATTTGCATAAAGTGAATATATTACAACTTGGATGTTGTGATTTAGTTAGTTTAATTATGACAGTCACATTGATGTGTTGGTGATTTCATGAATCTGGAATGTGCCTGAATTTTTTTTTAAAGGGTCTTATACTGCTGCCAGGGAGGGAAAAAAATCCCTCTAGACAGAAACTTTCTTAACTGAATTTGATTATGTTAATATTCTCTGAGCCTTGGAATGGGCACATTCTTACCTCCAGCACAGAAAGTAAAAAGGTACAAGGCCTCACTGCAGATGGAGAGTTCTCAAGGAAGAATGTAGGAGGAGTACCCAAAGGAAAAACAAGAATTAAATGGACAGTTTTGTTAGTCTTTCCATTAAATTTCATTTAATATTTTAATTGACTTTTATTTAAGTTACCTCCACATTACTAATTACTGTTAAGTTTCATTCTAACTCACAGTGAATCTATAGAATGGATAAGAATTGCCTCATACAGTTTGCAAAGTTATGATTTATAGAGAAATTGACTTTCACCTCTTTCTCCTATGGAGAAGCTGGTGGATTTCAACTGTCAACCTTTTGATGAGAACCCAAGTATCAACTACTAAGACACCAGAACTGGAAACAGAATGAAGCCCTGTCTGATCCTATGCCATCTTGACCATCTCGGCTTAATGCCATTGCTGCGCTCATTCTCCTAATGCATCTCATTGAGTATCTTCCTTTCCTTCACGGTTCCTCTACTTTTTCTAAGCATGGCGTCCATCTCTGAGGACTAATCTCTCCTGGAAACAAACCAAAATTTTGTTAGATAAAGTCTCACCATCCTTGATTATCTAAGACAGACTTTTAGTCCATGGTAAATGTCATTTTCTTTAACAACACTGTAATTCAAAGCCATCTTTCAAGGTTAAAAAAAATATCACCAATTTATCATTTTCAGCAATATTATACCATATAGACCCATACAGGTAGATCTGATGACCTAGTGGCAACAAACTGTGCTGCAATCCTGAAGGCACGTGGTTTGAAACCACCAGTTGCTCCACAGGAGAAGGATGGGCAATCTCCTCCCATGCAATTAACTGTCTCTAAAAACCTGCTGGAATGTGCCTGACTTCTTTTAAAGAGTCTTATACTGCTTCCAGGAAAAAAAACCCCTCTAGACAGAAACTTTCTTAACTGAATTTTATTATGTTAATATTCTCTGAGCCTTGCAATGGGCACATACCTACCACCAGCACACAAAGCTATGGGTTGGTTCCGACTTAATAGCTCACAACAACAACAACAACATAGATCCACATGAGCTTGCAAAGCAGCCAGCTGCTGTAGTGTTGCCTCTGACTCACAGAGACCCCATGTGTGTCTGAGTAGAATTGTGTGCCATTGGGTTTCCAATGGCTGATTTATTGGAAGGAGAACATTAGGACTTTCTCCTGGGTGAATTTGAACCTCCAGCTTTTTAGTTAGCACTTGAATAATTCCATCATTCACACCACTGGGGAATTCCACTTACAAGCTCTGGTGGCTTAGTGGTAAGGAGTTGCTCTGCCAATTCAAAGACATGTGGTTCAAATCCACAAGCTGCTCTAAGGGAGAAATATGAGTAATCTCCTCCCATGAAATGAAGAGTTAGTTCTGACCCAATGGTACATAAGAGCAGCAAATAACATTTTGTCAATACAGTAAGAATCTCTCCACAATACCCACATCTAGGCCCAAACTCATTTACTTATTCATTTAACTAACATTTGTCAGCTATTCAAGGCACTGTCCTGGAGATTGAGAATGAATTAAAGAATAAAACACCAAAAAAAAAGATTGCCACTGTCATGTCCCTTCCACACTAGCAGAGAACAAAAAGGAAGAAAGGAAGGAAAAGGTAAAAAGAGCCAATAAGTTATTGAAATAATCACTGCTTTCGTAGACACCATACAGAACATAACTGGAATGCAGGAGCCTAAGGGAAGGAATTATTTTTATAAAAGGCCTCAATGAAAAGATGCATTTAAGCTTGACCTAAATAATGAGAAGCAGCAGCAATGTGAAAGACCAAGGAAAGAGCACAACACGCTAAGGGAGCAGCCAGCTCCACATCCCTGAGGCCATGAAGAGGCTTCATGTTCAAAGAACGCAGAGGCAGTGACAGTGATGTGGAGTGGGATAAGGGTGGCAGGAGACTGATGGGTGGGTAGAACCAGATCATACTTGGCCTCTTTGGTCAAGGTGAAGAGTTGGGTTTTTATTGCCAATATAATGGGAAACCAGTGAAAAGCTTCAAGCAAAGGAAAGATAAGACCTGGTTTAGAGAATCCCAGCTAAGAGTCTAAATTAGATGAGGTTCTGACATGGACATGAAAACCTATGTGATTCCAAGAAGTGGAAATTTACTAACAGGGTGTTCAGAAATTTAGGAATAAATGTAAGATTTTAATTTTTCTCTAAAGAAAATTCACTTTGCAATTTGTCTTCGATGACAAATGGGTATTAAAATTCAGTTTCTCTGACCAAGTGAAACCGAACGCAAAGATAAACTGCTCTTGTTACATCCTGGAATGTCAGACGAGAGTTAACTCAGCCAGCTCTCAGTGCTGATGGAGCCCTCACAGAGAATGATGGGCTTGACAGTCTCATAATTGGCTTTGCCAGAGATTCAGACATAAGCCAGAGATTCAGATGTAACTCTCTGCTTCCAACCTCTGTTTACTCTCACCATTCACTTAGCCAATGCAGAATGAAGGGGAAGATATTTCTAGCACAGCAGATCTATGTAACTCATACATAAATTTGGGAACTGTAGATAATCAATAGATAAAACAAACGGAGTCAAACCTGTGGTGCACCCTGCCTAATGCTGCCCTCCTTAGGCCCCAAGAATGATTTGCAAAGGGTGAGATTTATTTCCTTTATGATTACTCTCTAAAATTTACACCTGAACTTGACCATCTTAAATTCCCTCTCTGGAACAATAAGCCAGAATTTCAGACCCAAAAAAACCACAAAAAACAACCACCCCAAAACCAAAATCACTCATTGCACTTAAGTCATAGCTGACTTCCTAGAGGGCTTTTGGTTGATGCATACCATCAAATTGGAACCCCTCCTAGCGGATCCATCAGCAATCACATAGAAGGAGCTTCTGCATCTTTCTTTAACAAAGCAACTGAGGGATTTGAACCACGTGCCTTCAGGTTGGTTGTGTAGCTCCTTACTATTAGGCCATGAGAGCTTGGGGATCTTAGCAGGCTGTAAATTTACCAGAAGGAGATTGCTTATCTTTTACTCTTGGAGCAATTGGAGGATTCATACCATCACAGGGCCAGAATCTTTGAATTAGCAGCAAAACTCTGTACAGAATACACCATCAGAGTGCCCTTATAATGGCACATAATAAGCAGAGAATGGATGTTGGATGATTAAATGAATGGATAAGTAAATCAATATAATCTTCTAGATATTATGAATAAGTGTGTACACCCTTTAAAATTGGAAATTGTAAGCTAACCTGTAAATGAGGTTAGCTACTTGCAGAAGGAATCTACACAAAAAGTTATTTGTATTCATTTAACAAATATATATTGTCTACTGCAGTAGTCAGCCTGGAAGCAGGAGTGGCACCCACTTCTGAATGGCTTGCCTCCAGAACCTCTAAGAACAATGCTCAGGCCTTTTTCTCATAGGGTCACTATGAGTCGTCTACGACTGATGGCACCGAACAACAACAACAGCTGCAGTGGTCAGCAAACTTTTTTCTATAAAGGACCAAATAGGAATTATTGGAATTTACAGGTCATACAATCTCTGTTGCAGCAACTCAATTCTGCCATGAATGAAGCTTTATGAGTGTGTTCCAATAAAACTTTATAGACATAGATACTGTCATCTGAAGTGCATAAAAATCCCATGTTATGAAATATATTTCTTTTTCATTTTTTCACCCCTTTAAAAATACAGAAGCCTTTTTTTTATCTCATTGACTGTACAAAGCAAACATCTGTCTGGATGGGCTCTCGTCATCTTCATGACAGGCATTGGAGAGAGCAGAAAAAGGAGAGAGATTTCTAAAAGTGTTGGTAATAATACTGAAGCATCCATCAAATCCAATTTACTACACTAGTGATTAAAGTTAGGAAGACCAGCCTGATGTAATCTTGAAAATTGTAGATTAGATTTTTCTAACATGAGGACACTTTTACAAAAAGAATTTCTTCTTTTTAAAATTGAATGATACAGAGTAAAGCAAAAACCCAGTCTCCAGGCAGTTCCACCAGAGAAATAAAAAACCTCCACCAACTATCCAACTCCTTCAGCTCTAGTATCATGCTCATTAGGAGATGTTTTGATATTCAATTCCTTTCCCAGGTACTTTGATATGGGGAAGCTAATGCCCTGCACAGCAGATATAATTATTTCTATACTGGAAATGAAGATTCCCCACCATGAATTAATAAACTAGTAAGCTTGGAGAGTTTCAATCAACTCTCCAGAGCCTAATATATAAAAATAACTTTGAGAACCTGGGAAACTACACACCAGATCCTGGCCCCTTGCTGAGCCCACCAAGGTAGATGCTTCCCTGAGGGACCTGCCTACGCAGCAGGCACATAGCTCTAACTGCCAAGTTCCCAGTCAAGCATTATGTTTCCTTCCTGAAAAACTTTCTCTTAAGCACTTCATGAATCTATTTATATTTATTTTATCTGTGAATATTTTAGCATGTATCTCTGTGAGATAAGGACCTCTCTCAAATATAGCCACAATATCATCTCTCAAAAAAAAAAAAAAAAAGACAAAACCACCAAAAAACAACCCCAAAACAACAAAATACCAACAACACCAAAACAAAACAACATCATTGATGTTGAGTTAGAGTTGACACACAAGTGACCGTGCAGCGGGGTTTTGGAGGTGTAAATCACACAGGAGACTGTCCATCTTTCTCACACAGAGTTCTGGCCAATTCAAACTCCCAGAGGCACTACCTATACGTGAGCACCACAAATCCTCCTGGACAAGAGTTCCTAGCATTTCCAGAAGCAAGCCATTTATAAAGCAATCAAACTGTTCACACCTTGCCCGGGAAATGTCAATCAAAACAGAACAGAGTAACAAACTCTTGATGTAAAATTCAGACAAATTAAAATACTCTGAGCTTAGAAGGAAAAAATTCTTTCAAGTTGTTTTCTAAACAATTAAAGTACCATAGTTCACAGGAAGGAACCCATTTCACCATATCAGCCAGCACAGTTGTTTTTGTTAGGTGCCTTCAAGTCGACTATGACTCATAGAAACACTATGAACAATGGATCTTAACCCTGCCTTATGTTACATCATCTTTACTACCTCTGACATACTTGAATCCATTGTTACAGCCATTATTTCAACCAACCTGAATAGTGGTCTTCCTCTCTTATACTGAGCATTCACCTTTACAGATATAGTCTCCTTCACAAACACTGGCTCCTCCTAAGAACATGACCAATACATTCTTGCTTCCAAGGAACAACCTGATGGCACTTTCTCCAAGATGTACTTGTGTCTTCTTCTGACAGTCCATCGAATATTCAATACTCTTCTCCAACACCATAACTCATAACTATTCATCTTCTGTCATCTTTATTCACTGTCTCACTTTCAGATGTATGCAAATAATTGAAAAAATCATTACTTGGATCGATGAGATGCATATTAGTCTTTAAACTGACATTGATGTTTGACAGAAGATTTTCCCAATTCAACACATTTTCTGGTTTCTTGACTATTGGTGCCAAAGATGTTGATTGTGGATCAAGACAAGATGAAATTATTGACAATTTCAATCTTTTCTTCATCTATCATGATATTGTCTGTTGATCCATTGGTGTGGATTATTTTCTTAATGCTGAGATTAATTGCTATTGAAGGCTCTGTTGTTGTTTTTATGTGCCTTTGTGACTCATAGCGACCCTATGTACAACAGCCCTAAACTCTACTCTGTCCTAAACTCTGCCAATCGCACTGTCTCTGACACACCCATCCTGATTACCCCAGACACTGAATCAATCCACCTCATAGAGGCCCTTCCCTTCCTGCACTGTCCCTCCACCCTACCAAGCATGATGTCCCTCTCCAAGGACCTGTCTCTCCTTACAACATGTCCAAAGTATGTTAGATGGAGCTTCAGAATCCTTGCCTCCACCTGGTTTAACCCTTTCCAGGATGAATCTGTTTGTTTTCCTAGCAGTCCATGGTACCCTCAATACTCCTCTCCAGCACCACAGTTCAAAGGCATCAATTCTCCTTTTATCCTCCTTAGTCACTGTCCAACTCTCTGATGCATAGCAAGTGATAGCAAAGACCATGGCCTGTATCAGAACCACCTTAGTCTCCAGAGAGACACTATTACTCTTCAATACTTTAGAGAGGTCCTTAACAGCAGACTTTCCCATGGCAATACATCTTTTAATTTCCTGGCTACTGGTGCTAAGTGTCGACTGTGCAGCCAAGCAAACTAAAGTTATGAACAATCTCAATCTCTTCACCGTCCATCCTGATGCTGCCAATTGGTCCAGTGGTGAGAATCTTTGTCTTCTTGACATTGAGCATCAATCCATAAGGAAGGCTGCAGTTCTTGACCCTCTGCAGTAAGCGCTTCAGGTCCTCCTCAGTTTCAGCAAGCAGACTTGTGTCATCTGCATAACACAGATTATAACTGTATCGAAAGGAATTGGCAGACACAGAAGAATTTCAGGAAACAACATATGAGCAAGAGCCTATGGTGATGAAGGAAGAAGTTCAAGCTGCTTTGAAGGAAATAACAAAAATAAGGCCCCAGGAATAGATGGTATTTCAGCTAACAGATGCTGCCCTGGATGTGCTCACCAAGTTGTGCCAAGAAATCTGGAGAACAACCACTTGGCCAACTGACTGGAAGAGATCTATATTTGCTCCCATTACAAAGAAAGGTGACCCAACAGAGTATGGAAACTACAGAACAATCTCACTGATTTCACATGCAAGCAAGATTTTACTGAAGATTATCCAAAAACGACTGAAACAGCACATCAGCAGAGAACTACCAGAAGTCCAGGCTGGGTTTAGAAGGGGTCATGGTAGTAGGGATATTGTAGCTGGTATTAGTTGGATCTTAGCTGAAAGCAGGGAATACCAGAGGAATGTCTATCTGTGTTTCATTGACTATGCAAAGGTGGTTTGACTTTGTGGATCACAACAAACTGTGGCTGACTCTGAGAAGAATGGGAATCCCAGAACACTTGATCGTGCTAATGCAAAACCTATACTTGGACCAAGAGGCAGTAATCAGAACAGAGCAAGGAAACAGAGGCTGGTTCAAAATTGGGAAGGGTGTACACCAGGGATGTGTCCTGTCTCCATACTTTTTCAACCTGTATGCAGAAGAGATTATCCTGGAGGCTGGGCTCTAAGAGGAGAAATTTGGGGTCAAAATTGGTGGGATATTGAAGTCTCTAGTCTTTGATATTCTGTAGCAAGCATTTTAAGTCCCTCACTCACTTTCAATAAGCAAGCTTGTGTTACCTGCATAATATAGGTTATTGATGAGTCTTCTTTCAATACTAATGGCACATTATTCATCATAAAGTCCAATTTCTCAAATCACAGTTTAAGTAAGTATGACGAAGGAATACAATCATGATACAACAGCCTTTTGGTCTAGGTATAAATTTTTCATGAGCAAAAATAAGTGTTCAGGGATTCCCATTCTTCTAAATGTTAGCTATAATTTGATGTGATCCACAGAAACACATTTTTGATTAAAAATATTAATAAATTTCCTATTCCCTGCTCAGTCAATAAAGCATAATGTCACTGTCCCATAAATGTTTTAAATTTTACTTTCCCATTTTATTTTTACTTCTTTTACATTAAACTATGCTTTTTTTTTTTTTTTTACTATTCTAATAGTGCATTTTCAAGGAACGTGGGATTAGTTTCTTCTGTACAAAACAGCTTTTTTTTTTATAAATTTTACTTAAAATTCTTCTTTCTAGTTTCAGGAACACTCTCATTATTAATTAGGAAACTGTTTTGGAAATGAAGAGATTGGAGTTAGTATCTTTATCTGCCCTCATACATGTTATGAAGAAACCGTAGGTTCTCTCCAGGATGCATTTCTTCACCCTTGGAAATTAAGAGTTTGAGGAGATGTTGTCCAAAATATGTCTCCAAATCAAAATTCTATGGTTGGATATCAGAATATCATTCTATACAGGTTCTGTACTCCTTATAATTGCTTAAATGATGTTGCTGTTAGGTGCTGTTGAGTCATAGTGACCTTATGAACAACTGACCTGAGCACTCTCCTACCAGTTGCCATCTGCAAAATCTGTGACAAACTCAGCCCATTTGTGCAGTCATGGTGTCAATAGATAAGCTGTACCATTCTCAATTCTAGAATTTAATCATTGAAAAAATTAAAAAAAAATCAGTATCACTATTTAAATGAAAACAATCACATTCATTTGACAATTGAGATAATGCATAGAGATTCCTATATTTTACAATTTATTAGATAATTATTCCTACTAATTTTTTGTTTATGCAGCATAGACAGGCATAACTAAACCAAAACACCCAGTGCTAATGATAGAAATAATGATTTCTTTTCCTTTAAACTAATGAATCGCCAAGTCTTATAAAAAGAAAACAATTCAGAGTGATAATATTCCTATTTGAGGGCTTTCTATTTTTTAACTTTCATATGGTAAATAAACAGCATCCAATTGTATAAAATAAGAATTGTGTATATGGTACAATATGATACCTAACTTTTTCTTGCTGCATGTGTATTTAAAAGATAAACTTCCAATTAAATTTTTCTCTTGTAGTTAAATATTCTTCTCTATAACCTTCTCCTTAAAAGATAAAGAAATTTCTCTTTTAAAATTTAAGGTCAATTGTAACCCAAAGGCTTAAAAAAATTCAATGTTCCAGTGATAATTAAAGGTTACGATGTAGAGGAAGACTCATGGTATAATAAGTTAAAATTCAATAATGAAGATTTGAAAAGTGGTCTAGATAAACAAAGTAGCATTTGTAAATGTAACTAATAAAAGAACATTCTTCCTAAACAGCTTCTCAAAATATTTAAAATTTTATTATAATTTAATAGCATCCATAAAGCCTTTAAAAGCATTCTAATCATGAGGAGCATTACACTTTATTTAGAAGCAATGTGGGCAAACTACCCATGCCTACTTCAAATTTTATTTGTTTCTTTTAAAAAATAAGAATCTGACCTTGCTCTCTTTATTTATTGAATGTATTTCTTTTCCTTCATATAACACAGTGCATGAAAGGTAAGAGAAAGAGAAAAAAATCTACAAAATTATTTGCTTAGGGTCACTAGGAGTCGCCTGTGACTCATGGCACTTACAACACCACCACTACCAACGGGAGGGAGGAAGAGAGAGAGAGAGAGACAGAGAGAGAGAGAGAGAGAGGAGGGAAAGAGAGCTGCGAGCGTGCAGTGGGACTAGTGCGCAGAAAGCCATGTATCCAAGCCGAAGGTGAGTGACTCTACTCCGCTGCCCTCAGGCCTGCCTTTCATTGTTTTTGGTGAAACATTCTTCTAGGTCATGTAACCCTGGTATGTCCGCCTGCTGTACAGGGGTAATTCATGGTTGTGAAGCCGAACACTGTGACACTGATGAGACAATTGCGAGAATGGTTACCCATGGTAGACAGTGTTTGGTGGAGCTTCCCGATTAAAACAAGCTTGGAAGCAGGAGTGACATCCACTTCCACAATAGCTTGCATCAGGAAACCCTACGAACTTGGAGAAAGGACGAAAGTTAAACAGAAGGTGTCCAGGACTTTCCTTCATAAGGTAGCTGTGAGTTGCCTGGTACTCGACAGCACTTAACAACAACAACAGCAGTAAAAATCAAGCAAGAAAGTAAGAGAAATTCTACAACATATGTGTATGTGAGAAGGAGTTTCTTCTGTTCCTATTGAAAAGTTAATTGTCAATGCAGGAAAATAACAGACTATGGGTGATGTAGTGATAAGGAGTTGCACTACCAATCTAAAGCAGTTCTAATCCACCAGTTATGCTGTAGAAAAAACCCAGTCTCCTCCCATGCAGTTCAGCTGGTTCTGACTCAGTGGTACATACTATGATAACGAGGGTGAAAAACTGTTCTCAGTCTTCTGCCATGGATGTCCTCAAAACAATTCTGAATCACAGAAACCCACTGTGACTGAGTAGAATTACCCCGTGGATGATTTTGTCTGTATGCTTTTCGGAAGCAGATTACCAGTTCTGTCTTCCACCGAACCAGAGCCACCGGATAGATTCCAATTACCAACTCTTTAGTTGGTGTCTCCACACTTGACCATTGGACCTCCAGGACTTCGAAATATGAGGAAACCTTCATCATAACAAAAGTGTAGTGACTGGAGATCATGCCGGGTTAAACACGTAGAGCCAAATGGGTTCCTCAAGAAATTAATGTTTCAGCTTTTTACCTGGGACCAGGAATGGAATCCAAACCTGGCATCCGTGGCTCAAGAGACACCATGCTCTACCATGAAGCTACTTCTCCAGCTCCTGTCTGTTTTATCATTTTGATGAATCAGAAGTCCCTTAACAACACATGTTGTTATGGCGACAAGTGCATTCAAGAGACTTCTGATTCATCAAAATGCTCACTTCCACTTAATCAGAACTAACTCAGCTGACCCTCTTATGATTTCCAAGGCTGTAAGTTGACCAGATGCAAGAAAATTGCCCAAATTCCTCTTTCAGAGCAACTAGTGGATTTGAATCCTAAGATAGATACCACCTTTAAGTCAGCAGCACAACCCACTACAGACTACATCTCCAGAGTACCATTTTTCCTATCAAAGTATCAGAGTACCATTTTGTTATCAACCATCAAGTCAGAACTGACTCAGCAGACACTCCAGGGGGTTTTCAGAGTCAGTATGTTACACAGGAGGAGTTTGCTTATCTTACTCTCATGGAACAGCTGGTAGACTCAAACTGCATGTCTTCAAGTTGACCACTAGGCCACCACAGCTCCATGTCTTGTAGATATAGATAGACAGATATAGATTAGATAAATAGATATAGATATATAGAGATAGAGATAGAGATGATAGAGATATAGAGATAGATACCTAGTTCTGTGCCATCCTTACAATTATTGCTGTATTTAAACTCATTGATGCAACAAAGAAGGAAATTCCCCTAAAAAAGAATTGTTGCCATCAAGAAGATTTTGCCCAAAAGCTAACATGTTGGGCAAAGTAGAACTTCTCTCTAGGTTTTCTAACTCTCTAATCTTTGAGAAAAATGTTTTGGTGGCAATAGTGGTAAGGAATTGTGCTGCTGATGCAAAGGTACATCAAGTGTTTCATGGGAGAAGGATGGATAATCTCTTCCTGTGCAATTTACTGCCTCTGAAGACCCACTGGAAGGTCAGCTATGGGTAGGTTCTGGCTCAAATGTACACAATAACAGCAACAATCCTTAAGAAGGTGGCCACTTCTTTTCTCCATGATGTATCTGATGGGCTCTAACAACTGACTTAAACAACCCTGAAATTCCAGAAAATAAAAATAAAAATTATAGCCTTTGTGTCAGAGCTGACTTATAGCTGATCTTCCTGCAGATTTTCCAAGGCTGTAAATTGCCTGGGAGGAGATTGCCTGTCTTTCTTCTGAGGAGCAGATGCTGGATTCAAAATAGCTGCCTTTATTTTAGCAGCACAACTCCATCTGGACTAGGCTAGTAACAATCCTAAAGTTATAAAAACAGTATGGTGCCAGGATCAAAATTAAGAGTACATTTATTTCATCCAATATTTCTGTTCATATACAAATGCCATTTTGACAAAATGATGAAATATAAAAGATGACTCTAGATTGTCCTCTGAGCCATCCAGAAAGAATTAATTTTTATGTCTTGTTCCAACTTCTGGTTTCCACAATCAGGATTGGAAGACCACTTATCAATGACCTTTGATATGAAGATGATATAACCTTACTTTAACAAAATGACAAACACTGAAGCACTCACTGATGAAGATAAAAGACTATAGCCTTGAACATGGATTATAACTCTACATAAAGAAACCAAAAATCTCACAACTGAACCAATAAAGAAAATCTTGATAAATAAAGAAAGATTGATGTTGTCAAGGATTTCATTTACTTGGATATACAATCAACATCCATGGAAACAGGAGTCAAGATGTCAAAAAACATATTGCAATGGACAAATCTGGGGCTAAGGACCTCTTTAAGGTACCAGACATAAAGAATTTCATTTTAAATATTAAGATATATACCTGCCCCACACTGGTATTTTCAACTAACACATACATCAGTAAAAACCATTACAGGAAGACTGAAGAACAGAGTCCTTTGGATTATGGAGCTTTCAAAAAATATTGGGTATACTATGAAGTGACAAAAGAACAATATGGCTTGGAAAAGTGCAGCCAAAGTGCTCTTTAGAAACAAGGACTGAGAGACTTTGCATAACATATGTTGGAGAAGTTATCAGAAGGTGCTAATCCTTGGAGAAAGACAACATGGTTAGAAAAGTGGAGAGCCAGTAAAGGAGAGGAAGACCTTCTACAAGATGAACCACATAGTGGTTTAAACCACTATCACAATCATAATGGGCTTAAACACAGCAGATTATGAACATGGCACAAGATTGGCCAGGATTTCCTTTTTTGATACAAAGGCTTGCTAACCCCAAATGGCTTTCCAAATATTAGAGAGTAAGTTTTTGCTCTTTAAGTCACCAAATTTGTAATATTTATTAGTAGTAGCCCCAGGAAGATAGCACATCTTACCCCACACCTGACCCGACCCCATTTTCTGTTGTGCTTTTGGTAGGAAACAGTCTGTGAGTTCTACTACACAAAAATCTCCTAAATCTCCATTTATACATTTTATATTTGGTAAATGTCCTGCTTAAAATCAGCCATTAAAAACTCTATAAAACACAATTTAACTCTGACATGCATGGGGTCACCATGAGATGGAATCAACTTGATGGTAAATGAGTTTTATTTGTCTTTTGTACAAAACACTAATTGGTCTTCTATGTCAGATGCTATATAGGTCTAATCATCACGCTTCAGAAAAATACATTTAAGAGACCAGCTAAAATAATCAAGAAGATGGATGCACTGCCATACGTAAACGGACTGAAGTGATTAGGACTCTTGGGGCTAGAGATACTTAGGCTTAACAAATATATTAAGTGGGATGAATAATTCATTTAGCAAATTCCTATGTAGTGAATAGTGAGCACATGAATAAAAAATAAGAGCTAAGCTTTTAATAGAAAACAGCTAGCACTATTTGCCATAACTCAAATCAATTCATTGCCATTGAGTTGGAACCAACTCCTGGTTGACCGTTTGTGATGTTTCTCATGGCGTAAAGGGCAATGCCTGAGACTGCCCATCCTTCTTCTGTGGAGCCACTGATGTATTGGAACTGCCAGAGATGTGCAGTCTTTGGATTAGCAGCCCAACACTCTATGGATCAGGTCACCAGATATCCCATTATTTTTCATGATACTGTGTAACTTTGAGTTGGAATGGACTCATAGCTGACCCTCCAGTGAGTTTTCAGAGGCAATAAATCTCATAGGTAGAGATTGCCCATCTTTCTCCCATGGAGCAGAAGGTAAGTAAGAACCGAATGCCTTTGGGTTGACAGTGCAATTCCTTCCCACTATGCCACAGAGCTCCTTCTATTTGACATAAGATGGAGAAAAATTGTTACAAAAAGTAGTAATACATATTGATATTTTTAAAACATTTTGAATATCTGTATATTTTTCCTTTTTT
>NW_006399772.1:17216808-17222691 GCF_000299155.1 Elephantulus edwardii | reverse complement strand
ATTGTTATACAATCCCTACCCCCAAGTCCATTCCACTATGCAGCCTTCGTTTTGGACTCCTATCATGACAATAATAACTAATCATATATACCTTTTAAACAGTTTTCTCTCTCATCTGTTTCAATGCAGTATACATAATTTATCCCATCTCTCTCAATCACGGGATATGGACAGACACCTCACCAAAGAAGACATTCAGATGGCCAGCAAACACATAAAGACATGTTCAAAATCCCTAGCTCTAAGAGAGATGCAAATATCTGTATAGTTGAAAATATGTGTGCATAAACAAACTACCAAATATCCTGTATCAAGCAGAGCAATTTCTCAACAGGGCGATAGGACTAAAAAGCACAGTCTTCATATAGTGTTGCTCTGTGGTAAAAGAGGTGCATTTGGATAACAGCTCCAGATGATCTTCTTCCTAATACATCACCTTGGGCATGTGTTCAATCTTCTTGAATCTCAGCTTCTTCATCTGTAAAATTCAGGCAAAAAATTGTTTCTAACCCCAAACTACTGTGATATTTAAAAAGAGTTCTGGCGGCATAGTCCGTAGGGAGTACTTCCGACTCAAAAGACTTTCCTCTCTGGTGGTTTGCATCCACCAGCAGCTCCATGGGAGAAAGATAAGCAATCATCTCCTCTGTGATTTATAACCTGGGATAGCTACTGGATGGTCAGTCATGAGATGGTTCCAACTAGACTGCAATGGCACTTTGTAGAATGCTTTTACTTGAATGATCAGTTGATTTCACTATCGTTATTATCACTTATGACATAAACGGAATATATCGTGGACTGCCCAAAACCCAAATAATTCCGTCTTGGATGAAGTGTAAACCAGGGAGCTCCTTATAGGCAAGGATGGTGAAACTTTGACCAAGTCACATACTTTGGTCATGTTGTCACGAACTTTGGGCATTTTGTTAGGAGGTACTAGTCTTTGTGAAGAAAGGCATTGTGCTAGGGAAAGGGGAGTCAGTGAGAGAGAGGAAGATGCTCAAATGGATGAGTTGTAACAATGACTCCAACAATGGGCTTGAGCACAGCGAAGAGCATGGCAGTGGTGCAGGAGAGGGCAAGGATTGTACCTGTTGTTCAGGGGTCAGTAGTGTCCCACTTGCTGGTACCTAAAACAACATGGCATAAATTATGAACACTTCACAGAAATCATGCCTTCTCTGTATATCCATGAAAATATGTGTGTGTGGTTGGTGTGTGTGAGCTCGTGCCAAATTGCATTCTAACTTATATCCCTACCTATAATCTTTTGAAGAAACTCCAATAACTAGTTTGTAGAAAATTGCACTGTTAAACCAAAGGCAAAGTCTCTGGAAATTCAAGCCCACCAGGATATCTTCTCAGTGAGAGAAAGATAGGTATTCATGTCCCATGCAATTTACAGCCTAGGAAACCAAATTGAGGCTTAGTGATGAGTCTGTTTAGACTTTATATCACTGACAGAGGTAGCAGAGTCTGATAAAAATTAAACTATAAACTTGATAGTGTGATACTCAAATGCCAGTTTTCTCAAACTAATGAGCTTGGCTGGCAGTTTCAAGAACAACAACAATAAAAAGAAGGAAAAAACACAAACTCCCAACAGTTTGGTTTTAGTACTTCAGGTAGATCATGACATCAGTATGTCCTGATTCTACCTGTGTCAGATGCTTTTGTTCCTTTTACTAGAAAACTACGTCAAGGGAAAATCAAGAGTTCAATCCATCAGTCTGTTCAATTCCATCTCCCTTATATCTTCAGTTAAAAATGGGAAATGGGAAGAAAAATTATTCAACATTTTGGTCCACCAAAAATATCATTCATTTGACCTAAGTTTTAATTGGTCAGTCAAAAACTAAACAGAGAGGTTTGCCAGTGGCATATTATTTCATATCTATTTAGGCTACATCAGATGCATAAAACTATGAACTATCTTGATACATTTTGCCTTGAGTTCAATAGAAGTCAAAAAAATTATTTTACAACTTCTGTTTTAAAGAGTTACCCTGTAGATAAATTTTCACATGCTATGAGAAAGCCTAAAGCCAAGTTTTGCTGCCAAAAATTCTTTAAGGCACCTTCCTTCTATAGAGTAATAGTGTACCATTTGGTTCTGTATCTTCTCTCTTAACTCACTATCTGCAGCATAAACATCCAAAAAGGGCATCTGCTCCTAAAGCAGGTCATAATCTGCCAAGCAAAGTGCATAAAAAATTATCTTTGAATCCTTTTACCTCCCCCCCTTCTGCAGAATCACAGATAAGTAAAGCTGATGTGCTAGTTGAACCCATTATTTGAAGAAGAAGAGGTCTGCTGTCACTATATGTCTTCTGATAGCTTACATAGAGGACAAACATAAACCTTAGGCTCGGGTACACCTACTATCACCGTGACAGGGGCTGGTTTACTCCTTGTTCACTTTTAGGTTTTACACTGATGTTGAAAGAAAGAGATAAAATATGTAATATTCTTTGTGTAGCATAGGGTCGCTATGAGTCGCAGGCGACTCGACGGCACATAACAACAACAACAAGCATGTAGCCTGTCATAAATGTAAGCTAGTGGTAGCTACTGTCATCTTTAAATTATCAATAAAGAAAATGTCCTGAGCAAACTGACATATAAGTTGAATGATTCTGTGGAACGAATAGATCTGTGTTATTCTGCGGTGGTCAGGCCTCTGAGCATGTAAGCCCTTCAGTTGCCATTTCAGCTCATGTTTCCTCTATTATATGGGCACAGATCTTCTGATAATCTACTATAAAGTCAAGGTCAACAACCTCATTCCAGGGACCATGTCTGTGAAGGGCAGTGTTGAAGTTGTTTCAGTTATGAAGTCCATTCCCTGGTCCCAATGGAATGACTGTCTTTGTTAAGGAGTTTTATTACTTCATTCTAATTCTCTGCCAGTTTATAACTTTGATGTGCATCTCCTCGTATTAACTTCCAAGGCTGCTCTAACAACTTACCATAAGTAACACCCATTTATTATCATACACATCACGAAGTCAGAAATCTGGCAAGCATCTCATTGAACAAAAGTTTTAGCATGGCTGTGATCATTTCTGAAGACTCTAAGGGAAAAAAAAGCTTTCTTGCCTTTCTAGTTTGTAAGGATTGTCAGTACTTCTTGGTTCTGCCTTCAGAGTTAGCCATGGTGGTGACTTACGTCCTTCTTAACTTACGTCCTTCTTAACTTAAGCCATCTTCATGGCTACTGCCCATATCACATATTTCTTTGAGCAGAGCTGGGAAAAGCTCTTGACTTTCAGAACCTATGTGATTAAATTGAACCATTTGGAATAATCCAGGGTGATTCTCCAGGATGGGCCATTTGGAGTAATCCAGGATGAGATTCTTTGAATGAAAGGCCTTCTACCTAATGTAAATATTATATTTTAGTCACTGTAAATGTCATCCGTTTTCCTCATTTCTATTTCTCCACTTTTAAAACAAAAACATCCAAGGAACTGTATAAGGTATAACAGTATCAGCCACCTATGTCCACACTCAAATTATTGTTGTTGTGTTGTAAATATGTTCGTTTTAATGATAAAAGTGACTTTGTAAATGTAAGCTATTAATTTTGAGATTATATTATGCAAATGAACTCAATATAATATTAATAGTTCTTATAAGAGGAATATAGGAGGGTTAGAGATGTGTTGTTGTTGTTGTTGTTGTTATTGTTGTTATGTGCCATCAAGTTGCCTGTGACTCATAGTAACCCTATGTACAACAGCTCTGAACCCTGCTCAATCCTGAGCCAACCTTATTATCTCTGACACACCTATCCCCATTATTCCAGTCACTGAGTCAATCCATCTCATCCAGGATCTTCCTTTTATGCTCTCCCTTCACCGTCCCAAGCATAATGTCCCTCTCCAAGAACTGGCCCTCCTTGCAACATGTCCAAAGTGTGTCAGATGGAGCTTCAGAATCCTTACCTCCAAGGAACAGCCTGGTTTCATCTCCTCCAGGACGAACCCATTTGTTCTCTTAGCAGTCCATGGTTTACTCAATACTCTTCTACCACAATGCTGCCAATGGGC
Source organism: Elephantulus edwardii (assembly GCF_000299155.1). Classification (NCBI taxonomy): domain Eukaryota; kingdom Metazoa; phylum Chordata; class Mammalia; order Macroscelidea; family Macroscelididae; genus Elephantulus; species Elephantulus edwardii. The sequence continues at coordinate 17,218,636 of NW_006399772.1, read as the reverse complement.
TCACTGGTGAGAATCTGGGTTTTTTTATGTCAATAACTCTGGTTGTTGATGTGTCTTCCTCCAATCCTGATGCCACATTCTTCCTCATAGAGCCTAGACTAAATGATGATCTGTTCCAAATATAAATTGAAAAAGTATCCCTGGTGTACACCCTTCCTGATCTTGAACTATGCAGTGTTTCCTTGCTCTGTTCTGATGGCTACCTCCTGATCCAAGCTGAGGTTTTGCATAAGCACAACTGAATGTTCTGGGATGCCCATTCTTCTCAGAGTTAGCCACAATTTGTTGTGATCTACAGAGTCAAATGCTTTTGCTTAATCAATAAAACACAGACAGACATTCCTCTGATACTCTTTTGCTTAATCAATAAAACACAGACAGACATTCCTCTGATACTCTCTGCTTTCAGCCAAGATCCATCTAACATTAGCTATAATATCCCTAGTACCATGACCTATTCTAAACCTTGCCTGCACTTCTGGAAGTTCTCTGTTGATGTACTATTATTCCATTCATTTTTGGATCATTTTCAGTAGAATCTTGCTTGCATGGTATAGTAATGATATTGTTTGATAATTTTTGCATTCTCTTGGGTCATCTTCCTTTGGAATGCAAACAAACATGATCTCCTCCAGTCAGTTGGCCAGGTGGTTGTCCTCCAGATTTCTTGGCACAACTTGGTGAGCACATCCAAGGTAATGTCTGTTTGTTGAAATATGTCAATTGGTATGCAGTCAATTCCTTGTTTTTTGCCAATTCTTTCAGAGCAGCTTGAACTTCTTCCTTCATCACCTCAAGCTCTTGTTCGTTAGAGATCTGTTGTTGTTGAGTAGGAACCGACCCATAGCTGACCCTTTGGTGGGTTTTCAGAAGCAGTTAATCACACGGGAACTATTATACATAAGGTCACTGTGAGTGGCAGGTGACTCGATGGCATAACAACATTAACAATAATGGGGGGGGGCAGAAAGAGATAGATGACAAATTTCCAAAGCTGCTGCATGTACACTTTGAAGATAGAGGAAGACTCTAGGAGCTAAATGGTGCATGTAGCCTCTAGCAGCTGAAAAAGACTAGGAAATCAGTTCAAACCATGAGCCCCCAAAAAACTCACATCTGCCCTGGCATTGAGTGGGATTTATCTTGGATTATGACCTCTAGAGCTTTAAGATGACAAATTCATGTTGCTTTAAAAAATTGTTGTCATTTTCTACACCAACAATAAAAGATGAATATACTTACACCAAACATTTGATAAACTGACCTCTGTGAAATTTTGATTTCAAATCCGTGGTATGTAACACCAGCCAACAAATTCTGGCTGCTGTGGACTCACATGGTTAAGAGCACCGGATTTCCAGCTTTCATCTGAGTAAGTTTCTAACTTGGAGTCCGAGTTCCTAGCTCCCAAGTACTAGGAGATCAGTAGAACTGAGAGAATCATCATCATTACTTTTGGAATCACTCCTGAAACAATTTTATCTGGACCACTTAAAAAAAAAAAACAAACCAACCAAAAAACAAAACTGAAACAATAACTACAACAAACCTCGTACTGTGTGAAGATGAGAGGAGGAACCAGTCGCAATGTCTGAGTCACAGAATCCATTTCAGTTTTCCTAAAATTCAATAAGAAGCATGACTCAGCATGTCTTCTTGCTTTCTAAGCCTTCTCGTTTCTCTCCCCTTTCCCCATATCTTTCCAATTCTTCCTCTTTCTATCATCACGGCCCGTTCCTGTGATATCTCTTTCCCTTGTCTCCACTTTGTCTATCCTGCATAGCTTTTTACATAATTATTTTATCTAATATGATCATTTTTAACATTT